>NW_015386394.1:3350688-3400587 GCF_001527695.2 Protobothrops mucrosquamatus
AAAAGAAACCAGCATGGCTGCATAAAGAACTCTCTGATCAATTGAAAGATAAAAAGGACAAGTATAGAAAGTGGAAAGAGGGACACATAACTAAGTCAGAATATCAGCAAATAGCCCGAGCCTGCAAAGACGAAGTGAGGAAAGCTAAGGCTCAAAATGAACTAAGGCTTGCAACCAAAGTCAAAAATAACAAAAAAAGAGCTTCTTTCAACATGTAAAAAACAAGAAAAAAGTGAAGGAAACGATTGGACCATTAGTGGGTGAAAGTGGCAAGAAGGTGACAAGCAACAGGGAGAAAGCAGAACTATTTAACTCGTTTTTCGCATCTGTCTTTACACAAAGGGAAAAAACAGACCAACCTATCAAAAATAGTGCCATAAAACACAAAATAGAAGTACAAGTTAAGATAGGCAAGAAAATGGTAAGTGAACACCTGTCCAGCCTAGACGAGTTCAAATCACCAGGACCAGATGGATTATACCCCAAGGTTCTTAAGGAACTGGCAGATGTGATCTCAGAACCACTGAACTATATTTTTCAAAGATCCTGGAGCACAGGGGAACTTCCAGAGGACTGGAAAAGAGCTGATGTAGTTCCCATCTTCAAAAAAGGAAAAAAAAGGACCCAGGAAATTACAGACCTATCAGCCTGACCTCAATACCTGGGAAGATCCTGGAAAAGATAATCAAACAACGAATCAACAAACACCTAGAGGCAAACAAAATCATTACTAAAAGCCAACATGGGTTTGTCAAAAACAGATCATGCCAGACAAATCTTATTGCATTCTTTGACCAAGTGACAAAATTAGTGGACCAGAGGAATGCTGTGGATATAATTTACTTGGACTTCAGTAAGGCATTTGACAAAGTAGACCACAACCTACTACTTGACAAGATAGAAAAATGTGGGATAGACAGCATCACCACCAGATGGATCCGTAGCTGGCTGCCCGGCCGTACCCAGCGTGTGGTCCTCAATGGAACCGCATCTACATGGAGGGAAGTGTATAGTGGGGTGCCCCAGGGCTCTGTTCTGGACCCAGTGCTCTTCAACATCTTCATCAACGATCTGGACAAGGGGATAGATGGGGAACTCATCAAATTTGCAGACGACACCAAGCTGGCAGGAATAGCCAACACTGCAGAAGACAGGCTTAGGATACAGGAGGATCTGGACAGACTTGAACACTGGGCGCTATCTAACAAAATAAAATTCAATGGTGAAAAAAGTAAGGTTCTACATTTAGGCAAGAAAAACCAAATACACAGGTATAGTATAGGGGGTACCTTGCTCAATAGTAGTACCTGTGAGAGGGATCTTGGAGTCCTAGTGGACAATCATTTAAATATGAGCCAGCAGTGTGCTGCAGCTGCCAAAAAAGCCAACACAGTGCTAGGCTGCATTAACAGAGGGGTAGAATCAAGATCACGTGAAGTATTAATACCACTTTACAATGCCTTGGTAAGGCCACACTTGGAATACTGCATCCAGTTTTGGTCACCATGATGTAAAAAAGATGTTGAGACTCTAGAAAGAGTACAGAGAAGAGCAACAAAGATGATTAGGGGACTGGAGGCTAAAACATATAAGGAACGGTTGCTGGAATTGGGTATGTCTAGTTTAATGAAGAGAAGGACGAGGGGGGACATGATAGTGTTCCAATATCTCAGGGGCTGCCACAAAGAAGAGGGAGTCAAGCTATTTTCCAAAGCACCCGAAGGCAGGACAAGAAGCAACGGGTGGAAAATAACCAAAGAGAGAAGCAACCTAGAACTAAGGAGAAACTTCCTGACAGTTAGAACAATTAACCAGTGGAACAACCTGCCTCCAGAAGCGGTGAATGCTCCAACACTGGAGGTTTTTAAGAAGAAACTGGACAGCCATTTGTCTGAAATGGTGTAGGGTTTCCTCCCTGAGCAGGGGGTTGGACTAGATGACCTCCAAGGTCCCTTCCAACTTTACCATTATTATTATTATTATTATTATTAAGTGTGTATGTGTTTTTGTAGGTGTATGATTATAAAACAATTAAGATAGTGTTTATTTAAATTATGAATGTGGCCTTTATATGCAGCTGGGAAGTATACTGTAGAGGAGTTGAATGTTGTGGAAGTTTAGAGAAATATCTTAGACAGGAGGGAAAAATGATACATAATGTTTGTTTGCCAAAGGCTGTTCATTGATACATACAGCAGTTCTGTCTATATATGAATAGCATTGCCTTTTTATTTGTATTCTTGTTTCATCGTTCATTAATACAATGAATTACCTTTTTGTGCTTCTGTTTATGGTATTCTGAAGTTTATCCCATTGTGATTTCTACTAGCATAACTGGAAACTGCTTTATCCTTAAAGAAAAATTTGTTTTGATCCATATATGCTGAGAAGGCATGATCTAACCATTAGTTTTGGAATGGTATCTAAATAAATCTAAACATTTTCTTTTCTTAGTTTATTTGCAAAAATAATTTCCCCTCCCCTTGGCTTTCAAATTTTCATATGTAAATATATTTCCATAAGTTACCTGTATAATAGCGACAGCTGCAAATCACCCTTCTTCCTTCCCCAGTTGCCATGAAGAATCAGGGAGAGAAATCAATGGAGTCTGAAAATAATGATGAATTAAGGAGGCTGAAAATAATGATGAATTAAGCAAGGAGAGAAAGCCAGTTTTATGCAATGGCTAAAGGCACTGGACAGGAAACTGAAAAACTGTCTGAGTTCTAGTCTTCCCTTAGGCGTGAAAGACATATGTGTGACTTTGGACCAATCACTCTCTATGAAGAAGAAGGCAATGTCAAAGCACTTCTAAAAATGTTGGCAACAAACTGCTTGAATTGGACTAGGCAATCACCAGGAGAAAAAATTGTCTCAAAGGTTTCCCCTCACCCCCAACCCCCCCCCCCAGACATGAGAAAATGGAATGAGGAGGGATTTGAAGAAAAGTATAAATATGGAAGTTGGGAGTACTGTTCTTTGATGTACTGGAAATGCTATGAAGCAGAACAATTGAATTCCTTTTGTGAACTGTGAACTTATTTGCAGTTATAGCTTAGACGCCTGGAATAATGGGTATATGATAACTTTCTGCTGCTTATATTTCTGCTAGCAAGAAAATGGAAAGGGGGAATTGAGATCTGTCCTCTGTACTAGATTTCCTTTTTGTCTCTTGCTTCACAGCTGTTGCAGTAACAATTTAAGTTTCCAGGATTGGTTCTGCTAAAATAATTTTGTCCGGATTTCTTACGAAGTATGCCATTCTTTTACATGCACAGGCTCCTGATCTGTTTTAGTCTAATTGCTAATGTTACTGCTTGGATATCTGTTTTTTATTTGAGAAGCCAAGAAAAAACGTAAAAATTATGAAAAAATGGAAGTTTCATTAGGTTGCTAGAAAATCAATGGCAGCTGACTAAAGACAGCTTGTTTTGTATTGAGTTTATTGTTCAATGGCCTAAAGTTCAGTTAGGCCGAATTTGGATTTAAATAGTGACTTCTATAATCCAGGGCCCACTATGTGGGTTATTTGAATATTAGCTGTATATATGAGTGTGTTTGTAACCATTTTTTTGAAAAATAAAAGTTAATGTCTTTATCAGTTACCCTGTTTTTCTTCCTTGCTGTTTTTATAGATAGGTTACATGCAAGAAATGTAAAGTTTGAGATATCAATATGTTTATGGCACTGAATTAATTAAATCAAATAGAAAATGAAATTCAGACAAGAACAGTTTTTATTTCAAATTTGCTGCATTTAATGGGAGAAGGTACTTCTGCTTTAGACTGCAAATAATTTTAAAAGAAAGGTCCTGGTATTGGCATTAATTGTGCTAAGGAAATATGATACAATGCCTCAATAATTGGTGGCTTTGGAACTTTTCAGAAGAACTCTAAAAGGATATTAGGTAACTCGCTTTCATAGATTCCCAGTAATAATTACACTTTTCCAGGCAGTTAATTGTCCTGATTAATTCAAGATATGCTCCCAGCTTTATGCACCCTGAATAAACATTAGAAATGTGTGTATTGGTTCTTCTGTATCTCCTTTAATTTTGAGCACAACAGATAAATGGACATACTGGTGATTTTGAAGCATGAACCTATTTATGTTTTTGGGATAACATAAATTTTTGGTAGAAGATTTTCTTTGGCTTTTCACCACATGGTTGATTATTAATTGGTGCATAAACTTGGCATTATATCATCTGGTATAAAAATGGTTTTATGACTTGGATGGTTTATTTATATATTATTTTATTGACTTAATTTCTGTAGGCACCTATCTCAGCAAGTAAGTCTGGGCAGCATACATCCTAAAATGTTAAAACTATTAAAACAATTACTCATTATCTTAGATTTTTTTTAACTTAGAATATTATAGTATGTATTGCAGTAACCTTACAGCTAGTATTAGCAAATAATCACCCATTTAACATTTTTAACATTTAGGCATTACTAGCATTGTATAATTATAATATTTCTCCCCTATAGTAGCCAGGAATAGAAGTAGAATGAAGATATCTGTCACATTGAAAAGATCTAGTAGAAATATTAAGAAGATGGAAAACAGACTCCTCGTTATCATTTTGGCAATAGCTATAACATTCACATTATAGTATATCAAATTTGACCCAATTGTAGTTTGAGCAGGGGGAGTGACTTGGATTTAAAATGGCAGTTTTTACATGTTCATGTCATTTATGGGGCAGGGTTAATTCCTCACAATCTCTTCATATTGTAGAACTCCTTAAGAGAGCTTAAAAATAGTGTTTTCATGCTTCCCTAATCTAAAAGTATATTTGATTTGGTTATATAATATTGTATATTAAATACATTGCAATACATGTGTTCTGGTTTTATATATACAAAACAGTGTAGTTTATTCTGAATTGGAATTGAGGACCCTTTTTCATTTGAGATATTGGAGCTATAACATTCTGTTTTAAAACATTAAGACTTGGTTTGGGAAGGTTCTTTAAGCTAGAAATGCTTGCTATTGAGAGTATGGGTGAAAAGCAAATGAATTGTTAGATAGATGTTTAAGATAGACACTGTATTTTTCCCCCCTCAAAAGGATGATTACCTTCATTTTCTTTTCAAGAGTATGATTTTTGTAGATTATACTTCAATGTCTATTAGTTGCCACAGTTCATTTTTCTGTTTTCTGTCTCCCTGATTTTTTTTTTTTAGTATTTGAGGGTGTCCCAATGACATCTGCTTGGAACCAATTTTGACTAGAACAATTTGTAAGTCCTGTTAAAAAAAGATAAATACATATTGAAGTCAACTATTTCCTTAGAACAAAAAATTAAAACAGTGGAGGTTGTTATTCAGTGAATAGAGACTAATTCTTGACAAAATAAAGAGATTTTCATAGTCCAAGAAAGCAAAAGGTAGCCCATAGAAAGAGGGAGCTAAATTTCTACTGTTTCACTATTTTGTACCAGGATATAGAGATTATTCATTCCTAAAACCTAATGATACTACACTGAAAAAGCTCACAGGCATTTTTTTACTGGTTTAGATACAAAGTTGTGATGCTTGGTTTTGGGCATTCTTGGGTAAATTGAATCAAACATACTTTATATTTGTTGTAAAACATACATTTTAAGATAGGATGAGTTAGCAAGAAAATTGGAAATAGTAATGGGAAAATAATTGAAAGATAAGGAATAGAAATAGAAGATACTGGGGGGAAGGTAGAAGCTAATTAGAAGGGGCGTTGTCTTACCTGAACGGCTTTTCTTAGCATGGAGACGTAGAATCCACCAATGGGTTAACTCTGCTTTCCTGCCCAATAGACCGGGTCAGCTAACTTGTCACGCTCGTCCAGGGGTAGCCACTCCTCCATTCTTGATGAAGGCGAAGCAGCTGACTACAATTCGACGTGATGGCTCCCGGTTTTCTAATATGAGCTTTATTTTAAGGGTGGGAGTGGATTCTACGTCTCTGTGCTGAGAAAAGGCGTTCAGGTGAGACAACGCCCCTTCTCCAGCACTGGAGACATAGAATCCACCAATGGGACATACCAAAACCTCACTGTCCCAATGGGTGGGAAACAGAAGAGGGCAAAGTTGTGTTTGTGGAGATCACCTGTTGCAGGACCTTCCTTCCGAAGGAGGTGTCCGCGGAGGCGAAACAGTCTATCTTGTAATGTCGGATGAAAGGGGAGGGCGAAGACCATGTCGCCACCCTGCAAACCTCCTTGATAGAGGCCTGTGTGGCCCACGCCGCGGAAGTTGCAGCGCTGCAAGTTGAATGCGCTGTGATTTGTCCTGGTGTTGGTAGAGAAAGCGATTGGTACACTTCCGCAATACAAAGTTTGATCCACCTGCCTATGGTTGAGGCGGACACCTTCTGTCCACTAGAGGTGTGGTGAAAGGAAACGAAGAGAGCTTCTGATTTGCGTAAGGGTGCCGTTCGTCTGATATAATGACGTAGTGCCCTCCGGACATCCAGTGTGTGCCACTGTTGTTCCAGGGCATGAGATGGGTTGGCACAGAAGTCCGGTAGGACTATCTCTTGGGCCCTATGGAACAGGGTGTTAACCTTGGGGATAAAGGTTGGGTCCAATCAGAGGACCACCCGTCCCAATGGAAGGTGCAGAGGTCCTCCCTGACTGACAGGGCCGCGAGCTCGGAAATGCGTCTGGCCGAGGTTATGGCAACCAGAAAGGTAACCTTGAGGGACAGGGCCCTCAGAGTGCAAGACTTGATGGGTTCGAATGGTGCCTTGGTGAGAGCCCGAAGGACCCGTGGTAGTTCCCATGAGGGATATCTGTGGACCACGGGTGGCTTTGCCTGGGATGCGCTCTTTAGGAAGGCGCGAATCCTGGGGTGCTGTGCCAAGGGAACTGCATTGGCGCAGGTGAGTAGAGTGGCTAACGCCGCTACCTGCCTGCGAATGGTATTTGGTGCTAGGCCCCTGTCCAGGCCATCGAGCAAGTATTCTAGTATATTCGGAACTGTTAGGCCCGAGACATCGAGTGTCCGCTTCTCACACCAGTTGCAGACATTTCTCTTATGTGGAGTCATAAATGCGGTTGGTTGTCGGTCGGCGGGATGCCTGGATCATGGAGATTACTCTTGGCGAGTACGACTCCCCGCTCAAGATTTGGCGTTCAAGTGCCAGGCGGCTAACTGCAGCCATTGGGGTTCTGGGTGTTGTAGATCCCCTTGGCTGAGTGACACCTGGTCCGGGGGTATCCTCCATGGTGGGGACCCGGAGAGATTCACCAGGTCCGTGAACCACGGTCTTTGTGGCCAGTGTGGGGCTACGAGTATGATCTCCGCTCGTTCCTGCAGTGTCTTGCGGATGGTTGCCGGGATCAGCGGAAGAGGAGGAAACGCTTAAAGTAGCCCCCTTGGCCATGGGCAACGTAGGGCATCTGTTTCCTCCGCCCCCGACAATGGGAACCTTGAAAAGAACCTTGGGAGTTGGGCATTCATCGAGGATGCAACAAGTCTACGACTGGTCGCCCGAACCTCTGTGTTACCTCCACGAATAAGTCCATTCGGCGTGATCCAAGGTCGACCTGCTTAGGAAAACCGCTTGTCTGTTTGCCTCCCCCGAGATATGCTCGGCCCTGATGGAGGCGAGGTTTTTCTCCGCCCAATCTCCCAGTGCTTGGGCCTCTGTCATGAGAGCTCTGGCTTGGGTTCCCCCCTGCCTGTTCATGTGTGCCTTTGCGGACACGTCTGTGAGAACTAGTATGTGTTTGTTCTATCCCAGCCTATAGCCGTCCTTGTTAAAAGCACAAGGACCAAACCCCTGTTGATAAAATAGGATGGAGACTTAAAACAAAACAAACCCCTTTTAATATAGGTGACAAACCTGCCAAATAGTCCAGAAACAAAAGCAGCAAAACACAATCGAAATGGAGGAAATTGTCCACATGAAACACGATGCAAACAGAAAAGTAGTCACCGGCAAGACGAACAGAACACGATCCCATGAAGTACTTTGCAACGGTTGCCTTCAGCAACCAGCACCGCCCACACCTCCTCTTTTTATACAACAGTCCCAAGGCGTTGCCTCTCAGTGCCTTCTCCTTTTTCCCTGGAGTTGTCGTATTGACTGCTGGTGATCTGCTCTCGCTAATTGCCGGCGTGTACGAGCATCAATCAGCATGTCCATCAGGTGTGAGTCCTCCGAGTCTGACTCATTCTCCTCACACAGCTGAGCATCAGGAACACGACTGGAGGGCCCAGGCTCTTCATCAAACCGTGAGTCTTGTTTCATCAGAGCCTCCCTCTGACCCTGATGGCCCTTCAAATGCCTCCTCCACCTCCTCAGATTCCCCAGACTCAGCTGTTGGGAACACAGGCTGGCACGGAATCACGACACTATCCCGCATCGCAGGGCCCTTCCCCCGGGTCTGCCGATCTGGATGCGGTCGGGATGGGAATTGGTCATGAAAGGCGGTCACCAAGGCAGGAGCATGAACGGTGGTCGCATCCTCCCAGATGAACTCCTCCAGTCCATAGCCTTTCCATTCAATCAGGTACTGGAAGCGGCCTTTCATCCAACGGGAGTCCCGAATGCTGGCAACCTCGTACTCGGGAGCACTGTCTCCATCACGTTCCAGTGGGGGAGGTTCGGCTCGGCGGAGTGGACACGCCTGTTGCTCAGGGACCAACAGAGATCGGTGAAAGACCGGATGTACCCGCAGGGAACGTGGCAGAGTTAAGCGATAGGCGACTGGATTGATAACAGCCTTGATTGGGAACGGTCCTACAAATCGGTGGTCTAATTTCTTGGCTGGCCGGGTTGACGGTAGGTTCCTGGTGGACAGCCATACCCGATCTCCCACTGTTAGTGGAGGCGTATCCTGCTTCGACCGATCAGCAAACCTTTTGTAGTCAGCCTTGGCCTTCTCTAACTGTCGCTGCACCAATCGATGGATCGCCTGTAACTCTGCCATTTAGTCGTTCGCTGGTGGTACCGGTACGTCTAGTGGGGAAAGAGGGAAAAACCGAGGGTGATAGCCCACATTGGCTAAGAATGGTGTCATCTGCGTGGAGGTGTGCTGTGAGTTATTGAACACAAACTCAGCCACTGCCAGATCTCAGAACCACTGAACTATATTTTTCAAAGATCCTGGAGCACAGGGGAACTACCAGAGGACTGGAAAAGAGCTGATGTAGTTCCCCTCTACAAAAAAGGGAAAAAAATGGACCCAGGAAATTACAGACCTATCAGCCTGACCTCAATACCTGGGAAGATCCTGGAAAATCAAACAACAAATCAACGAACACCTAAAGGCAAACAAAGTCATTACTTAAAAGCCAACATGGGTTTGTCAAAAATAGATCATGCCAGACCAATCTTATTGCATTCTTTGACCAAGTGACAAAATTAGTGGATCAGAGGAATGCTGTGGACATAATTTACTTGGACTTCAGTAAGGCATTTGATAAAGTAGATCACAACCTACTACTTGACAAGATAGAAAAATGTGGGGTAGAAAGCACCACCACCAGATGGATCCGTAGCTGTCTGACCGGCCGTACTCAGTGTGTGGTCCTGAATGGAACCGCATCTACATGGAGGGAAGTGTGTAGTGGGGTGCCCCAGGGCTCTGTTCTGGACCCAGTGCTCTTCAATATCTATATAAACAATTTGGACGAGGGGATAGATGGAGAACTCATCAAATTTGCAGACGACACCAAGCTGGCAGGAATAGCCAACACTCCAGAAGACAGGCTTAAGATACAGAAGGATCTGAATAGACTTGAACACTGGGCGCTATCTAACAAAATAAAATTCAATGGTGAAAAAAGCAAGGTTTTACATTTAGGCAAGAAAAACCAAATGTACAGGTATAGTATAGGGGGTACCTTGCTCAATAGTAGTAACTGTGAGAGGGACCTCGGAGTCCTAGTGGACAATCACCTAAATATGAGCCAGCAGTGTGCTGCAGCTGCCAAAAAAGCCAACACAGTGCTAGGCTGCATTAACAGAGGGGTAGAATCAAGATCACGTGAAATATTAATACCACTTTACAATGCCTTGGTAAGGCCACACTTTTAATACTGCATCCAGTTTTGGTCACCGCGATGTAAAAAAGATGTTGAGATTCTAGAAAAAGTACAGAGAAGAGCAACAAAGATGATTAGGGGACTGGAGGCTAAAACATATAAGGAATGGTTGCTGGAATTGGGTATGTCTAGTTTAATGAAGAGAAGGACGAGGGGGGACATGATAGCAGTGTTCCAATATCTTGGGCTGCCACAAAGAAGAGGGTGTCAAGCTATTTTCCAAGGCACCTGAAGGCAGGACGAGAAGCAACGGATGGAAACTAAGCAAGGAGAGAAGCAACCTAGAACTAAGGAGAAACTTCCTGACAGTTAGAACAATTAACCAGTGGAACAACCTGCCTCCAGAAGCGGTGAATGCTCCAACACTGGAGATTTTTAAGAAGAGATTATCATCATCATCATCATCATCATCATCATCATCGTCCTTGGATCTACTTAATTGTCTGTTGTGCCTTAATCATAGGAATATCTTTTTTATTTCTTTGTAAACTCCTTGTAGTTTTAATTGCTCATTGGTAATAACCTTGATCATCTAATATTAGTTAATAAGCAGCTAATTTTCTCCAAATTGCTGTTATAAGATGTCTCTTTTTGTGCAACATACATACACCATTTTGGCACTGTCATAACTCATAGAAGGATGATATGCAGATAATAACATAAGCTATAACAATCCTTCCAGTTGCTTCATTTATTAGCAGATTGATATCTTATGCATCCATGAAAATTGAATGCTATACAAAAGAACATAAGGCTGATTGCTGAAAGTGGTACAAAATGTAGCACACTACATACAGTATGTGATTTCAGTGATAAGGATTGAGATTTTATGAAAGCTGAATTTTTGATAGAAAATATATTAATAGAACAATATGTTTATTGTATTTTAAGTGTACAGGGCTATTTTTTAATAAATTAAAGTTTGAGATTAATAAATTATAAATATTCTGTGATGGATATAAATACCTTGAATTGCTATTGAATGCTCATAATTTATTCAGAAACCAAAAATGAAGGAAACCTAGAAAGAGGAATAACTAGAACTGCTTCCTTAAATATTTATTGGCCAATTCAGATTAAGATTAGACACAATTCTACTTTATTTATTTCTTTTGCAGACATTATCCAAAGCAGTCCTTCACTATGGTGGCTGACACTCCAGAGAATCTGCGCCTTAAGCAGCAGAGTGAACTTCAGAGTCAGGTAAGGCTGCAGGTTGCTGTTAGCACTTGCATTCTACCAAGCCATACTCAAAGAAGACTTTAATAAAGAAGTCAATATTTTAAAAAGAGGACAAGGCTTGATGCTTAAAAATCAGAGCTGCTTTATTTTTCTCATATTACCAGAAGAAAAAAATATTTCAGAAATGAAGTAAAATATAAGCTGTCAACTCTACAAGCATATAACACTTATGATACAACACATGAAGGATAGTATTAAAACTAGCTCAGGAATCTAGAACATGAAAGTACAGTTTTGAAAGTCCTTATATACCTACTAAGAGTGGGAAGGATGAATCAAGGTATAAACATGGCAGATAGTTTAAGTTATGAAGAAGTAGGGTGATGTGTGCAGAGATAAAATAGCATGGAGTAATAGGATTGAGAAGATTCTCAACCTGAAAGAGGAAATCCACTATTCAGTGTTGAGGACTTTAGCTTGTGGATTCTCAAGAGTAGCAATAGTGGAAGCTCTGGCTCCATTAGTGCTTTGCCTCAGTCTCATTTATAAATGTGTAGAGTCATGCCATGTTGCACAGAGCAAAACTAGATAAAGAACTGTAAAACGTTTTGCATATTAGGAATGCAAAGTATGCATTTGAATGCAGAAATAAATTCCTTATAGTGTTAATAAAATCCAATTTTATTCCTAAATCATCATACAAGATTTATCTGGATGTTGTTCAGTACTAGGCTTAGTTAGCCAAACCATCTGTATTTATATTCTTTTGCAATAAAGATAAGAATGCATGTTAAAATCTGCATATCAAACAAGAAATAGTCTGGTTACATTTAAAGGCTAGCAGAGTACAGTAGCCCTCAACTTACGATCACCATTGGGAATAAAATGGAAATTTTGTCATAGTTGGGTGCAGTTATAAAGTGTGACCAGACCTGATTTTACAACTGTTTTTACTATGTTCATAAGGGAATCACATGATCATTAAATGACTCCAGCTTCCCCAATTGACTGTTTTTGTTGAAAACCAAACGGGAAAGTCATATATCGTGATCATGTGACTGCAGGATGTTGCAACTAGTTGGAAATGCAAGCCAGTTGCCAGGTGCTTGAATTGTGTTCATGTGACATGTGACATTGGGAGTGCAGCAGTTATAAGTGTGAGGATGGGTCAGTGATGGCGAACCTTTTACAGACCGAGTGCCCAAAAACTGCCCCCCCGCTCCGCCTCCCACCCTGCCTGCTCCACCCCTGCCCACCCCCTGCCCCGCCCACCCACAGGGCCACGCACCGCCTCCATGGCCCACTGCAGCAGATCACCCAGGCAGCCCTGCAGTGCCATGGCAGCCACGCCCTCCACCCACACCCCACAGCATCATCTGCATGCTATGGGACGTGAGGGTGAAGTCTTGTCCCTGCTGCCCGGCTATGTCCTTGGCTGTGCTGCTCTATGCGGGCCGTGCCCAGGGGCAACTCTCCTCCAGGGGAGCTGCTGGTGAGGAGGGGGCCACGGGGGGAGGTGGGGCTGGGGCAACGGTGCGCTTGCCCACAGAGAGGGCTCCGAGTGCCGCCTCTGGCATGCCTTTGGCATGCCACTACTGGGATAGGTTATAAATCACTTTTTCCTAGGACATTGTAACTTTAAATGAGCGGTCATAAGCCAAGGACTACCTGTATTCCGCTTATAAAATTTACTGCATATATTGGGTAAATTATTGTCTTTCATTGTTAGATGCAGGTAGCTGCCTCATGCTGAACTAACTGCCAATATAGTTAATTTTCCCCTCTAAACCTCCCACTTAAAGATCATATTATAAACTGCTGTGTTCTATGTGCTAGGAAGGTTTCTCATAAAACCTTCATTTCTTCATTTATGGTGTGCTAACAGTGAGAGAACTTTGTTTAGTGAGGAAGAGGAAGCAGCTATAAAGCAAATAGATTTGATAGAGATTTCTTTTTCAGCGAGTGGATCCCTGCAGCAATGGAAGAATATTTTACAAGCTCTAACAACACACTACATCTCTAAAGTTCTTTATATAGGTTATAATTACTTCACTTTTTGTCTTTTTTGATCAAGCCTCAATAATTTTGCCATTAATAACTTTCTCTGATTTAAAAGAACGTTTAGAAGTAGCTGACCATAGAACTTGTAATTATAGGCTTGTTAATATACATTATCCTATATGCATTTCTTGCTCTGTTTTTATAGTGTCCCTTTCATATAAAACTTCCTTATTTTTCCCCTTGTTTCCCTATTCCCTTTGTTCTAAATGTAAATCCAGACGTAAGCTGAAACTTGGTGAATGATTAGACAAAGTCATTGATGCTCTAAGCTCCTGATTATGATTTAAAATTTTGAGCGCATGCTAGTAGATGTTCTCTACCAGCAAAAATTCTTGGATGCGGGTAATTGCAAGTCAGAAAACAACTGACTTTATTAAAAAGCTTTATTAAAAAGCTTCCCTGATGCTCCCTATTATCCCTAGCTTGCTTTTGGTTATTTTTTTCTCCAAGGTATGTGGATAACCTTCTGAACAAAGCATTGAGATCCAGTCATCCAATATTCTTATTTTTGAAGTATACAATAAATATGTGGGACATGAAGACAGATCAGAACAATGAGTAAAGTCCACTTTCTATTACTTATCCCTGTGCTAGCTAAATAAATATGGTTTTATTCAGTTCAGTTATGTTATTTATCAATTATTTCTCTCCAGTTCTTCCTCTTTAAACCTGCCTTCTAATTATATTTGATACTCCATATTCTGTTTATTTTGTTTTATAGCTGGATTTCATGTCCCACAAGCCCTGTTGTTAATGAAATGTTGATTTAACCCTGGGAGAGGACTGAGTACATGCTCTTGATCATTGTTTGCAAATTCATGGAAATATTTTTAGTTTTCATAAGTGCTCTGCTCTTGACATGTTAAACCTCATATAGATCTGCTTTCAGGAAAGAGGCTGAACTTTAAGTTTCTGTAGCTGAGTGTCCTCACTGCGGATCCAGGGTATGAGCATTATGACAAGTAACTATATTTTTCTGGGGATGCCTTTATTACAGAAGCTATTATATATATTGCCATAAATTAAATTGTAGGAGAGAAATAACTGAGAAATAGTTCTCTTTTATCTTTCCTATACTGTTGCTGTGTAGTATCTGACAGACTAATGAGAAGCGAAATACCTTTGTTCAAATATGATTTGTGTACTACCTGATTTGATCATTGCCCAATGCTGGTTTTTCATTGGAAGATTAATGTGATTCACTGTTATCTTAAAATAACTGATTTTTACTTCCATTTCCTCTGTTCAATTGTGGTGGCTGGAGAAATTAATAATTCAATAAAGTGTTAAGGTATCTTGGAGGAGATCATTGCAGAGCACAGCAACATTCTCTTTATGTGATCATACCAAAGCTTAGTGAGGATAGTTGAATGTGCCTATTTATTTTGTATTTAAGTACCGGTATTTACATTGTTAGCAAATTCATTACAACTTTTCCTCCTAAAAACAGAAATATGAAATCCCATAAAATAATTCACATTAGCTCCCACTAACCTTACCCCTCACTAATAAGGGCATTAGTAAAAGACTGCTTTTGTTTTATTTTTGTGCTTTTATTTTCCATTGCTATACTCAGCCAGTTTTTCATAGCCGCTTCTCATATTTTCATTTGGTCTGTAAGGTAGATGCTAAATGGCTTTTTCTTTCACAATGCTTTGTTATATTTGTAGATTGTTTTGAATTTGGAAATACATAATATACAAATGATATGTAGTACAAATGGTTGAGTTCAAGTAACAATACAGTGAGGGGAAAAATTATTTGATCCCCAGCTGATTTTGTACGTTTGCCCACTGACAAAGAAATGCTGAGTCTATAAAATTTTAATGGTAGGTTTATTTTAACAGTGAGAGACAGAATAATAACAAAAAATCCAGAAAACCATATTTCAAAAAAGTTATAAATTGATTTGCATTTTAATGAGTGAAATAAGTATTTGATCCCCTATCAATCAGCAAGATTTCTGGCTCCCAGATGTCTTTTATACAGGCAACGAACTGAGATTAGGAGCACTCTCTTAAAGGGAGTCCTCCTAATCTCAGCTTGTTACCTGTATAAAAAACACCTGTCCACAGAAGCAATCAATCAATCAATCAGATTCCAAACTCTCCACCATGACCAAGACCAAACAGCTGTCCAAGGATGTCAGGGACAAGATTGTAGACCTACACAAGGCTGGAATGGGCTACAAGACTATTGCCAAGCAGCTTGGTGAGAAGGTGACAACAGTTTGTGCAATTATTCACAAATGGAAGAAACACAAAATAACTATCAGTCTCCCTCGGTCTGGGGCTCCATGCAAGATCTCACCTCATGGAGTTTCAATGATCATGAGAACGGTGAGGAATCAGCCCAGAACTACACGGGAGGATCTTGTCAATGATCTCAAGGCAGCTGCGACCATAGTCACCAAGAAAACAATGGGTAACATACTACGCCATGAAGGACTGAAATACTGCAGCACCCACAAGCTCTCCCTACTCAAGAAAGCACATGTACAGGCCTGTCTGAAGTTTGCCAATGGACATCAGAATGATTCAGAGGAGAACTGGGTGAAAGTATTCTGGTCAGATGAGACCAAAATCGAGCTCTTTGGCATCAACTCAACTTGCCCTGTTTGGAGGAGAAGGAATGTTGCCTATGACCCCAAGAACACCATCCCCACCATCAAACATGGAGGTGGAAACATTATGCTTTGGGAGTTTTTTTTTCTGCTAAGGGGACAGGACAACTTCACCGTATCAAAGGGATGATGGACGGGGCCATGTACCGTCAAATCTTGGGTGAGAATCTCCTTCTCTCAGCCAGGGCATTGAAAATGGGTCGTGGATGGGTATTCCAGCAGGACAGTGACCCAAAACACACGACCAAGGCAACAAAGGAGTGGCTCAAGAAGAAGCACATTAAGGTCTTGGAGTGGCCTAGCCAGTCTCCAGACCTTAATCCCATAGAAACTCTGTGGAGGGAGCTACCAAACATCAGCCTCGAAACTTTAATGACTTGGAGAGGATTTGCAAAGAGGAGTGGGACAAAATCCCTCCTGAGAAGTATGCAAACCTGGTGGTCGACTACAAGAAACATCTGACCTCTGTGATTGCCAACAAGAGTTTTCCCACCAAATACTAAATCGTGTTTTGTGAAGGGGTCAAATACTTATTTCACTCATTAAAATGCAAATCAATTTATAACTTTTTTTGATATGCATTTTTCAGGATTTTTTTGTTGTTCTGTCCCTCACTGTTAAAATAAAATTATGGGCTGATCATTTCTTTTTCAGTGGACAAACTTACAAAATCAGCGGGGGATCAAATATTTTTTCCTTCACTGTATACCAAAGTAGCATCAATACCTGTATATTATCTCTGTGCTTGATTTGGTGCAAAAATTAGATATATTTTAATAAAAACTTCAGGATTTAAAACCAAGAGGGTTTAGAATCTAAATATTGGTTACATGTTATTCCATTTGGTAGCTACTGGACCTTTTCTCTAACAACATCTGGAACTGAAGTAATGATGCTGAGGGCTCCTACTACATACTTCTGACAGTTTTGCTTCTTTATTTTGAGTAGCTGAGAAGGCGTAACTAGTTCCGATAGCTTGCCAAAAACACACAATTATCTTCTGTGTAAGTAAACAAGTCCTCCAGCTGGATTAATTTTAACGCCTGCAGCCCACAGATGACTGTAAAATAAGAACGTTTATTTCCTGTGGTCTTGGTTTACTAATTGTGGAAAACTGCAGTTTGGGGGAAAGAAAATAGAAAATAATTTCAGGCTAAGCAGCACCTGAAACTTGAAAATTCTATATTTGTTCTTCTGTAAGTGAGGATGTCCAATTTTAAGCACCTATCCATTTTTGTAGCAGTATATTGTAGAAAGAATCCTACAGTAGTGCTTAAGGGTTTGTGAATCCTTTTGAATTTTCAGTATCTCTTCATAAATATGACCTAAGGCATGATATGTAACACACACAAGCCCTTAAACTAGATAAAGAGAACACAAATAAATGAGACAAAAACATTATACTTGTTCATTTGTTTATTGAGAAAAATGATCCAAAGCTATTTGTGTGTTGCAAAGGTATGTGAACTTCTAGGATTATTTGAAGGGGAAGTTAGAATCAGATGTTTCGATCATTGAGTTGATAATCAAGTATGAGTGTGGAAGATTTTGCCTTGAATTCTCAATAATCATTATCAAAGTCTGATCTTTACAACACAGTGTGTGGAAGTGTTTCTTGGCTTAAACTAAGGAGATTTCTCAGGACCTTCAAAAAAATCAATTATTGATGCTCGTAGGCTGTAAAAAGTTACAAAACTATATCCAAAGAACTTGGGGTCCACCAGTAAAATGGAAGCAATTCAATACCACTGGTATCCTCCCAGGAGCAGTCAATCAACCAACATCACATCAAGAGCAAAATACGTAATGCTCCAGGAGATCTCAAATGCCTAAGGTATTAAAGACCTCTCGTGTGTTGGCAAATGTCACAGAACACCGAACAATGGTATCCATGGCAGAGTTGCAAGGAGAAAACCACTACTCTCCAAAAAGAAATTGCTTCCCATTTACATTTTGCAAAAGTCCACATGGATAAATCAGAAAGCTATTGTAAGAATGTTCTGTGGATGGAGATCAAAAATAGATGATTTTGGCTTAAATAAAAAGTGTTACATTGGCGAAAGGCAACATTGCATTCCAGTAAAAGAACTTTATACCATCTGTGAAATACAGTGGTGGCAGAAACATGGTTTGGGCCTACATTGCTGCTTCTAGAGCAGGGATCCCCAACCCCCAGTCTATGGACCAGCAACCGGCCTGCACAAATAACCAAAGCCCCATCCGTGGGATGCGGTCAGCACACAAAACCACACCTACTCCAGTCCACGGAAAAACCTCTCCCCACATAACCGGTCCCTGATGCCCAAAAGATTGGGGACCTCTGTTCTAGAGTCTAGACCAAGACAGCTTGCCTTCACTGATAAAACTATGAATTCTGAATTGTACCAGCAGCAAAATGTCATGGTGTCTGTCCGTGAATTGAAGCTCAAAGAAAGTACATGATGCGGGCAGACAGAAACACGCAAGTCTATTTCTAAAAAAACGACTAAAGCAGAAGAAAGTTGATGTTTTAGAATAACCAAGTCGAAGTCCTGACTTCAGTCCTATAGACATGTTTTAGAAGGACCTTAAGTGGGCAAATCAAGCTAGGAAGCCCTCCAACATCCTTGGGATAAAATTATTTTTGGGGAGGTACTAGCTAAAATTCCTTCAAGCCAATATACCTAATATCAGCAGTTATCTGAAATGGTTATTGCTGCCAATTACTGAAAGTTCATATACTTTTAACTTAAACAAATATGTAGCTTTGATCAGTTTCCTCAATAAATCAATGAACATATGATGTAATGTTTTTCACTCATTTGTTTTATTCTGTTTAACTAGCTTTAGACTATATTCATGCAGAAGTATTGAAAATTGAAAAGGGTTCTCGAACTGTTAAGCACCACTATATATTGCTGATAGACCATCTTTCCTGCAAAATAAATTTGGAGTGATTTATTACATAATTATTCTCTGTGCAACCAAAACTCAGCCTGTAACATGATTTTTGTATTGAAGTACTTTTTAAAAATACAACCAAATGAACAATGCAAACATAGGTGAAATCACTACCTGACCATTCATTTTCTGTGATAGTTACCTGACAGTACAGAATCTGTAATTTAAGTCAGCTGGTCTTAATAGATGCATTTCAAGGAACAGTTAGTCTTTTTTATAGATGTTTTTATTCCACCATTATTATTTTACAAATAACTTAAGGCCAGTGTCACACACTCAAGCCTAACTCACCTCACAAAGTTGTTGCTGTGGGGAAAATAGAAGGAGGAAGGAATATTAGGTATATTCACCCTTTAAGTTATCTATAAAAATAATAAAGGTGGAATAATAAAAAAGATCTAAAAACAGATCTAAGTATTGGTTCCCATAAATGCATCCATTAACATCAGTGGACATTTAAATTCAATTACTGATACCATATCGGCAGGTAACTCCTAAAAAATAAGTGGTCTTAGCTAATGAAAATATTTTTAGCATGGCCTGTCTTTAAATGATGTGTTTATAAAGCATGACATCACATGACCACACCACTTAGCTTTGCCAAATAGCAGCAGTCCAGGCTTGGTCCATCCCAGCCCTGAGCCTGGTTTCTTCCAAAGAAAGGGACTGCCTTCCCTTAAACTCCCCCCAACTGCCCATCCTCCTGTGGTGCCCTTTTGGCTGCTGGCACCCTGCCTGATTGGGAGTGTGGCTCCGGGGCTGCTTGCCCTGCGGCATCTCAGGGGCTTCTTGGTGCGCTGTGGCTCTGAAGCCCTAAGCCATAGCATAGTGTGAAGCTGCAACCAGTCCTAGAAGCCCCACCCTTCCCAATCTGGCCCAGCAGCACAATGCAAATCCGCTGTTCCCACAATGTGGCGGGAAGCTGCCTCACTTTGGGAAATCCCAATGTCGTTGTCTAGCTGTTTTTGCCACCCTCTATTTCAAGGCTTCTGCTGTCCTATACTCTGCAATATTGAGTGAGTCCAGATATGGTTATAAATTCTACATTTTATTCTTCTTTTTTTTTTTAGCAAAACTTTGAATTAGAAAAGATTGGAGGCAATGGCCTATGTAACTAATTAAAACATGTGCCCAGTATGTGTTGTTTTGTTTCCTTTAGGGTTAGGCTAAATTGCAGGAAATTATTGTTTCCACCTTATTTTTTAAATTTGAATGATTTTTTTTCATATTATTAAGAATCATGTTTGCTTTTTAATGAAACTTAAGATGGTCTAAATCAGTGGTTCTCAACCTGTGGGTCGGGACCCCATTTGGGGTCGATCGACCATTTCACGGGGGTCGCCAAGCAAGGCTGTCCGCCATTTTTTTTGTCCGCCATTTTTTTCCCCTTTTCCGGCGGGTGCCATGGCCCTTGGGCTGGGCCAGCTGGTGGTCGGCCTGCTCCATCTCTGCCGCTTGCCAGCTACGCCTCGGCCGGCACAGGGGGCGGAACCACGCATGCGTGGCGCTCCCAGGCAGGGAAAGTCCTCGACTTACGACCGGTTGGGTAGTCCTCGACTTACGACCGGTTTAGTCCTCGACTTACGACCGGTTTAGTCCTCGACTTACGACCGGTTTAGTCCTCGACTTACGACCGGTTGGGGTCGCGGCATTAAAAAGGTTGAGAACCACTGGTCTAAATGCTGGATTGAATTTGCATGCTTGTTCCTGAGTATCCCATTTATTTTAAAATTGGAGTGAAAATTTGGGAATCCTGATTTAAAAAAATGGGAGGTTTGATAGACTTCCGCTGCTTTGTAACTGAAGCTGCTATGAAGAGAAGGAATGGGGGAGAGAATTCACTACATAATTGTTTGTTAGCTGGTGAATTGAATTACCTCACTGAGGGATTGATGGCTGCTGTCCCCACCCTTTTGACTTCCCCCAGTTAGTCCCATTTTTTCTTTTCAGCATTACACTCCCACCACCCTCGTTTTAACAGTTTATAATAGCCCACATTAAGCAGGACATGGGAAAGAGCTACCCAGCTTGCCTGACTCACTTATGTCTAGCCTTCTACAGCAAAAAAGTTGAGTCGATTCCAGCTGAGTGCCCATAAAAGGACAAAGAAAACTGAAAGTCAGCCTTGTCTATTTCCTCTGCTTGCTTGCAACAGACTTGTTGCTTCATCCTCGGCACCAGAGGAATGTCTCCCTTTTTCTATATAGTTTGCGTAACTTCAATAGGGATTACATTTGTTTGTTATTTTTTTCCTTCTATGATTAATATAGTAACTCACTTCCAATATGCTTTCATAATCTTGTCTGTAACAATAAAAATTGGGGAGATTTAAATTCCCATGTTAAAGCATGGGATAAAGGAAACAAGGATTCTGTAAGGGTTCGGTTGTTGTTAGTTGCAAAGTCGTGTCCGACCCATCGCAAAATTATGAAGGAGCAGAATGTCTTATGAAATACCTTCAGAAGACATTTCATTGATAATAACTCTCATTAATTAATGAGAGTAATAATTCTCTCTCGCACATTAACAACATCATATACCTGTTGTCAGTCACATCGTCATAATTTTTGTTTCCTACAAATATAAGTTTATGATTATAATGAAAGATGCATAAGAAATAATAAGAAATCTGCAGATAAGTGTAAAGAACCCAAAAGGTATATCTTTCTACTTTCCTGTTACTGGCTATTGCAATGACTTACAGGACAACCATACAAGTTGCTTATCTTGTATGGTAAACTAGATATACCTTAGGGCTATATCACTTAAATCCTTTCCCTTGCTAAACTTTAATGCCTTGATATACTTTGACTTAGAGAAGTGTCTGTTTTCTTTCCCTGGTTTGATGAAATCACTTAGCACTAAATTCTCTTCTGGCAGGCAGGTATTAAGTGTTGAATATAAGGGGTCACAGATCTGAAATTTTTGGAATATTTTTTCTGAGTGTTGTGTATCCCTTTCTACAAGAAAATTGGGAATAGAAGCCCCTATTGGGTTGAAACTCTGATAACTTTACAGATAGGAGATTAGTGAATATTGGTTAGAGGTGAATATATCTGGAGGAAAATAACTTATTTTAAGTATGTGTGGTTCAGGCTGATGGCAACAAAAGATTTACTGATAGAAAGACAACTTTGATTGTGCATCAGCATGTGGGTTTTTAAGTTTCCTAAAATTCCTCAGGAGTAGAACTGAAAACAGGAGTATAAAGAGAAATTTAATAAAACAATAGTGTGAACTGATGTATTGTGCAAATGATGAATGCTTGCAACATTTGATTTGCATATTTCTGAAAGTACTGCTGTCCCTATGTCAAATGATCGTAGTATTGCCCCTGTGTAAAATGACAAGTTTCAGATATTTTTAAACCAATCCAAAGATTTCATTTTTTCTGCTCTACCTGTCCTATCATGGGAACAGCTAAACTTACAATAACATGTTTAGAAACATACAATACTTTTCTGACATCTTTCACTAAGAAGTGTTCCCACTGGAGCTGCTTTGCATTGCCTCCAAACTCTAGATACCCTAATACAGGGCTTTTCAACCAGTGGTACGGGTACCACCTGTGGTACATTGGCACCTGGCAGGTGGTACGCGACCATCCTAGAAAAGTGGTAGCGGAGGAGGGGAATGAGCTGAACTGGTGGCAGCACCGCACAAGCCTGAGTGAGGGACGGCTGGAGCTGCAGGGCTATCAGGGCTCAGCGGAAGCGCAAGAATCAGCGCCAGGCTCCACCTGGAGCTGTGCACTCATCCTGGTGCTTTTGCTGAGCCCAGAAGAAGCACCGATCAGCTGGAATGTTGCAGCCTCTCCAGGGTCTTGTGATTTACATTCAGATGCTTGGCAACTGATTCATATTTATGACGGTCACAGTGTCCCAGAGTCATGTGAAGTGACCGACACCTGCTGCAACCACCCAGCAGACGGGGAATAAAAACCAAACACCCCCCACCCCACCCCCACTGCCAATCCTCAACAGAAATGCTCACAACAATGAAAATCTCAGACAGGAGGAAGAGCGCGGCCGGGCGGGCAGGCAGGTGCCTTGCTCGGCTGTGGCTTGGCGGGCACTTTTTTTTTCAGTGCTATTGTAACTTCAAACAGTCACTAAGTGAACTGTTGTAAGTCAAGGACTACCTGTACTTTATCACTTTTTTCCTTTTTTGGGGATCATCAAGTTTTTGACACCTTGCTAGGTGACTGGTGGTACTCGGATGCTGCAGTGGTGCAAAGGGTGAAAAGGTTGAAAAACCCTGCCCTAATATGTCCCAAAAGCTTCTTTACCTTTTGTTAAAATTGCTTTTTTGAGTTGGGTTTCTTAAACTTTTTTCCCTTCTATTCAGTCATGACCAATGGAGACTGCCTGAATAGGTCCTGTAGTTTTCTTGGCAGTTTTTCAGAAGTGGCTTGCCATTGCCTCCTTCTTACAGTTGAGCAAAAATGACTGGTCAAAGGCCAACCAGCTTGCTTCATGCCTAAGGCAGGAATAGAATTAATAGTCTTCCAGTTTCTAGTTTAATGCCTTAACCACTATACTAAACTGCTTCAAACTGGTATTAGTTGTCTGTATTGACATGCACTCTTGTCAGTTTCATAGTTTAGATTTAGAAAACTGCTTGCAGCTGTGAATGTCTTTTTGCTGTCTGAGAACAAGGCTCTCCTTCCCTCCCTCCCTTTGTTGACTCCACAGAGAGCAATAGCAAATCTGTTTACATTCATCAGAAAGTTGCTCTGAACACTGAGAATATTTTAGGTAAATAACTTTTAAGCTGGTATTCAGGTGTGTATGTTATGATTTTCTTGATATTTTGGACAGAGGTCTTCAGGAAAATCTACAACTCACCAGAAGTGAACCACTATTTACTTTAGAATATATATTATGCTAATATGGGGAAATTTTACAGGCATATATGGCATTCTAGCTTAGTTACTGATTAAGAAAGTTTTAAACTCAGCTTCTAGGGATATAGTGATTCTTTCCATGTGTGTGTATGAATTTCCTCTTCAAGCTGGATTGAGATAGATAGAGGTAAGGGAGATTTTAAACATATGAATCTATCTGAATATTGCAAAGTTATATCTGTCAAGAAACTTGGTTTTAACATCTCTGATCTCTGCAAATATAATTCAGTATGTCTCTTTAATTTGTCCAATTGCATTGTTAAATCAATTTTCAAAATGCATGCATGTAAAATTTTCTTCTACATGAATTGGTTGAAAGAAAGTAATTAACAAAATAGGTGCATTCAAGGCCAAGGGGAATTGACTGAAACCCTTTGATACGAATGTATTTCCATAGCAAGCCAACCTCCTTACTAAGCCATATTAATTTACAAGAAAGCATAAAAGTATAATATGCTGCTTTTGTAAACAGGTTTGTATCTATTTTCCATATTAAAAATGTTTAGCAATTTTAGCAGTTGGTAGCATTTGACTGACCTTTCCTAGTCTGTTTGGAATGGTTCATTGGGAAGCTTTCTGCAGGTTAGAGAGAAGTTTAAAATGCAGCCTGGAAGAAGGTAAAGGCAAACTACAGGTTGTCTTTGACTTATGTCCACAATTAGGATAAGAATTTATGCCATAATGTGGTCATAAAGTGTGGCATCACTTGACTGCTTTGCTTAGCAATGGCTATCTCAACAGTCCCCATTGAGAACAAGTTGTTAACCAAGGACCTACTCCAATCCAAGCCATTTCAGCCTTGGTTCATCCCAGCTCTGAGCCTGGGTTCTCCCAAGGTAAGGGACCGCCTTTCTTCAATTCCTCCCAACTGCTGAAGGTCAGGTAGGGTGGAAGGGACCGTATTGTGCAGGAGGCCGAAAAGGCATAGATGGGGAGATAATATGTGGGTGAGGGGAGTTGATCATAAGTAGGGAATGAGCTATCAAGCACCCAAATTTTGATCATGTGACTGCAGGAGCATTGCAGCCTCAAGAGTCACCATTTGATGGGATGGCTGATAAAACAAATTTAATAATAAATAAACCTCTGTAACCACAGAGCCCAGATATAAGTCCTTTTGTTCAGTGCCCTAATAAGTTTGAACAGTTGCTGAATGAATGGTTCTAAGTCGAGAACTACCCATATTTTTATTTTTATCAGGAACTTTGCTTACTTCATGGCTTTATTAATTTTAAATATTTAGCAATATAACTATTATTTTTAAAAAAGTTTTAATCTTTTTAAGGTTAATAAGCAAGACAGTTTTAATCAGGCATCTCCAACCCTCAGCTCTGGACAATTAGTAATGTGGCCCATAAGACTGTAAATGTTAACATTATTATATGATTTATATACATTAACTATATTTTATAATTTCTATACGGCCCAGGACAATTTCTCTTCACTCAATGCGGCCTATACAAGCCAAAAGTTTGGACAATCATTCTTTAAATTGAAAATTGCAGTCTTTTTCACAATTTGCATCAAGCATGAACTTTGACTCTAAGAGCCATTTGTCCAAAAAAGCTGCACAACAGTGCCATAGATATGACTCCATCTTAAAATTAAGGATACATTTTTCTGAATTGGTTGACTTCTGAATCCATACCATTGCTTGCTGGAATTGAATCTAAGCCTGTCTTCCCCATCTACTTCCTACCAGCCTGATTAATAACAACAACAATAATAACAACAACAATAATAATAATAATAATGATAATTTTTGACATTCAGGTGGGGTTATAGATTAGAATTCATAGATAGTTGTGCTGTCATAATATAACTAATGTTTGTTTCTTCATTCTCATACACAGGTTCGCTATAAGGAGGAATTTGAAAAGAATAAAGGGAAGGGCTTTAGTGTGGTGGCAGACACACCTGAATTACAGCGAATCAAGAAAACTCAAGATCAAATCAGCAATGTAAACTGGCCAGCACATTTCATCTTCTGTCTCCATGCTTCAGATATTTAAAAGCTTTTCCTTTGACAGCTTCATCTTTCTTTTCTTATTGCAGATTCTTGAATTTTGTTATTAAGGCAGAACTGTGGATGCTTGCTTATAAAGTTCCAAATGTTGCAAATATATTCCTGTTCATTTAACATTTCTCCAAGACACTGGGCTAAATTAAACTGGGCTGTAAACATCAAACAAGAACATGTCTAATGCATAAATCCCATTGCAGCCCTGAGGGTTCTGTAGCATAGAGAATTGAAGTGAGTCTATAATGAAGAGGGAAAAAGCAAAACAGAAAAGCAATTACTTAATTTAAAACTTGCAAGTCTGACAAATAGATCATGGAGCAGAGGACCTGGGAAGGGAATCCCCAAGGGATTCAATTTATTCTGCATGACATCCCCAAATCTTGAGGTTGGGGAATGACCGAACTCCTCATTCACAAGAATGGCTTCAGGGATTGAAATCAAAGGCAGATGGTCTCTGGTAGACCTGATTCTTTTGGATTTAACTAGCAAAAGTGACTGTGCCTTTATTAAGCTGGATCCTGTCATCGTTTTAATTTTTCTCAAATTCCCATTGTAAAAATAAATAATGGCTAACTTATATTTATTTGTTATTCCTCAGAAAAATAAGGAGAATGAAGGGGAGGGAGGGAAGACAGACAGGACAGAACAGACAGACAGACAGACAGACACCCTGGCTAGGAAAGGCAACTTATGGGTGAAAGAAAGGCGGACTTGATTACACTCCACAATACTGTATATAGGAATGAACCAGCTCTCTGTTTCCATCTTCTGGTTCATACCTTCTATTACAGTAATTTATCATGTGCAGAGGAAGGTTAAAGAGAATTGTTTTGAGAACCAATGTTTATGGAAAATGGGTTGACTACTTATAACTCTTGATTCTGGGATTTATGTCCTCCTGGAGCTGCACTGGAATTTGGTAAATAACAGCTAAACACCATAATATATTTTCCTGATGAATAGTGAGTAGAGAATAGATAACAAAAGCAATTTGGTATGTTAAACTTTTGATAAACAAATGTAGAATTAATAAAAAAGGAAAAATTGATAAACGTTTTAGTAATATCTCTATTCTGCAGTAACCCAATTCCTGATTCTCCACCCTTCAACTATTTGTATATTCATCTGTGACTTTCAATGGAAATTCACAAACCATCTGCAATTATTGAATTTTTCATTAAGACAGTGGAAACAAAAGTGCATGAGATAATAAAGGTCAGCAAGGAGTCAGAAAGATTTCATTAATGATGTGGTAAATACGTTATAAAGTTTTCCCATTTGTCTCGGTGCTCTTGCTGGTATCTTTTCCTTCTTTTGTAGATAAAATACCATGAGGAATTTGAGAAAAGCAAGATGGGTGCTCCTGGAGGAGAGGGAGGTGAGCTGGAACACCGTAATTCCCAAGAAGGTGCCAATTACAGGAGACCAGTTGAACAGCCACCTCTATCACATCAGCAACCTCATCATGCCCAGCCAAGTAACCCTGGTAATGAATAGGAGGAAAGAGAGATTGTTGGCAATCCCATCAGTGTATTCACGTGAATATATATGTATTAATTTGCCCTGCAGTAATTTTGTCTTGCACAAATAAGAGAGGATTGCCTCTGTTTACCCTGTAGTTATAAGGTGGTGTTTTATGAAGCCTTATAATTTATGGTTATTATTTATTTCTTACAATGCAATCTAAGAAACTCATGCTGGGATACAGCCTCGTTTTATTTAATTTAGCTGAGATAGATTGAGCTGAAAAAAGGTAGCATTCCAGAGTTACTATTGATAATTGAAGACGTACTTAAATCTGAGTCTTGCTAATCCCAACCATGTTAGTATTACATCATACCAGATTACTGTTAGAAGAATCATAGGATACATGTATGAAATGAAGCAATTCCCCAACATTGAGAAATGGGAGATGGTGCCTGTGCTAAAAAAAAGTAAAAAAGTGACAGGGAAAAATGTAACATAATTGGAAAGACTATATTAATTCATGCTAAATATGCCATTCTACCCCAGTTTATCCATCTTATATTAAAAGGTAAGACTATTACTGTAGATGAAGTCTGTAAATATTGTATGCAAAGCTGGAGTGATCATCTGTAATATTAGCCAAAATAAACAATTGTAGTCAACAAAAAGTATAAAAGTATTAGGACTAATAATTGTACATCTAAATGATATTGGTAATACTTTCCATTAACTGCTCATTTAATCTATTCAGTTTTATTATAATTGCTGACCAGTATTCAAATTTATGCATTGACCATGAAAAACTGATATAAAATTCAAATAAAATTAAGATTTAACACTATTTAACATTTAATAAGCATACAAATTGCTCCATTTGATTACAATTTATTCTCCCCCAAATCATGACACGAGGCTCAAAAAACAGCCAGACGGAATTTAGCAGTGTGGCATGTAATCTCATTCCACAAATAAACAGCACAAATTATTTAATATTGCAGGAGTTTTTAAAACATAATGACAAATAGAAACAAAGATGAAAACGAAGGATTTTGTTTTTTCAAAGTAGCTTTTCAATTTGTGAATTTTGCATCTCACAGACATTTTCATTAGGAATTTTGCGCAGATTCAAGTTGCACTCAACAGTTAACAATGTCTTTGTCTTATCTGTCTCTCCCCCCACCCTCAATTCTAGTTTACCATCAGCAGCCATCACAACAACCAGCCTCTCAATCATATGGCTTTAAGGAACCAGCAGCACCAGTCTCAATACAGCGTAGTGCCCCAAGTGGAGGAGGAGTAAGTATGGTCCTACATTGACATGTATGTACAATTTCTTGTAAATATTTCAGATTTTTATTCTGAAATAAGTTGTCTTAACTCTTAACCACTATCCTATGATATGGTCTATCTCTAAGGTTCAGGTGAAGACAGGAAGAAAAGTAGTTACATGTCAGAAAGGGTATACAGTATATTAAACAAAATTACTTTACATTATTGGAAAGGAATAATTTTGCAAGTCTTAACTTTGCATGTGAAGCTACAGAAGGCAGCTCAAAATACTGTGATATTTAGCCTCCAGCTGTCTGTTGATTCTCTGATTTCAGCTGAATCTTGAAGTTATGATTCCATCTTTTTAACCCTTAACTTGTGTAGTTAGAAAAGTCTCAGATAATCAGTAAAACGTTTAATTTAAGTTTCATTCAGTTCATGCTGATCTGCAGGACAGTGGAGTATAGTTCATTTATAAATCGAACAGTAAGACCAAAGTTCCTCCAAAATGGATAGTGCATAGCATTTCTAGGTGACCTGATTAATTTTTGCTTGTTCTTTTTAATTTTTTATATTTCAGTTTTGTAAAGCATAATATAGATACTAATTCAAGTATAATGTATAAAATAACATGAATTGTGTTTGTATGTAACAATAGGGAGGGTTAGCATAAGAATTAGCACCTACCAGAACAAGCCAGAAACTCTATTTGGGATGGGAGCTAATAGGAGCCAAAAGTTTAAATCTATCTTTTCACACTTTTCAGTAGATTGTTAGAGCACTGGAAAAATGAGGGATAGCATTAGAACTGCGCAGTATTCTTTTTTTCACTGTCAGATTGCTTCCGAACATTCAGTTAAGCAGAAAACAGAGAATGTGGAGCAGGGAGACTTAAAAATCCTTTGCTGCAATCTGCAACAATAAATAGCACAGGGGGAAAAAACTATAGAGGAGGACATAGAGCATATTAAAACTTACTGGAATAAGTGGCTGTCCAGGCAGATAATTCTGTGATTTTTAGTTGGTTTACAGCAGACATGTGAAACACAAGGCCCAAGGGCCCGTGAAGTGGTTTCATGTGGCCCGCAAAGCCATCCTGGAAACAGTGAAGGAACGACCCCCGCTGCCTTGGCCCTGGCCCAGGCCGGCCGGGAGCCAATTTACAATTTTGTGGTGACCATCTATGCTGAAATGCATTCAGTCTTGGCTCCACAAGGCTGTCTGGAAACAGCAAGGGACCGCCCCCTGCCGTATCAGCCCCGCCCCCTGGGTGCATGCTGGGGAGGTGTCACCCTTTGTGAAGAATCAAGAAATGGACCATGCCTTGGCGCTTGCCCCGGTCCCACCCCCTTCTGCCAGAGACCCTCAGATCTGTCCCACTCCTGCTCAGGCCCCCACAGGCACCCTTGACGTGAACGATGTAGAGCTGGCCATGCCCACCCACTCCATCCACGCCCACCCAGTAGGCTGCACCCACCCTGGCCACCCCCCCCCCCGAGGGCAACTGCAATGCTGATGCGGCCCTCAATGAAATTGAGTTTGACACCCCTGGTTTACAGGTTGGATGCCTTTCTATATTTTATCTCTCAGAGATGTACATTTACCACTAATTCCACTTGCCTGTTGATATGCTTACATGCTCAGATACAATAATGTAAAATACAGTGCATTGGATACTGCTGTAAGCAATAGGAAACTGGAAACCTTAGGAGATAAAGATATCTTGTTAATTTGTAAATGCCTAATAAGGAAAAGTGGTAAACTCTTCCTTTCTGCTTGGATTTCATTTTCTGCAGAAAAACTTTCCCAGTATTTGGAGATTTAGGTTATTTGAAAACTAGGGTGGGCAGAGGAATAAACCCTTCCATCAGCCTCTATTTGTAGACTCCTAGCCATACATCTGCACTTTCTTGAAACTCCTGAGTTGGCACAAATATTACCAAATAAAACTCATTGAATCTAAATATACATTAAAAATACTTCTCTTTTTCCACAGTTTGGATATCCATTTCTGAGCATTGATTTATCCTTTACTTTCTTCTCTTCCCTGTCTCAGAAACGGTTCCGTGCAGTCTATGATTACAGTGCAGCCGATGAAGATGAGGTCTCCTTCCAGGATGGTGATACTATAATCAACGTGCAGCAAATTGACGATGGCTGGATGTATGGCACTGTTGAGCGGACCGGTGACACAGGCATGCTTCCAGCTAACTATGTGGAGGCTATATGAGCTCTGTTGTAGGGCTACCCTGAAAGCCAGCAGGGGAAGGGCTCTTTGGGGGTTTTGTTCCCTTATCACTTATTTGCTCTTTCTTGTTACCCATCATTTATTATGTTATGAATCTTTGACATGGTCATTTTTTTTCTCTACCAACTTAGCCTTGATGGAAGGCATATAAACTTGGGAGGGGTATCATGTAATTCCCTTTCCATCCTTTTCCTCGGCCTTCATGGAACATAGCACTGTGCCCTTCTCCCTCTCCCTGGAGCTGTATTTTTTGGAATTGATACTTAATGAAATAAATCGTACTACAACTGCTATATGGATTAGGAAGTAGTGTAGGAAGGCCCAAAAACTGTTGATTTAGCTGGCGGAGAAGGAGAGGAATGTCACACTTTCAGTAACTTTGGGAAAATCTGAACATTTTATTGAAAAAGATTATCATGATGTCTACAGTGTTGACTTGCTCATTTATTCTATCTAATTTTCTTTTCCATTTGAAAGAAATAAAAGTATTTTTAAAAGGAGGAGCGCCTTTTGTGGACTCAAAAGCAGTGAGCATACGTGTAGTCTATGTGGAAGACATGGAAGCTGGAGCAGTTTCTGGTATAAAGGTACTCTATACAGATGGAATAGTTTAGCACAGCGATCCTCAATCTTTTCGGCTTTGCTGATTGGCCGGGAGGGAGAGGGAATGGTTACGTGTGAGCAGTGAGCAAGCGCGAGGGCAGCTCCATTTCCACAAGTGGCAGGCACCGCTGATCTGCCACTTGTGCAAGTGGAACTGCATGTGTGCACTTGCCCACCACTTCCGCAGCCCAGTTCCGAATGAGCTAAGGTTTGGTAGTGGGCTGGGGGCTGGGGACCCCTGATTTAACAGGCTTCATTATAATGTTAGCATTGCCTCTTAGATGCCACGACTCAGTCAGGGCGGATCTCTAGTTTGTTCTGATACATGGCACGATTAGACAGTAATCGGAAGAATGCTCATGAAGAATTGCCAGCGAAACATTTAACCTGCATAGTACAAAGACATCAAGAAACTCCAGTTGCCTTTTTTTAAGGCACCTTTGGGACAACTGTGATCATGATAACTAAGAACTTCCATGGAGGCCCCTTTTAAAGCCCAAGTATCAGTTTACTCCTTCTTTTTCCAGGCTCCTGACTTCAGTTGGTATTTAATGTGTGGAAATAGGCAAATTCTCCAAGTTTCTCTGTATCAGCCCTAGCAAAAAGAGTCACATTTTCTACAGAGGTGCTATCTTTGGGATCAGATTTTTGTTTTTCATAAGTTTCTGTTCAAAGTAAATTCTTGTATGAGCAGTTTTTAACTAGGATTCAAAATCTTAGCAGCAGATTAAGAAACGGCTCCCTGTTTGTGTGCCATTTGAGCCAAGCAATGTTTACAGTCTTTCCTCTTTTCTACTGTTTCTTTCGGGTAGATCTGGCCCTTGGGTAAAGTTATCAGGTGAACAAAGTTTTTTCACTAGAAATATTCCACTTTCTCCTTCTTTGCTGTCAGGCTGACAGTCTCTTTGCTGCTTGGGATAGTATCATGGACCAAAATCAAATTTCTTACAGAAGTTGCTATTAAAAAAATATCAGGGAACTGCTACAAAACTGGAAATTTATGTTGCTTGGATAATGTAATTGAACAACAAAGGTGAGAAAATTACTGAAAGTGTGAAGTTCTTAGATCATTCATTCATTGGGCAGAAACTGCTTTCTCTTATTTTTAAAGCTCTCCCAAGACTCCCCCCTCCAGTTCAGCAATGTACAGCCTGCTCTCTGTCACATAGTAGAAAGTATCCTGAAGCTGATATTTGTAACATTTAAATATGCTACAGTTATCTGCAGTGGAAGTAATCTGCAGGAAATAGGTGTTTATTATTTTATTTGGTAGCAAACTCTGTTGTGACCAAGATAAGTGAAACAATTACAAATGGACTTTCAAAGACAATTCAGTTATTCTTTCTGGCTTTGTTCTTGTTACCTCTCCATTGTAAAGGATCAACATGATAAATTCTTATTACTTTCAATTTTTATGCCATTCCAGAGCTGTTTATATAGTTTCTTGAGCTCTGCTTTTTCCCTTGCATAGATTAGGCACGTAAAGGGCTGGCATTTTTTCTGTATTATTTCCACTGTTTCTGGGAGTTTTTTCCTTAACTTTCTTTGCACTACAAAGCATATACAGTTAAGAATAAAAAGCACCCATTTCTTACAAGGGGTGCAAGCAAGGGGATTCATTAAGCAAAAATTAAGAAGAACCTTTTACCTCAATGTATAGTTCCTCCAAATTTAAGTAAAACGGTGTTCCAATATATCATTCTGGTCTTGTACTTCTTCATAGTTAGCATATGTTTGCTGGTTTCATTTGAGCTCCTTGCCTCATAACATTAAAAAGCTCTTATACATTATTCCAATCAGTATAGAAATAGTGATTAAATTATCAAGGCATCCTTCATGTTGTAGAAGCACAAACATTTCAGAATCTTATATCTTAAAAATCCTAGTCTCTGTTTTTCCCTTAAATGCTTGCACTAGTGAAAAAGATGTTCAAGGAAGGAATGTCTGTTTCCTCATACCATAGCATAATTCCATGAACTCTGTTGGAGCCACTAGAAAGGCCAGTGAGAATGGTAGCAGGCTTTCCTGTCAGAAGGCAGTTTGTAGAGGCCTATAGGTGTCTAGGGACCACTTATCCTTGAAGTGAGTTTTTAAAGGGTGCCAAGAGGAGTGACTGATGGGAGTGAGATCACTACGTTCTTGGTGCAGTTTTTCTGACTGACGAGAACTAGGCAAAATCGTGTGGACAATCCTGCAGAGGCTATCTTTTCATGAGGAAGATACAAAGTAACATAATGTGAATAAATATTTTTAGAGGACCAAATAAAGTTACAATAAAATAACTCATTTTTTAAAAAAAATCTCTTCTAGCTTTTTCACCCCTTCCTTGAAATAAATGGTTTGTTATTGCTTGGTTTATTTTTTTCTGCCTTCTTTGACTTATGCACTTTTATCTTTGTGATTTTTTTCCAATATCTGAAAAGCACCTAAACCTGTATTTAAATAAATAAAATGAAAAAAAAGAAAACAGCTAAAATTCATCTCTGTAGCCATTGTTATTCATGTCATGTCTTCTATACATCTTAGATTTTCAAATTAGAATTCAATGTTTAAATTAATGACTTTAATGATTTGTTTTGAACTATATTTTGGGGTTTTCATTTGTTATCTTTGTATATTTCTTCGCTGTGGGCTTACACACCCTCTCAAAATCATTTGGCCTTTTCCAATGGGACCATAGAATCAAATGTAGTACCAGTTCTCTTCTGGTTTATGCCAATTTAAAAATAAAAATATAATTTGTACCTGCTGACTGTTTTTGTTCTTCATTTAATGACTTTTTTTCTGTGGTAGAACTGGAATTATGCTCTCTCCCACTTCCCCTCCCATTCCCCTCTTTTTCTTTATAACTTTCAACTGTATCGATGCAAGAGAAAAAAAGTTGTTTTTTAAACAGCAATAGAGCTCACTAGGCCATTTTTAGAGTCAGCTTGATTACATTGTGGGACTGTTTGTATCTAACATTTGAGACAAATGGTTATGTGAACAAGAGTTTGATGGTATTAATTTTCATTTATTAATCACATTTATGTAACTACCTATCTCACAAAAGCTATTCTGAGCAGCGTACAACAATCCATAAATAGCCTATTTCAAACACAACATCCAGGATAGGATTTCACTGACAACTCAAAATAATACAAAGAGTATTTGTTCAGTATTTTGGAGGCCACTGATTTTATAAAGTAACCTTATGTTAGAAGAACAATATCAAGACAGATACTAGTTTTGCTAATGCACACCCCACACACAATAATAAGTAAAGTTTACTAGTCAAATTCAAGGACCTTTGATATTCTGGGTTGAATTAGGAAACATGTATTGTTAATCCCTCAAGGTCTTGTTAGTGCAAATTTAAAAAACCTTAAATTCTGAACTAAAGTCTTTGTGTCTACTTATTCTGTGATGAAGAGCTTGGTAATTCTAAAGACATTAAAGATCCGTCAAGAAGAAAATGAATGATTTGATTCCTATACAGCATTTTGGTATTTAATTTTAATATTTAATTTTAATGGATTTTTAAGGGAGGTGTATACATTTAAGATTACACTAGAGGGAAATATGGTGGCAAATGTTTGAGAATCATGGTATAAGGACATCTTCTTTCATGAAACCATTGGGTATTAGAGATTGTATGCATAGTACATATGTATAATTTTAAGAGGGAAATACCTTTCTGGATACACATATTTGAATTGATGCACTGTGAAAACTTAGCCGCTGTAATTTATGAACCATAATTTATGTATTAACATGCCATATCAAGCAATCGCAGCTTTAACAAACGGTAATTAAAAACCGTACATAAATCCAACCTGGACTGTTTAAAACCATTTTTACATCATGAATTCTTGATGTGTCAATTCTTGTGATGGAATGTGCACCTGGAATGGGGAAAAATTTTTCACAGAGAGAGGCCTACATTAAGAAACTACAATCCTGAGCTGGAGGGAGGGGGAAAAAAGTTCAGGATAGCCACACCTTAGAATCTCCGATAATATATTTAATAGGTTAGACAGTTATAGCTTTAATTTGACAAGATTCTGTCCCTTGGATATAAGCAAATAAAGGATTGGACTCAATTTGGATTTCGCAGTGTAGTCTCTGGCCTTGGGCCTGACATTGCTTAAGCTTATAATGAATTTTCTTTTTTTCACGAATGAAAGTAAACTCACCAGATGACTTACTAAACTTATTTTGAAGTTCTCCAATATCCTTAAAATAGTTGAATAGATAACTTCCAAAAGTGATTAGAAAGTGAGTGAGTTCAGTGTTCTTTAGAAGGGTCTGTTGTGGTTGAGAGTATGATGGTATTCCTTGTCCCCTGGCACTCAAACCTGCAGAAAAAAGACTGTCCTGCAGTCTCCTCACAAGGAGCAGCTGTTCAGAGCACAAGTGGGCAATCCTCTCTTTATCCAATTTACTCAACAGTCCTCCAGTCTTAGTCATGATCACTATCCCCACTCATTTAGAGAGGTCCTAACTTGCCATTCCTCACTCAGAATGATCTGTCTACCTCAAAAAAAATTATCTCAAATAATTGTTTTTTTATCTTTAAAAATGGGGGATTACTACTTTGAGTGTTAGGCTTATTACTTTGAATGTTATGGTCATTCTAACATTTTTGTACCTGATAAAAGCTTGGTACTCCATACAGTAATTTAATATAAATATAGGTAATGCAAAAGTTACATTTTCCTTATGTCATTAAAAAAATAACAAAAATACTTTATTTAATTAAAAATCAAATACTATTTACACATATATTCTAGCAATTTATACTGTCAAACATATGTTATTAAATCATAGCATCCCCAAAACTACAATCCCTTAATAAATAACCTCAGAGGTCACCCACAATCAAGTGTATGCTGAAAAGAAGTGTCTTCAATGTCAGCGTGTTCCACATAGTGACAGACTGTACTAGAGGGCCTCTCTGCCTATGTACTGTACATGTGACGCCTATACAGGCCCTCTCTAAGATGACCTCCCAGGATTGGCAGAATACGTTTTGTGGAGTTTGAATCATCTTGCAACTGGTTTAACAGAATTAAGAGAGTTGGAAGGGACCTTGGAGACCCTATACCAGTGGTGGTGAACCTATGGCACACGTGCCAGAGGTGGCACTCAGAGCCCTCTCTGTGGGCACACGCGCCATCACCCCAGACCTGCCTCCCCCTGCCGCCCCCTCCTCACCAGCAGGGCCCCTGGAGAAGAGTCACCTCCGAGCGCAGCCTGCGTGGAGCAGCACAGCCAAGCAGCGGGGACAAGACTTCGCCCTTGCACCTGTCACGCTCAGTTGATGCTGCAGGGCGCGGGCGGGAGGCATGGCTGCCATGGCGCTGCTGGGCCACCTGGGTGATCTGCGGCGGGCTGTGGAGGCGGTGGGTAGCCTGCAGGTGGGTGGGCCAGGGCAGGGGGGGGAGTTTTTGGGCACTCGGTCTCTAAAAGGTTTGCCATCACTGCCCTATACATTTCAGACAAATGGTTGCCCAATCTTTTCTTAAAAACCTCCAGCGATGGAGCTCCCACAACTAATGACGGCAAGCCATTGGTTAATAGTTCCAATGGCTTTTTTTAATTTCTAGGTTGTCTGTCTCTTTGATTAGTTTCCATCCATTGCTTCTTGATCTTCCTTCAGGTGCTTTGGAGAATACTTTGTAAGCTGTTAGTTGAGTGAGGAAACTAGCACCAGTGACCTGATTTACATATTGGAGCCATAGTTAAATTAGCCAGGTTTTTGAATAACAACTAAAAAGGGACCAAATTCATCCATTAGTTAATGTGAGATGTGATCTCAGCCAAGACCAGGCAACACAATGTGTGATAAACAAAATGCATCTCCCTCAAGTAAAACAAAATGATAATCAGATTTTGCTACAATGAGCTGCAATCCCTGTAAATTCTGGTAAAACAAAATTGCCCTGGGAATAGATGGACTCCAGCCCATATTACATTTAAAGCAAAGAGCATAGCAAAGTGGTAGAAGTTGATCCTGCTTCTTTGTCTACAAATCTACAGCCATCTTAGATTTAACTGGCTTTCCCCACAAAGCAAAGAATTTTCTGAATTTCTGCACATTTTTGGCAACAGTTCATCATATGCTTTAGCCTCTAATCTCTTAATCATCAACAACGTTTTTGTATTCTGGTAATCAAAACTGGACACAGCAGTATAAAGCAATAATAACACTTCACGTGACCTTCACTTGATACTATATCTCTGCCAGTCTGTACTTGGAGGACTAGAGAAGCAAATGGAGTAACCTTAACTTTAATAATGATGGAATTAGAAAAGAGCCAAAGCCCTCATCAGTCCTCTCTTAATTAATTTGACACCCAGGCAGCTGTATTTCTCATGTATTATAATGCTGAGATGGGGCTACCAGACCTGGGTCTTTGCTGGTCTTTTAGACTGAATATGATCTGATTTTCTTCATCTAGCTGGGCAGTCCCTGGTGCAGCAGAAACTAAATAAAAATCAGAAGAGGACACAAGACAGTCCTTGAGTTCTGTCACCTTTCCTTATGCTAGACTTCATCCAGATTGTGCCTAATCTTGAATCTGCATCTTTACAAAATCTGCACTTCACTGCATCATTCTGTGTTTGGCTACAAATACAATTCTAACACCCCATTTCCTCCCGAAGAATTGGATCTGCTTCATCGGGAATCGGCTTTTTGCCCTCTTGAAGAGTGGCTCTGTGTGTGTTCCTTTAGCCTGCAAATCCCTCCCTTTCTCCTTTTTCTTCCCTGCAGCATCTCTACATCACTCGCTCCTGCCCATCCCATTCTCTGATTCCAGCACAGCTGCTGCTGTTCTTGCTTCTCCCCATCATCATGCTGGACATATTCATTCTCATGTTTTTTGCCATTATAGGCCTGGTCGTTTTATCGTATATCATCTACATGCTGTAACATGTCCGGCCACAACCCCACTGCCACCAACAGCCTGTGAAGGACAGCCAAGCCAGGAAGCAGGTTTTTTCCCCCCCTCCCTATTTCATGCAATTGTTTCAGCAATTTTGCAGGTGGGAATTCTCAGTCTGGTTCATAACATAGCTGGGATTTAAAATTGGCATTTGATCTTTCTTTTTTATGTTTGTGATAGGGAGCTGGGTAGTCAACTGAAGTGTTAGCAATATGATTTGAAAAGTATGCCTTCTTCAAGATGGATCGTGCATGCTGAGCAAAATGTGCTTTTTAAAATAATACTTTGCTTTTGATATGTATACATAACATTACGGCTTAAGAATCACCCTTTTTCGGGGTTTCAGGGTGCTTGTTTACAATTGTGGTAGTTTTAGAACAAAAGAAGGACAAAGGTTAAACAATGACTTTTAGAATTGCAGGTTTAAGAACTTGAGGGGGAAAGGGTGCTTGTCTTTGACATATGACTGAATGCTAGATACCCTTTAGTAAGTTATGTTATTTGCGTTTCTATCCATATTTTTCTTTCATCCTTTCTCTGCCTTGCTTCATTCCCTTTATTTTAAAATGTAAATTTTCTCCAGACAGGAGCAGCATCGGTGGATTATTTCCATGTTTACATCTCAGCAGCATGGTGTTCCAGAGCATTCTGGAAAAAAGTTAACCCTTGCAAAACTCCCTGACAGAAGAATGATTCAGCTAAATGCTGAAGCTGTATCCTAAGAAGACTGAGTTGGAAGTGCATGGGAAGAACAAGAGGCAAGGAAAATGAAATCAACAAAAGCAGAGAATGTGAATTCTAATGGAATGATCCTAAGACAGTGGAAGGGAAGAATCTGCTTTTTTAGTGTTAAAAGAAAAAAGTTGTGTTTCTGTAGATCTAGACATACAACCTTCAGTGATTTTAAGTACTAAAATGCAGGATTGTGAAAGCATCAGATTGCAGAGAAAAGGGCTGGGAGAAGACTGATATGCCTTCTGAATTACCATATAATTGTTTGCCATGCTAAACATTTCTCAAGACAATAAAGGGCAACTATATACAGAAATTTCAGTTGTAGCTACAGAACAGTTTGCTGGGGGGAATGCGAGGGAGGAAAATGCTACCTAGTAATTAATTACACAGTATTTTCAAAATGTCATACTTATCTCTGTGTGGAAGATTGGGGCATATCTGAAAATGCAGCCTCATTCTATGGATCAGCAAGTCTATTTTTTCTTGCTTAAAAAAAAAACAAAACTGTCCAGAAATAATTGGTTTATAACTGGTTGTTTTCTCTGCTAATATCATCATGCTAAATATGTCATTGCAAAGGAATCAAAAAGCAAACTCTAGCATATTAATAATTTTCACTATCATGATCAAACTATAACAATTATTTATTTAATTTTATAATACTGTAAGTAAACTAATTTTCTTTGTAACAAAATATTATATTTCCTATATGATTAAATTCTTAAATAATTACTTATTTAAGGATTTAAAAAGCAAGGAAATTTGCCACAGGGATAAAATAAAAATCTGAAATAATAATAATAATAATAATTTTAAAAATGAACTACTTACATGAAACTGTCCTTGAAGAATAGGGTTTATAGTTTTTATTTTAGTGTTTCTCAACTTTAGTAATTTGAAGATGTATGAACTTCAACTCCCAGAATTCCCCAGCCAGTCCATACATCTTAAAGCTGCCAAGTTTGAGAAACATTATTCTGGTTCTAGGGTCCTTGAAAAAAAAATGCTGGCAACCATAATCATTCTCCGTTTCAGCTGCCAGAAAGAGTTTTTCCACACACAAACAAAAATCTTTTGCTATTCTTACTGGGGACAAAAAGAGATGTTCTGGAAAATACATCTTGGGTGCTGTCAGGATGGGCTAGATCTGAAGTTTTTTGTTCCCTAGGCAGAACCCTAGGCAATAAAAAGCAACATGGGAATGAGAGCTGGAAGAGGGGGAGAAAAGAGTGAGGGGAACAACTTGGCCAATGTAATTCCAGTAGATTTTAGGTGATGGGACTTTTATCTTTTTTGTCCCATCACCATATAATTATTCTGCCCACTGATATTATAATGTAAATCTGCATTCAAAATATGCAGAGTTTTCCATTTATATCAACGTATGGAATAGAATGTGGTTTTAATGTGAAAAATAATCTGAAAAATAAGAGGGAGGAAAACCCAGCAGGAAATAGTTTTCTTCTCTTCACCTATACACAAAATAATTTTCGGAAGACTTTAAAGGTTGCGAACATTTCTTGAATATTACTTTAAGTATAGCCTTTTGAGTAAACTAGAAAATACATTGCTCTAAAATGAGAGTGAAGTGGAGTGATCTTCCCTCCACAGAGCTCTCCCCCCCCCCACAACCTTTGGAGTTCTAACTAGAGATTTTGCATAATTATCCCATTCACTGTAGATATTTCTGCATCCAAAAGTCCAGTGCAATCCTCAGTGCCTTGGGTGCTAAAAAAAACAGGGAGAGACTTATGCACCTCTCCTATCAGAGTGGGATAACTACTGTTTGTGCAGCTGTTTGTGCAGTTTCATATTTAAGTGATTGTCCACTAGAGATCCAAGATCCTGTCACAGTTACTGCTATTGAGCCAGGTTTCACCTATTCTGTACCGATACGTTTGTTTTCTCTTGCCTAAGTGTAAAACTTTACTTTTTTCTACATTGAATTTAATTTTGTTACTTAGGGCCCAGGGTTCAAGTTTGTCAAGATCCTTCTGGATCTTAAGCCTATTTTCTGGAGTGTTGGCTATTCCTTTCAACTTCTTGTTCTCTGCAAATTTGATTCGTTTCCCTTCTATTCCCTCATCTAGTTTATGAAAATATTTGCAACCCTACTAAAATGACAAAAAAACCACCCTTTGCCTTTGCCCACTACCACATTTTCTGCAAATTTAAATATGGTTGCAATCTATTCTTAAATTGTCAAAAATACCTATACTAGCATAACATTGGCTGTCCTCATTTTTGTTTTTTCATGTTCTATTGCCTATGTTCTAGTTTGCTGCCAAATGGAATTTTCTGTCCTTTCCCATTCTGGGTATTGCTAGTTTATGGGAAGTACCTACCAATCCTGACATGATTCACGTGTGTGTGTGTGTGTGTGTGTGTGTGTGTGTAGAAGAATGGCTTGGAGAGATGGCATGTTTTAATAGCTAGCTCAAGCTACACTATCATGCTCCTCCTTTAAGTGTGGCACCGTCCAGCTAACTCTGCAAGCCCATTGAGGTTGGTGATTTTGAAGAAGGCATGTTTTGGGCCACTTGACTGGATGCCAAGAGCACAGGAACTGCCATTGGTTGCTGTCAGCTTAAGAGTAAAAATAGGAGATTAATATTAGGTAGCTAAGGATGACTACACTGCCTTGCTAATGGATTGAGGCAACATGATGGGAATGTTACCGAGACTCAGCAGAGTAAAGATGGTGGCAGGAGAAGTATGCATTGCAGCCAAATGCAAGTGGGGAAAGGCTCTCAATTTATAGAGTAGGCTTTATAATAGGTTGGGTAGTTTATGGCTCAGTAGGTGCTGGAATCCACCTGTTGTCTTTGCACATGGGATGAATCAGACAATCATGCTAAGCCAAATATGGCTAATTCGGGAGGCACAGCATAGAACTGTATGTGTATTCTGTTCACTTGGTTTTGACACTGAGTATAAACCAGACATTAAGTTTATTTATTAATTTACTTGAATTTATATAGTGATTCATCTGAATAGTAGACAAATGAAATATGTGATTCATAATAACTGCAGGGGCCAGAGTGCTGCTACTTGGTAGACTTATAATGAAGAAATTAAGTCATCACCATCATGTGCTAACAGCATGACAACCCCTGAATTTATAGTGTTTTCTCTGCCATCTTGGAAGTTGCCATGTGGTATAAATAGGGATTTCTACTAGCACATTTATCTAAAAGTTTGCCAAATTATGGTAATTAGAGTAGAATCTTCCAAAGCGTACATACTTCCAAAGCATTGCTGCTTCAGTGTTTTAAATCAGCAGTCCCCAACCTTTGCAGCTTGGCAGCCCGGCTGGGAGGGGAGAGAGGGGAACCGGGCTCTGTGAGTGGCAAGCTGGTGTGTGCGTGCACATGTGCACAGCTCAACTTGCATGAGCAACAGTCCAGCACACATGGACAGCTCAATTTGTGTGTGTCAAGGCCCAGTTCCGAATAGGTAACGGCCTGGTAGTGGGCTGCGGTCCAGGGGTTGGGGTTCCTTGTTTTAAATGCATGAGATATTATTGGTCAAAATACTAGTAATACTTTTAATTTGTGAATTTTGATCTTCAAAGCAAAAAGAAATTTGAGAACTAGCAGGGAAACTGAACAAAAAGCTTCTAATGTTTATTTTTTTTGCTAGACTCGGATTGATGGACTTTATGGTAGTGGCTTCAGTTTGAATTAAGAGACTAAAATGGAGACCCAGATTCAACAAAGAAGGTCGCCAGGTAATCTTGGACCAGTTCTCATCTCTGAACTATGTCACTGGATTGATGTGGAGGCAAAGAATCATATATTTAGCTTCAAGTATAACCAATACTTCTTTACCATATTTCCTTGTTCTACTGTAATACAGATAGATATTTTATTTTTGATCCCAGACCATAAATATAAAAAAGAAAACATTCCAGAATAATGCCAACAAAAGACATTTAAAACTCTAGTATGCAGGTGAGAAAACTGTTGCTGTTCAGATATTGTTGGACTACTTCCCTTCAGTCATAGTTAGGATAGCCAATGGTAGGAAATACTGAAACCTGAATTTTCAAAAGTCTGCAAACTCTCTTCCCCCTTTGTCTAATTACATGTTCAATTGAAAATTAGCATTGGTTGCTAATTAGAAATCTAATTAGCAGCCTATCCATATTCCAGGGCACAGAAATAGGCCAGACCAAAATTTGAATGAATTGATTCTGCATACTGAATATTCATTTTTAAAGAGCCAGTTTGGTGAAGTGATTTAGGTACTGGCCTAGAAACCATGAGGCTTTCATTTCTAGTCCTACCTTAGGCATGAAAGCCTAATCTGCTAGATGACCTCTTAGTCAGTCACTCTTGGTCCAACCCACCTCACAGGATTGTTGTTGTAGGGAAAATAGGGGGAGGGAGGAGTAATATATGTTTGCTGCCTTGAGTTACTTATAAAATAATAAAGATGGGATAAAAATTAAGTAACAAATTCATTTTGATAGATGAAAGGCTAACTCAATAAAACTCAAAAATATCCAATATCTTTAAGTTACAGGCTGCTCTCTTAGCAATTCCAAGATGTTGCATATTATTTCTCAATGAGCATGTGGTAAAGTCACACTTAGAATCCTGTGCTTTCCCCAAACTGATGTTTTCTTCATGTGTTAGATTTTTAACTGTTCAGTAACACCATTGGTTATCTCTGAATGATGGTGGTTTCTCTCTTCTTTCATTTTTTTTTACTGATAATTCTTCACGGGCTTTAAAAGCTAAGGATTATCATGAATGAGCTAATGGCTCAGCTTGCACAGCACAGCCCATTATTAACTTTATCCTTACCTCTTTAGCTCATGCCCTGCCCTTCTCTTTGCTTCCTGCCAAACGTAGCAATTTTTCCTGGCTAGGTACCAACCAATAGAAGGAGGAGAGCCAAGTTTTTGTTTCATGGGCTGCAGCTGATGCATATAGATGAGAAATTAGGACTTTTAATAACATTTGTTAATCAGAAAAGATGCTACCAGATTCCTGACTGTGTCATTATATTCTTGTATAGCAAGAATATACAAGATGTGCAGTCCTTGTTCTGCAATTTTCTTCTTTGTGGATAGATTGCTACCATTTTTAAATGATTCACTAGGGATCTTTATTTTTTTCCTCTCTCCATGGAAATCAGGGCATTATACACCTATTTTTACTTTGTGAAACCCAATTATCAGCTTAGGGATGGATTGACTGACAATACTCAGGCAAACCCATTTAGCCAATTATTTTAATTTCATAATAGAGGAAGATATCTAACCCTAACCTCTTAGACTTACCCAAATACCTATGTGTCATAAATTTTTCATTAACTAAAATGTTAATATATTAACACTGAGAATATATAGTTAAAATCTCTTACATCTTAGCTCATCCTGTGGTCCCTCTTTTTTTCCTTGCATCAATTATGCCAACAAGCAGTAGTAGTAGTAAAGTAAAGTTGGAAGGGACCTTGGAGGTCATCTAGTCCAACCCCCTGCTCAGGCAGAAAACCCTATACCATTTCGGAGAAATGGCTGTCCAGTCTCTTCTTAAAAACCTCCAGTGTTGGAGCATTCACCGCTTCTGGAGGCAGGTTGTTCCACTGGTTAATTGTTCTAACTATCAGGAAGTTTCTCCTTAGTTCTAGGTTGTTTCTCTCCTTGATTAGTTTCCATCCGTTGCTTCTTGTCCTGCCCTCAGGCGCTTTGGAGAATAGCTTGACTCCCTCTTCTTTGTGGCAGCCCCTGAGATATTGGAACACTGCTATCATGTCCCCCCTCGTCCTTCTCTTCATTAAACTAGACATACCCAATTCCAGCAGCTGTTCCAGTCCCCTAATCATCTTTGTTGCTCTTCTCTGTACTCTTTCTAGAGTCTCAACATCTTTTTTACATCGTGGTGACCAAAACTGGATGCAATATTCCAAGTGTGGCCTTACCAAGGCATTGTAAAGTGGTATTAACACTTCACGTGATCATGATTCTATCCCCCTGTTAATGCAGCCTAGCACTGTGTTGGCCTTTTTGGCAGCTGCAGCACATTGCTGGCTCATATTTAGGTGATTGTCACTAGGACTGCGAGGTCCCTCTCACAGTTACTACTATTGAGCAAGGTACCCCCTATACTATACCTGTGCATTTGGTTTTTCTTGCCTAAATGTAGAACCTTGCTTTTTTCACCATTGAATTTCATTTTGTTAGATAGTGCCCAGTGTTCAAGTCTGTCCAGATCCTCCTGTATCCTAAGCCTGTCTTCTGCAGTGTTGGCTATTCCTGCCAGCTTGGTGTCGTCTGCAAATTTGATGAGTTCCCCATCTATCCCCTCGACAAATCGTTGATGAAGATGTTGAAGAGCACTGGGCCCAGAACAGAGCCCTGGGGCACCCCACTACACACTTCCCTCCATGTAGATGCGGTTCCATTGAGGACCACATGCTGAGTACGGCCGGTCAGCCAGCTACGGATCAAGTAGTAGGTTGTGATGTACTTTATCAAATGCCTTACTGAAGTCCAAGTAAATTATATCCACAGCATTCCTCTGATCCACTAATTTTGTCACTTGGTTAAAGAATGCAATAAGATTTGTCTGGCATGATCTGTTTTTGACAAACCCATGTTGGCTTTTAGTAATGACTTTGTTTGCCTGTAGGTGTTCACTGATTCGTTGTTTGATTATCTTTTCCAGAATCTTCCCAGGTATTGAGGTCAGGCTGATAGGTCTGTAATTTCCTGGGTCCTTTTTTTTTCTTTTTTTGTCGATGGGAACTACATCAGCTCTTTTCCAGTCCTCTAGTAGTTCCCCAGTGCTCCAGGATCTCTGAAAAATATAGTTCAGTGGTTCTGAGATCACATCTGCCAGTTCCTTGAGAACCTTGGGGTGTTGGAATTTTCCTCAGACTACCCCCCTCCCCCAGAAGAAAAGTGCCAGTTTGCCCCTGTAAAAATGGCTACTGAGATGCATTAGAGGTTGCAGGGGGAGGGCATCTGGGTTGCAGTTGCTGTATTATACCTACCATTTAAGTCAGTAATAGGAGACAAATTAAATGCAAACGCTGCCACCCGAAAGCAGGCAAGGGGATGAATCAGGTAGTGCACCGAAGGCCTTTGGAAATTCCTTCCACTCTCTTAAAAGCATCTCTGCCCCGGGTCACATGAGGGGAAGGGTTTGAGAGCAGATTTCCAACCCCCCCTCTTTTTTTTATAGCCCGCAGCTGAACTCAGCCCATTTTCAAATTCAGTTTTGTTTTGTCAAATTCGCTCACCGCACCAAACACCCATTCTGTTTTCAGGGAGTTACTCGGCTGAATGGACTGGCAGACTCCCAAGGCCCTTTTTGCGATGTTGTGCATCCCTTGGCAAGTCCACAGAAGGCGTTCCCACTGTCTTTTGCTCTTTGCTGGTCTGAGCTGAGCCAAGCCAGACACACAGGAAAGATCATTTCCTCAGGTCTATAGTCTTCCTTCCTTCCTTTCTCCCCTCCCCCCTGTGACATGCAGGCTTTTGGACTTGAAGCTCTTAGGAGGAATCTTCTTTTCAGAGGTCGAGGCATGAACCTTCATTTAAGAGCCAAAGGGGCTGCACTTGGGGGCATGTTTCTTTTGCTCTGCTGAACATGACCTGGACTTTGGCTTCAATGATTTTCTGGTATAGCCTCACTGCCCCTCAGGATTGTCCTGCTAACTGCTTTATTATTGCTAGGCCCTTGATTATGTATTCTTCACACCTTCTTTTTGCTTTATGTAACTTAATCTCTTAGCATTTTCTATGAAATCCCACCTGACATTGTGTCTTCCCCATACATGAATAATACTTAAAAACAATCTTTAGTAAAAAAAAATAAAAAAAACCTCTTTGCTTAATGAGATGGTTCATAAATAGCAACGTTATTTGAGATTTATACTGTATGCCTGTGTGTGTGTGTGTAGGTATATTTATTTATAATTTGTTAAAAATAAATTGATCTTGAAATATATTTTGATTTTCAATCTTTGAACATTTTCACTTCACTGAAGCATGTAAACAAAGGTAAAACTGACCAGTAATTCAAAGTCAGAAGAATATTTGCAAGTTCTTTCAAAGCTTTTAATAGAAAACAAAACACATTTTCCCAGCTATTGATGCAATGATGTTTAACCCAGTCTGTATAATTGGGCCAAAAAAGTAATTGTTTGGAAGAGTGCTTCAATTAAAGTACTGTATTCAAAATGCAGAATCGCAGAGTGCATCAGCTCAACCAGTGACCATGACATACATATCCACAAGAACATAACCCCTGACTGTTTTTAAAAGATAATCAAGCAAGGTGGCTTTAAAGTACATGTTTCACACTACTGTCCTTGCTAGTGCAAAAATAAAGGCTATGTTTTTCTTCGTTCCATTAATAATCAAAATGATCATCAAAAGTCAAAACTCTAAGAATCACAAGATAATATGAGGAATCCTTACATAATAAAAACTGTTTTGTCCATTTTTGTTAACTTTCCTCTAAGTTGGTGTTATTAGTCTCTTCTGGGATTTAAGTGCAATTTATTGTATTTTAGCATTGGTTACCCACTTGTTTTAATTGCTGTAGTTTATAAATTTTTATTATGGATTATTATACTATTTTATTTTGTTTACTCTATTGGATGTTATTCTTGTAAGCAACCAGGAGAAGGTTATTGTTTTTAAAGATGTCCTTAAAATATTTTAAATAAATAAGTGACGTATTGTGGAGACCATGGAGAACACTTTACAATGCAGGAAATATGTGCATGCTTTGTTGCTTCTCATGTGGTTGGCTATCTGCTACTCACCTAAGGCTCCAGCGCTGTGTACAGAGGGCCAAAACCTTTTGATTTTAATTGGAAGCTGCCCAGAGTTTGGGATAAGATGAGAAGCTACATAAATGTTTTAAACAAAATATATAAATAAGCAACAATTCTTTTCTTACTGCTGAAATTATGACAACAGGCTTCTGTGAGAATTAGACATAAACCAAACTGAACTGGACAAACTCATTAATTATTCTTCTTCAATTTAATAATAATACAGTAAAAATGATTTACTGTATATTTACTGTATGTACTTCCTCCTTTCTTGATACAAATGAATATGTTACTCCCAGAGAACTGTGGAAGTGATTCTAAGCCCTGTTTTTACAGCACAAAGGGAGATAAACTTTGCAAGTGGACGGCTCAAAGGAAATCCCCTAAAGTGATGAAGCAGATCATCTTTCTGTGGAAATATAACTACTGGCAGAAATCCAGAGAACCACTGCAAGGTAGCAGAGATTAAAAAAAACTGTAATGCCATGCTGCCATCTAGTGGTTATGTGGAGTTTTGCAGGCCAGATCTGATCTAATATTGTATAGAATTTAAAATTTCTGGCAGTTTTCCCCATCCTAGTTCTGTCCAAATACTGTATATTGAATTACAAATTCCATTGTTACTACAATGTCTGTATTAATGGGAACACAAATCCTCAACAGCAAAAGGATACACAATTAGGAAAGAATAGCTTAGTAGGTACAAACCTTTGAGGCCTAGCTTAGTAGCCAAAGGCAAATAATCACATGAGCAGTTTTTCCATCTTCCAGCTAAATAGAAATAAATGTCCAAAATTCCACATCTTCCAAGGACCTTTTCTGGATCACTAATGCCCTAATTACTACCCTGCACTGACTTATCCTAGGGTCTTTTTAGAATGTCACATAGGTTAGATTGTCCTTGCCTATGTTAAATTTTGTACTCTAATAATCCTATGTAGTTTAATAAGGAAGAAGCTACCTTATATTGAATAATAGCTGCAGCCCACTTCATCTATCTACATACATATTACAGCTTTTCAGATGGGAAATTTTTTGGATTCCAGGGACGGAATTTAAGAGTTCTAGAAGTAAAGCATGGTCTAATATTGTATTGTAGTCCACTTCTCAAGTCTTATGGTTCATGCCTGGAATTATCTGGATTTGAACACCTTCATTAAAATATTGAACTATTTGTACAGTTTGACCCTGTTCACATGACATACTTAAATGATTAGGGAGGAAGAACTAAGTTGTTACCAAATTACCCTAATCCAGTTAATATCCATAATTCAGAAAAATCAATTTTAGCTCAAACCAACTTTGAGTTTGTTTGGAAGTGACCTAATTCTGCTTGGTGAACCATTCTGTGCAAAGTACATGTACCAAGTTACCATTTCTTGGTTGCACAAATTGCTAAGATCAAGTGTAGTGTGTAGTAGCTGACCATTAGATGCCAGGGGGGAAAAATATTATACAGAAAACACTTTTTACATTTCTCTAGTGGTTTTCTGGAATTTTGCAGGCAAACTATAAGAAACCAAGGTTGCTGATGGCACGTGTGCTAAGATAACTGAATTGGTATGATTCTTATATACATAATTAAAGGATGTTTGTAGCATGATTTTTTTTGTATCTCTGTCCACATGTAACAACAAATGATCTAAAATGGTACAGGGAGGGTGTATTAAAGTTGATCATGAAATACCTGCTTGCTCTTGCATCTTTCCAGCTGCTTTATTTCTAATGGGGTTCCAAAAGAAGAGCAACTCTCTGTGGAAGAAAAAGCCTGAGGAGAAGCTGTTTCAGTGGAGAATTCTCCCTCACAGACTACCTATTCCATACAATTCTTGTATATAAATTATATATACTGTATATACTCGAGTATAAGCCGAGTTTTTCAGCCCATTTTTGGGGCTGAAAAATGCCCCCCTCGGCTTATACTTGAGTCAGCGCCTCGAAGCAGCTGCTGCTGTTGCCGCCGCCGCCGGCAGGCAAGCCACGGCGGCTCGCCGCTCGCTCCCCCTCCCCTGGCGCTGCGCTCCGCCTGCTTGCCTGGCGGCAGCGGCGGCATTCACAGCGGCTCGCCGCTC
>NW_015386394.1:3401025-3415596 GCF_001527695.2 Protobothrops mucrosquamatus
GGCTGGCCGAGAAAGGCGCACCTCCAGCCTTCTCCGCAACCGGGAGAAGCCCCCTCCCTTTTGCAAGGTCGCCCCCTCCCCGCTTTTGGGGTGGGGGAGAATTGAGAGAGAGAGAGAGAGAGAGAGACAAACACACACACACACAAAGAGGAGAGGGGAGCCGGCCGGCCCACCCGTTTCCCCCTTTCCCTGCGCGAGCGTGTGTGGATTTCCCCCCCCCCCTTTTTTTCTGCCCGCCTCTCTCGCCCGCCCGCCCGGTCTGAAAAATGTGTGTGCTGAAAAATGCCCCCTCGGCTTATACGCGAGTCACCATTTTTCCCCAGTTCTTTGAGGAAAAATAGGTCCCTCGGCTTATATTCGGGTCGACTTATACTCGAGTATATACGGGTAATATGAATTTTGTCATATTAACATCTTGTTTGGATTTTGCAAGAGTCCTTTAGAAAGTTAGATGTTCCTGCAAACAGAATATAGACTAATTTGTTCAGACAGTATCAACAGATTCAGTGAAGAATTGTGTGAAACAGGATTGCAGAACACAACTCCTTCTTCAGAGGATTGTTTGTTAATGAAGAAAATCCTATTCCTCCCGTTCGTCTTCTCCCCCATTGAGTTAGGTCTTGCAATAAATGATGTGAAGAAAATTATTCAGTTTCTTCTCTTTCAGATCATTTCTGTGTTTCACCATTTTACAATGTTGCATTTTTTAGCAGTTTTGTGGAGGCATGGTAAACGCTGTTAGCTATCTTGCATGTTGCATGTATCCATTACAATCTTTTTTAGAATGTATCTGTCACGGGGCCATGAGTCATAACTATCTCTCAGCTCATTTGCATTAATTATTTATCTGGTTATTTTAATGGTTTGCATTATTTTGGTTCACCAGCACATAGATTATTGCTTTTTTCATTAAAGTTGGATTCCATATTCTGTCCCAGTCTCTGCATATGTTTTTCTTGTTTATATGCCTCTGTGTATTTGTGTGTTAAACTACTCATCTCAGCAAGTGCAAAATTAATAATAAATAAATCTTGATGCTATAATATACCATGTTTCCCTGAAAATAAGACCCACCCAGAAAATAAGCCCTAGACTGATTTTTTGGCTTGCGCCTAATATAAGCCCTTCCCCCCAAATAAGTCCTAGTTAAGAGCCCAATGAAATGTGTATTTAGAAGGCAGATCAGAACGCATTCAGCCACACATGGAGATAAAAAAAAGATAATGGGCAAAATAATTTTACTTATTCATTGGATATTTTCTCCAAATTCAAAACCAAAAAAAAAAAAAATTTACATATTGCTGTTCATGGTTAAATAAAGAATTTCTTTATGAAAATTTGCTTGTGTATTGACCAGATGGAACAGATTTAAAAAGCTGGTCTCTTCTTCATCATGCTCTCCTAAGTAAAATAAAATAAAAAAAAACAGATTGAACAATACATATTTTTATTTGACATATAGATGTTGCTTAGTTTGAAAATCCCAAGCTAACAGATAACATTTTATTTCATCAATATATTTCATCAATATATTGATGAAATTAATATCATCAGGAATTATGTATGAGTGACATGTTATTAAAACATGAATCATATTTACTTCTCTTGGTTATTTTTTATCTGATTCTATTTATTTAGACTATACTGGTTGTATTTATTTTAAATACATAATATTTGTTTGTATTGAAAATACATAAGATTTGTTATATAAGCCATAGCTCTTAAACTTAAAAAACCCCATAAAATCTTTTTTTTTTTTTAAGAAATGCTGATTGACATTTCCAGAAATCCAGTTTTAATGTTATATTCTCATTGGAATTCTGATATGCAAAAATATGCATACTGTACAGTGCAGTCGTGCATGTATTTTAAAAAGAAAATATAAGAAAGAAAATCTGTCTTGGAAGGAAACTGCACAAATCAAAGGCAAGGCATTTCAGTAAATATATCAAGGCCAAATTATGTGACTATATGATTAAATTTCAACTGAAAATGAGAAATGAGATGATCTTGGTGGCCTCTTTCTTGTGGCATAGGGTTGGTTTTTGACAGGATCATAGAACATGGAGAAAGAATTAAACCAGTGCTTCCCAAACCTTCTCTTTCAGTATCCCAAACCACTTATTTGAAAGTCCTTTTTACTCAGTGTAGATAAAATACTTTAAGTCAGTTTAAATGTCCCTGTTGATATTGAGTAACGGGTTCACATGCTGTTATCCAAAGAAAAAGTACTTTTACCCAATTTTGGGTAATTTACCCAGGTCTGGGAAGTAGTGGATTGAACCTTTACTGTACTCCTCTTTCAGTATGATTTTAATCCTAACCTCTTTACTCATAATATCTATGAGCATATCTAAAAGCAAAACCTAACTATATACTGCCTGGAAGATTCAAAGAATCACGATTAAGGTGCGATTATAGTAATTGGATTTCTTACCAGATATCACCATCTGTAGAGCATCCATGATAATTTGTGCAAAGGCATTCTCTATGCTCTGCAAAAAAACATTCTTTTCAGTTGAGAGATTGAAAACATTGCAGACTTTCTGCATCATTTTTACAGACCAGTCCATGCAATAGAGGTCCTTCTCGCATACCTGGTGGAACAGAAACCAACAAAATGAAATGTCCTTGATGGTAAAAAAAACCCAGTTCTTTGTTCCTATCTTTGTGCTTTTCAATCCAAAATAATTCCATGGAAGTTTTGGGTTGAAAAGACATACACACAAACATGCATATGTAAATATAGTAATGGCAGCTTTCAAAGGGCTAGAATCTTTAAATTGTTGTTTTCTTGGCTTCTGATGATTTGACTTTTCTTTACTTTTACTTTTTTTTTTTACAAAATGTAGCTTAAACTAGATAAAGTGGTATATTTTTGCTGTTTAAGGATTCCGTGTGATTCATCCTGACTCTGTCTGTATAGCTTTCCAACTAGAGGCACAGTCCTGATAGCTGAGTATCCCTGCCTCCTATCAAATAGTATTATAATTGCCACCCAGCAAGCACAAATAATTTCCAGGTAATTTTAAACCAATGGCATTTTACCCATGTATAAGGTAATGAATGATACGTCAAGGTAACAAATACAGTATCATAAATAGTAATATACAGTATTGCTGTTTGGTGCTTAAAATGTCTATGCTTCCATTGGAAGAGTTACCTTCTGCCACTTCCTGGGGTTTCATTATAGCATGGTGATAGCATGATTAGGAAAAGGAAGCCTGACTTCTGGAATAACAGCATCAACAGTTTGGAAGACACTAAAAATATTTGGAGACTGGAGAATTATTCTTAGTGGAGTTGTGGAGAGAAATGGGAGGAGTGTATGCCCCCTTGAGCTTCTAAGGAAAAATAATGCACAACCTAACGAAATGATTTATTATCCCTGTCTCTGGTGAAATGTGGGAGGAATGTGAGTCTAGATACAGACTTAAATAATGGGAGAAGGCACAGTTACTGATGCTAATTGGCTTATAGTTCTTGGTGTTTGGCTATTGGTCTAAAATGGCAAGTGATGATTGACTTGAGGTGTTTTCTGAGAACTATAAACTGACAAGCAAACATATAAGTTTGTCTCATAGCTCTGATGAAAATTACATATGTTAGTCTTGGATGGACTGGGGGAGACATGTAGCAAACAATGCCTGTTGATTATGCGCCATCAAGCCATGTTGACTCTTAGTGACCACACAGATTTTTTCCCCCCAAAATGATCTGTCCCTAACCTGGCCTTTCATGTCTTCCAATATTGCATTCATCACCTGTATAACTTAGGCTGAGTGGAGATGTGTGTGTATGCGTGTGTGTGTGTGTGTGTGTGTGTGTAGAAAAATAATTGCCTTCATTTAGGCATAGGAAGATAAGGTAAACCAAGAATTCCTTGAAAATACTACCAATAGCTTTGCTAAGTCACACTAACAAATGCCAGTTTTCAAATAATTTTTTTCATCCCAGTGTCTGAAACAAAACAGCTTAACTTCCCAAACCAGTAGATATCAGGAGGTCAGGCAAGTTCAGAGCTGACTTTGAATTGGTGCAAGAAAAACCCTCACAGAGAAATGCTCTCAGCTGTTACAGTGCATTCATTCTACTTAATATACACATAAAAAGATCTTAAGTTAAAACATTTCTCTTTTCCTATACAGTAATTAAAGCTATAGGATTCCTGCAGTCCCCCCCACATGGCTCACAATCTGAGAAAAAGCAAGAAGATGGCCGTGTAATCTGTATCAATGTATGATGCTAATGTTAATAATACTGTAAAGTGCTCTGATAAATATAATGCAAGCGAATGAGGACGTTTTGACACATCTGATGCCTCAAGTTAGGTATACTGGTTCTGCCTGCCTGTCCACTAATTACATCAGGCCAAGAAGTTAGGTAAGCATGGCAAAATCCCAAATGTCCTATTCCTTCAAGGACTGCTGTAATGGAAGTTTAATAAAAATACTTTCACTATTCACATATAAATTGACATTATACAAGTAGCACTAAAAGAACTGCATTTATGCACATGCTGCCATAGAAACACTCCTAAAGCAAGGTAATTAATTTGAAGTATTTTCAGACATATATTAATTTGTCTCTTTTAAAATGTTATTCTGGTTAGTTAATTTTAGCAAATTGCCTGAAACTGCTAAGGAAGAACTGGTATCTAAGGGTGAAATTAAATAAGACATCAAATACGTCATTGTGCTGAACACGTTTAAGACTTTAATCATGTTTAAAGAACACCGGGGAGAGGGGATCCAAATAAGAGTACACAAGAATTTAAATTCTTATTAAAAATTATTTCACTCAAAAGAGTTATTGGCTCTGGAACTAAATTTCTTTTATTCTACATGCCAAATTATAGTTCTTCCCTATTGGAGATGGAAGATTTTCAGTTAAATTGTATGGAGCAAAGAAAAGAAACTAAAATAGAAAAGAAAGAAAAAAGAGTCAGGTGCCAAATACTGTTCTCTCATCCTGATTATTTTTATTCACAGCAGTTATTCTTTCACAGAAATGTACAATATACGTTAAAAGCAGTCACTTACTTTGAGTGCGTGTGGCCCATTTATAAGTCATAACATAGAGAAGAGAATACTACATAGAAAGGGAAAATATCTGTTAATTACCAGTGCCAAGAACACCACCAGTCTTGCCAATTCAACAGCTCGGCCATTCACAGCTTTACTAGCCATAAATGGGAAGCAGATGTTCTTTCCACACAAAATGAGAAATCGAGCAGTGTTTTCGAGATGCCATTCCTGAGGGATTACTATAAAAATAGAAAAAAAGATTTTATATATATACAAGCACAAACATAAATCCTGCAGACACATATGCATGCTTAACTTTTAACTTTAATTTTCTTACATTTGAAAATATTATTTCAAAATAGGCAGAACACAACTCCAATTTATCTAATCCACAAGACAAGCAGTAAAAAACATTCACTACTTTGGATTTTCAAAGGGGTTCAGTGATAAAACTATAGTACTTTTAAGATTTAGTTTCTGTGCTTTTCAGTGGATAATACAACGAGCAAGAGTACTATGAGAACTAAGAGAGTTCAACCACTTGTTCTTAAAAACCATGTCTCATGGCTTGTTAAAGTGGCTGGAAGGTGTCAGATGAAGAGGTTCTAGCAGTGGTTAATTCTTCTTTTGAGTGAGGGGTTTTTCTTTTATCTCTTAAGAAGGACTTTGTTTTTAACCTTTCCTGTAGAAGCCATCACTAGACCCAACCATACCGGACAATTTACTTCCATTATCTAAACTTCCTTTTCAGGGGAAAGTGATCAGAAAGGTGGTTGCACAACAGCTTCAGAGGACCATGGATGAAATGGATTATCTGAATCCTTTTCGGTCAGGATTCAGACCTGGGTATGGGATGCAAATGGCATCGTTCACACTTTTACATGACCTCTGGAAAAGATGAGATGGGTTTGTGCATCCAGCTTGCCCTACTTGACCTCTCGGTGACTTTTGATACCATCAACCATGGTGTCCCCTGGAATGAGTCAGAGGATTGGGGGTCAGCGGCACAGTGTTATGCTGGTTTCTCCGCTTTCTCTGGGGTCAGTTCCAGTCTTGTGACTGGGGAGAGATGTCCCATCCTTAGCCTCTACTTTGTGGGATGCTGTAGGATTCAGTGCTCTCTTCTATTTGACATCTACAAGACACTGCTGGATGAATTCATCTCTTATCATGGGGTGATGTACCCTCCATACACTGATGATAGTCTCTGCCTCTGGCAAATTATGCAATGCTGTAAATCCCAGGAGGCTGTGAGGATCTGCATAGGAAACAATAGGTTTCAACTAAACCCTGGCAAGACTGAGTGGTTTTGGATTTGGTTCTCAGTCTTGCCATCTTTAATGCTGGATGAGGTTGCACTGCCCCAGAGAGAGCCAATGTGCAATCTGGGGATCCTCCTTGACTCATTATTCCTGCTCAAAGAGCTTTCTGTTGTGTACCAGTTGCGCCTGTTCCTAGATTGGGAGGCTCTGCTGACAGTCACCCATGCCTTAGACACCTCCAAACTTGATTACTGTAATACACTCTATGTGAGGCTGCCCTTGAAGAATTTCCAGAAGCATAATGGTGCAGAATGCCAGAACACAACATATCATACCTCTGCTCTATGAACTCCATTGGCTGCCCATTTGCTTCTGGATCTAATTCAAGATAGGTTTTAACCTTTAAAGCTCTTCATGGCATGGGGCCAGGTATTCTGAGGGACTGCCTCTCCCTGATTACATCAGCTGTCCCATTAGATCTGGGAGAAAGGACATTTGGTGGGTACCATCATTGCATTTGATGGGTCCCAGGAGGTGGGTCTTTTCTGTTGTGGGGCACTGGCCTTATGGAACATTCTCTCACCCTTCCCCCAAGTCAGGTTAGCTACATTCCTGTTAATCTTCTGGAAAATCACGTGATTTCCCACTTAGTGATCACCTCACTTAACGATAGAACTGCTGGTCCCAGTTGTGGTTGATACATAAAGACCTGATGATATCTTGGATTCAAGTGTGCAAACAAACCTGCAAGCTCATCCACCAGACTGATGACATCATTCGCTGTCCACTCCTTTGCTTCTGTATCATATAATAGTTTAACAGCATCTGCCAGGTCTTTCAAACTATTTTCATCTGTTGGGCCTTGAATCATATTCTGCCAATCAACATATCCTGAATGATATTAAGCATAAGAGTTACTGAAGGAGAATTTGTCTTGAGATATTAATTAGCCATACTACCTATTTCTTGAGATTTAAAGAAAGGCAATTCTAGATTCAAAATTAATAATTGCTATCTTGCTAGAAAATCATTTTCTGTATGCTTAATATTCTACTTTCTTTCCTATTTTCAGGCTCCTAGCTTACCATCCAGTGTACATGCAGGTCCAAATATAAGGAACAGCAGCCGAGCTTGATTTACTATTGGCCATGGCTTTAAAATACAGGTCAGCCAAAATATCAAATCACTCCGATTAGTCCAATAGTTTAGAAGTACATTGCGGCAAAATGTCCTTATCCTCAATTCCAATTTACGGAAAATTCCTAGACAAATTAATAACATTTAGGTATTAGTCTTGCATTTAGAGTTTTCTAATGATAAAACCCTGTAAATTGTGTGAAAGATAATTATTTTGGATGGTACTGCTACAAGTTTAAAGTCAGTAGTCAGTCACTATTGCTTTCTCAGTTATTAAGGACGTCACAAGACACAAAAGTTCAAATTTATAACACGCTCACAAACACGGATTATTTACCAGGCTTGCTGTTGACAACTCTCTGCATTCTCTGAGATAAACTATTAAGGTCACAGAGAAAATAGTAAACTCGCTGACATTCAAATTCATCCCAACCGGCTGTTAAGGTCTGAAAACATACAAAATAAGCCAACAGAAATATAAACAATAATATTTTAGAATTTGAAGACAACATATGATACAATTGTTTTATTTCCCTCTTTTTGTAATATGAAATTTAATGAACGTGGTCAGTAAGAAAGTGCAGAAGATGATTTATCTTGGGATACAGAAACAGCCCACCAAATAATAAGATCTGCAATGTCTTTACCCAATGTTCAACAGAATGAAACTTTAGAATATATAGCTGTAGAATAAAGTTTATACCGCATGCAGTAATGGACTCTTAATAAGCAAAGACTTATGCCATAATAAATACATTTATTTTTAAAGCGTTACAAAGGTCTCAGTTGCTTTTACCTGTAAAAATACTCCATAACATTGTAATCCCAAACAGTGCAAAGAATCTGAGCAGCCATTGAATTTGAAACAGGAAATCTATAAACAAGCAGTAGAAAAAAGTTATCTTTTAATTTACTTATGTTGTTCAATGGGATATAGAAATTAACAGATCCAATATTTCTTGGAAAACATCTATGCTTACTTCTGAAAGTATTTTGTGTATATACTTCAGTCTCTCTTTTGTAGGGAGCAATAAAGTGCACCTTTTAAACAATAAGCCTAGAAAGAAAAAACAGAAAGAAAAATCATGCAGAGTTATTTGAAAAAAGCTTTTGTGAAGATGCTTTCCAAAACCTGTAAACTATATTGAGTTAAGAATCAGGAGCCCATTTTGTTTCAAATTAGAGCTGCAAAAATATTGACAACTACCAGGTGACAGCAAAAACAGAAAGATATTTCTTTTTGCCATCTAAAGATTGTTTAGACTTTTGCAGCCCAAATTTAATAGCTCTATTTTTAATGGACTGTGATTAATCTTATTCATGCTGAATATAGTGCTTATGGTGAATATAGTGCTTATGGGCAGCTAGATAGGTTTACCAGGAGGAGGAAATCATTCAAATCCCACAAGATCTTGTCCAGTGTACCTTTTGCTAATTTAAGCTTACAGTAGATACTCCATTACCAACCTATATTTCTTTTCCAGTGCATCACTGAATATGTTCAAATAGAGACTCAACAGCCATTTTTTCATCTATACTTTAATTTGGATTTCTACAATGAGCAGGGAACTTAAATTCAACAGCCCAAATGGCTCCTTCCATTTAATGATTTAAGCTCTCAGAATTTAAGCTCTGAGCAAAAATAATTCCACATATCTACTTTTGTACAAAGCATCCTACAGGTCCTAAATGAACATTTGCTATTTGCATTAGAAGCTTTAATTTGATTTGTTACCATATATTTCAGATGAATGAAAGGATTTAAATATTCGGTTAAGCTGCAGTACTTGGTTTCCGAAGTTATGTATTTTTCAGACTTTCCCTTTAGTGGTTGAACCGAGAAGTGAAGCTCAGGGAAGGAAAACGGATGTTAGAACCTCTTCCCAGACTTCTCCAGATATTGCCAAGGCTAATGTTGCTTCAAAACTGGAAGCCCAAAAATGAGACAAGATATTTAATCCAATCCAATACTCTTTCATATAATCTCTCCCCATCAAGTCAACTCCAAAACTCTAAATGAAGAAGTGAGGAAAAATCAAAGTTCCCCTCTTCAATTCTATTTAGTTTATGTTGACAGGTTCAAATGTTCATATGACAGCTTATGCTTCCTAAGGGACAGAACCAAATTTCTCCATATGAATAGTTTTATGGATCATTCTATGAAAATGAAATTTCTGATGCTTCTTCCAATTTTGATGTCTTGAAACCTGAATAGCAAAATATCTTGAAAATAAATCTTGTTTTAAAAGGCCCTATACATAACATCCAGATCTTGAAAACAAGATGATGTCACTCTTCTAGTAATAATTACAAAGATGTCCGCAAAGAAGGGGTAAAAAAAGGGAAGATGTTAGCCAAAACCATATGATCTGAGCACATTCCTTTTCTGTGTGTGCTTTGTTCTGATGGTTGTGATTGCCATCTTGATTTTTTGATACCTTTGGATAAGTATTAAGCATATTCAAGTTGAAAGAAAATTGGAACTTGAAAATATAAATCACAACTACTATTTTTTTCTTTTAAGAAAAGAGATTTTTCAACCATTTTTCCAAGCCATTACAAAGGAAAGAACATTTAAAAGTTGTTTAAAACACACACAGGGAAGGTGTTAAAATGGATGTATTTTGGTATTCCAAGATTTAGAATTTGTCTCTGTGAAAACTTATAATCTTATAATGTTATATAATTCATAATTTTATAATATACTAGCTGTACTCAGCCACGTGTTGCTGTGGCTCAGTCTGGTAAAAGCGTGTGTTGCTTTTACGTCCAACAGATGGCACTGTTTTTCAAAAAAAGCATGTTTTACCTGTCACAGGTAAAACATCTACATAATATAGGTATATAAAAACACGCGCGTATTTGAATGCAACGTTGTGTCAAAATTTCAAAGCAATCGGTGAAGAACTTTCGGAGATTTAAGATTTTGAATAAACGAACATTTACATTTTTATTTATATAGATATAAAATTGTCTAGATATTAGAAATATATCTAATGCAGAAGGGGAGAAAGGGCAAAGTAGGCTACGAGGGATAACATTTTGGAAACATATTTTTTTTCAGATCAGAATTGAGAATTAATGCATGATCCATTAATGGTAATGGATCCATTAATGGTAATGGTTTTAGAGAAGAGGAAGATCTAAGTCATAATATTCACTAATTCATGTTGCTATTCCAATAAGACTAAATTAAATCATGACCTTTTATACCACTTTAAAAATATTAATTCTGATCTCATTACAATCTACCTACCGGTATATATAACTCTTATGGTCATTTTCTTATAGATTAATTTAATAAAGAGTAAAGGTGTAAGAAGAGATTAGTGGGAAAGATGCGTAAATATATTTATAGTTAGGACTACCGTAGTTAAGTCTGCCATATTCTGTGCTTCAGAATTATGAAATGATGTTAGTATACATCTGCTCTGGGAAAATTTGGTTTGTGTCACAACTACCATATCTAGATTACAAAACTATAAAACCAGTAGATTGCAAAGAGGTTTGTCTTCATTTTTATGGCTGAAATGATATTCAGTACTGCTCATGAACTATATGGACATAATATAGTTATCTAGCAAAAGTTAATTAAGTACTAAATCTTTGGGACTAATATTAATCTTCCTAGATTAGTTGTGGAGTTCTTTAACTGCTTTATTTATCTGTCTATTGAAAAAAAAGATAAAGGTTTCCCCTGTCCAGTATGTCCAACTCTAAGGGGCAGTGCTCATCTCCATTTCCTAGTTGAGGGAGCCAGTGTTATCTGAAGATGCTTCCGTGGTCATGCGGCCGGTATGACTGAGATGCACAGAAAACTGTCACCTTCCCATCAAACCTATTTATCTATTTGCATTTACATGCTTTCAAACTGCTAGATTGATAGGAGTTGGGGCAAGTAATAGGAGCTCACCCTATCATGCAATGCTTGGGTCTTGAATTACCAACCTTCTAGTCAACAAAGCCCAGTCATAATCGCTAGGCTACCGTGCTCCCATTATATCTATATTAAATGCCAAATGCAAGCTGATAACCCTCCACTTTGGCTCCATATTGCATTACCTATATCTACTGTTCTGTGTTGATGCTATAGAAATGAAATCGAAGCATTTAATTCTTTTCAAAATCAAACTGGTAACTAGTTTGCATTGGACTATAATTGTGTTCACAAAAAATGCTTCTCTAAATTAACCTATTTTGGGAGATTCCACAATATATTGAATCATACACTAACCATACAAAGGCTTCTCACTGTAAAATAAGCCTAAATCAATCAATCAACATAAAAAATAAAGCTATCACTAACTGGTGAAGTATGGCATATGCAGATTCATAGGGACATTGGTTATTTATTGCATTTATTTATTGCATTTATTTATTGCATTTATTTATTTATTTATTTATTTATTTATTTATTTATTTATTTACTTATTTAATTTGAATGGCCTAGTAATCCAATTTTACCTTTATCCCAAGACCCACATGGTCTTTTTTCATTCCTAGACTATAATTTACATAGGTATAATACTTCTGCTTTCTTTCAACCAACACAATTCCATGATGTTTAAAAAAGGAAAGTAAGCATATATGTGAAATCAACCTAGCCTTGTTTGTGATTGGCAATTTCCATGGTCTGTTGCATTTAAATGAGGGAAGTGAATACTTTAAGTGGGAGGATGGGACAGAGATGCCATTGGTTATTCATTAATTGATCAGCATCCTGAAAATATTAATCCACCCTCCATGTAGATAATATATTTTGTTAGCCTGCTGAAAAACATAAGGGATAATGTTGAAAATGAAAACTATAAATCATTATGCCAACAAGATATCATATAGCTACAGTGAAAGCTGGGTTTTGTCAAAGTTCGGTTTTATGGAAATGCTCAGAGTGAAAAGGCTGCCGCTGCAGATAAATGAAAAGAGAAGCAGGGGGAAGATTGCAGAAAACCAGTGACAAAGACAGAATAAATTGCATGGAACAGAAAAGAAAAAGAAGCTGTAGTAACTGGGATGATAAACCCTGGCAAAAATTCTGAAAACATCCAAAGAGATATGTTGGACATGATCATAATAACAGTATGGAAAGATTACTTGGCAAAGACTCCATAAATTTTGTAAAGCAATACATATTTCAGATTTCTGTTCCCATTACATGCCACTCCCCGACCTCCAAACTTAAAATAAGAGTGTTGCATGGGAGAAGTTAACTCTTGTGCTATATTTAACTATTGCAGTTCCCTTTTCCGGATCTATTTGTCCTACAGTAGAATTCAGACATAAATGAAAATATAAATATACATTTGAAATTTCACAGGATTTCACAAGAGCACCAAGAGTATTACAGCAAAAAACAGAGAGATGGAAAGGCACGATTAAGATTCTCATTGTTTCACATACACTATCAGTGATATTTTCATAGACTACAAATCTACTGATCATTAAAAATAAAATATCAGTTCATAATAATACAAATACAAAAAACACAGAGCAGTTGGGAGAAATTACAATTCCTTTCCTGTTATAAATGTATTTTCTAAGAAATTATTTCTTGTATTTATGATCAAGTTAATTTTTATGCACTATATTAATCTAGACACTGATTTGACATGCACATGAATTTTCTACAGTGAAACATTTTTCCTGTCTTGCAATATTCTTGTTAATATTCTGTTAATTGAAAGGATGCGATTTGAAGCTGAGCATTCTTCAATTAGCTGAAATTTATATATATTAATACATTTTTCTATCTGGTTAGACTCCTGTTTTGGAATATCTGAAAAGGACAAGGATTTGATTACCTAATGATCTGTAGTGTTCCACAATGGAGGATCCTGTACTGTCAGATTGTTCATGGTTATGGAAATCCTGTGGAAAAAATCTCCTATTTCCAGTAGGACTTGAGATGTAATTAACAACACGGTCGCTGATAGTCTTTGATACCATACTTATCATGCTGATATCTGCCACTGAATAAAGAAGAAAAAGAAAAATAATTCTTAGGTTTTATTCACTTGGTGTTTCTTTTTCTTTTATTCATCAGACAAGTTTGGGACTGCTCTTAAGCCAAGATAGATACATGGTCATACACATAATTGTGTATGTATGACCTTTTCACATATAGGTAGGAACTCGATTTTTTAAAAAAGGTTAAATCTTATGTGAATAACAAAATCTTTCATGTTTTTGATATTGTCATGAGATTTCAAATAAGATTTTTTGATGAGCCACAGTTATAAAAATAGACAGGGTCAATACAAAAAAAATAAATTAATGTAATCAAAATGCCCCATTTACTAATGTAGTTCATCTCCATCTGCATATACCAGCCATTCTCTTTCTCATACACGTTATATTCTTGTTTTCTTAATAATTTTTTTAAGAAAAAGAAATTCTCAAACACAGAAACATATAAGAACATGCATTCCTCTCCCTTCAATAGGAGTCTATGAGCGACTTCCGGTTTGAGTTCCTGTGCTGATGGCGGCTTTCCCTTTCGCCGCCTGCCCCGAGGACGCGCAAAAGCCGCAGGAGCAGCGTCAAACAGCTGCTCCGCGGCTTGGAATCCCCTTCCCCGGGCAAAGGGGAGGGGGGAGAGCCTCCCTGATAGGGGTAGAACTCCCTAACTCCCACAGTTTTATAGCTGTGGGGGTGGAGGTGAGTTCCCCCGGAGTCAGGGACTTCTCCGCGCTTTGGGCTGCCTCCATTCTACGAACGAAGCCAGACACGGACTCAACCTCTGCTTATGGGAGCAGACAGAGTGATCCAGGTGATCCAGGTGCTTGGGAGTGGCATGGATAAGAACCTTCAGCTCTGATTTTAATAACTTCTCCATTAAGACTTAAAGTTTAAGAAGAAAAAAAAAAGAGAAAAAATGGCCGCGGAAGGGCGTTTTGCTCTTTAATAGAGACTTTCACTTATTGAGGACTTTCACTTTGGCTTTTATTTTCTGCTGGACTATTATTGCCTTAGAGTTATTGGTATTGAAGGTGAGCAAAATATCTGTTTTTGCTTTTTGTGGCAGTTTCAAGAAAACTTTAATGGACATTGTATTATACAAATTAAATTTGAGAAGAAGGGAAGAGAAAGTAAAATGGCTTCAAAGCGTGGGGGAACTTTTCCTCCTCCTCAGAAAGGTTTGAGCT
>NW_015386394.1:3416660-3417895 GCF_001527695.2 Protobothrops mucrosquamatus
CTGTTATCATGATGGGAGATTGGAACGGAGTTTTGGACTCAAGAAAAGATAAGAAAGGTTCCTGCAAAGCTTTTAATTCATCATTGCCTAAAACTTTTTTTGATTTGAAAGAAGAATTGGAACTAGAGGATATATGGCGGGAAAGAAACATGGATGAGAAAGATTATACTTTTTTTTCGGACAGGCACCAATCCTATTCAAGAATTGATTTTTTTTTGATAACTAATGATTTTCTTTCTAGGGTGAAGAATGTTAAGATTTTTCCTAGGACATTATCGGATCATAGCCCAGTGTGGATGGAACTACTTCGTGAAGAAGGAGAGAGAAGATCCTGGAGACTGAATGAAAATTTGTTTAGATATGATATAAATGTGCAGAAGTGCAAGGGTTATTTGAAAGAATTTTTTTTCTTAAATAGGCATAAAGGTACCCCGATTTCAATAGTTTGGGATGCTAGTAAAGCTTATATGAGAGGTATTTTGATTTCTATGAATACTGTTCATAAGAGAAAGCAAGTACAAAAACGAAAAGACATAGAGGAGGAGATTAAATTGAAAGAACGAGCTTTTATTTTGAATCCGTCGGATAATAACTTAAAAGTATCAATAACTATGCTTAGGGAACAATTCAACATGTTAATAGCTGACCAGACTGCAACTAGTTTAAGGTACATGAAACATAACACATTTTGTAACGCAAATAAACCTGGCAGGTGGTTGTCTTATCAATTACGCAAAAAACAGAAAGCAAGAACTATAGAGAAAATAGATTATAATGGTAAAGTGACATTTGAACAAAATTTTATTAAGAAGAGTTTCTTGGAGTTTTATTCTAAGTTGTATGCCTCTGAAAAAATACAAAATGGAGAAATAGGTAAGTATTTACAGGAGGCACATTTCCCTAGATTGTCTGATAATCAAAGGGAAAAAATAAATAGTTTAATTTCAGTTGAGGAGATTAAGGGAGCAATTAAGCAATTAAAGGTTGGAAAAGCTCCAGGTACAGATGGATTTACAGCAGTTTATTACAAAACATGAATTGAAGAAATGATAGAACCCTTACAGGAACTGTTTAATAGTATACTGCTGGGCAAGGAGGTACCTTCTACTTGGAGGACTGCTTTTATAGCTTTAATACCAAAGGAGGGTCAGGATTTGACGCTACCTAAGAATTATAGACCTATATCTTTATTGAATATAGATTATAAGATTTTTTCTAAAGTATTGGCAAATAGA
>NW_015386394.1:3419740-3501473 GCF_001527695.2 Protobothrops mucrosquamatus
TTCATTTGGTTTTTGAGTAAATTTGTGATTGTTAATGTAGGGTATTTTATTAAAATTAAATAATTTGTAATAATGATGTTTAACATGTTAGTTTAGGAGAGAGCTAAAGGATGTTATAGAATTGTTAACTTAAGGGTAATATAATTTAAGACAGAGTATAATTATTGTATTGTAAACCCTGTGTGTAGCTCTGGGAAGTCGGGGGGAAGGGAGGGCGGTGGGGAAGGGTGGGGTTGGAGGGAGGTGGGGAGTTATATTGTAAAACTTTTAAAAATTTTCAATTAAAAAAAAAATAGGAGTCTATGAGCAAGTGACAAAATATGTATCAGAACATAATCCTCAGACCCTTAGGTACTTGTGTGCAACGGTGCAACACAAATACAAAAGGACTGAGCTTGCATCATGATGTCACATTTTCTTATTTTTGTGTCACTGTGGGTAACAGCAGCCACTTAAACATCCTTACAGCAGAAACAGTTAGAAGGAAAGAAAATACAGGATGGAAAAGAGAAAAAGAAAAATGGCAGTTAGAATAAAGAAAGGGAACTGAATGGAAGTGAAGTAATGGAAAGAAGTAACTTTACAAGAGGAATAATAATCAATGGGGAAAAAGAACAGGAGAGTTATTTATTATTACAAAACAGTTAAAATTCACCAGGCAAACTACTTCTCCCAAGCCTAATCTTCAAATGCATCCAATGCATTATCTACAGTCATCTACATTTGATGTTTGTTCATTTCAACAGTTTCCTCTATTATCAGGTTGGGAACCAATCTCTAAAAAAGCCCTGGGAAAATCAGTTAAAAAAAATTCATACTACCATATGTAGATTTTCACACGCCATCCCTCTATGATTCCATATTTGTCTTTTTTGATGGATAGTTAAGCCAGTTTAACTCTGTCTAATTAACAAGTAAAAAAGCTTTGAAGGCAATTTTCAAGTAGCGCTACTAGAATTCAGCAATCCAAGACTGGCTGTGATAAGAAGAAATCTAAACTGGCATGAAGTTGTTTTTAAGGGACCCTAGGAAGTGAAAATTCTGCACACAAAGGTCCCAAACTGAGTCAATTGGTGGGTTTGGAGTTAATTCAGATACAAGAGCTTGCTTTCTGTCTCCTCACATATTACAGCTTAAGCAGGGCTTTTTTTTCTCATAGAACGCCCAGAATGGAGTTCCAGCACCTTTTGGGGATGGAACCTTGTAGGGTAGGCAAGGCGGATTGTATGACGTGTGTGAGTTCCGGCACCTCTTTTTTTTTTTTTTTTTTTTAGAAAAAAAGCACTGAGCTTAAGTATTTTTTCCATGTCATCACATGGTCAAAAGCTTATTTTTAAATCTGAGCAGTACTTGTGACTGAAAGAGTGCTATGTTCATGCTTCCACTTGGATTCAATCTGGAAATTGAATCCAAGAGCCTATGCAACCCTACTTATTTTTCTTTCACATATTCATTTAGATTTAAGAGAGGTTAGTAATTCTTTGTTTGGTGTGAATTTTAGTTGCTGAACTTCCTAAGACAGAAGCAGATAGCAAACAACTGATGTACCTAAAAAAAAAAAAAGATTAAACAGAAAGAAAATGAATGTGTACAAATGTATTTATAACCAGTACTTTAATACGTGCTTGTGGTGATTTCAGCCTCTCACTCTATGTATGCTGAAAAACACAGGAAATCAGTGTCAGTACTGATAATAGTCTAATTTTGCCTGTTTTGCAATCCTTCTGGAAGTCTGCTTATTTTTTAAGAACGTATTTTAAAATATATTTCAAAGGAATAGTTTTATGTGGGGTGTGTAGCACAAGAGGCAATGGTACTCATTGCCCTGAAACCATGTGGTGCAGCCTTTCTTCCACAAAATTTTGTTTGTCTTATTTCTCCAACTGGCTCCAACAGGATTGAAAATAAATGCATCAACTTCAAGTATAAGAATGCTCTGAGGAACTTAGAATTATAATGGTTCTCTAAAGTGTATCCTGGTAAGTCACTAACCAGTCATTCTGTAATGCAACTTTTTCACACTGATATTTATCAAAACAGTGATTGTGGAATAGCTATGCTTACAGTTAAAACAGCTTTCACAGATACGTACTTCTTCTCCAGCCAAAGAGAGGGAGTTTAAAAATCCTATGGCTTCTTGATTGTCCTTTTAGGGACTTAAAATTCCACCCTGAATTTAGATCCTAATTCTATAGTGGCAATGTGGTTGCCATATTTTACATGCAGGATAGAAGTGACTCACCTGAAAGGTATCCTAAAACCATTTCAAATATTTCTAAAGGAAGGGATTTGAAATCCCCAAGTGTGGCCAGATATGCAAAATCTATTTGCATGGTATTACTAAATTTGCTAGAATGTTGATAACTGCATTGATGTTTTTGGTTAGGAATCGAAGTAGAACTACTTCTTGCAGGAGATGCCATCATGTTTTCTTGGTTTGCAGATGTATCCTGAAGAAAAACAATTAAAATAAAACATTATTTTAATTAAGTAGGAAAATTAAATCAACAAAACAATAGAAGTAGGCAGGAAAGTGGCAGAATTATGCTTAGTTGATGCATAAATACAGCACACATAAATGTTATGTCAATGATGCATAAAATTAATATATTCTTGGATTCCTGCAAAAAACCCTGAAAATCAGATTTATTATAGAGTTGGATCATTTAGTCTTAGACTTCGCATTAGAAATCTAAAACCTCAGATAATTAGAAGCAAGAGAAATATTGCTCACAAATCAATACATTCTAATTACTTAATTTGAATAAATGATGCAAATAATGAGAACACTCCTTCAATTCATAATGATAATCAGTAAAACAGCTGGGCAGCATTTTTAATTTAATCTCAAAAAATGCACATAGTGAGAGCAAACATAGCATCTCTTTGAAACACCTTAAAGCAGCTATGTTCTCTCTCATAGACAGAACTGCTGAAATAAAAAATGTGACTAGAAGACAGATGTGCTGAAGCACTTTTTGAAAATGTAATTTGAAATGTTACCAGCTCTTAGTAAATAGTAACCACTCTTAATTGGTAAAAAATCCTTCCAAATATTTTCCCCCAAAAGATTTATGATTGATGAAATATTCTTCCTTTTCAATTATATCAGTTTAAGTTTTATTTGTTTATTCAATTTCTATAGCTGCGTATCTCAATCAAGTGGCATGGGGAGACTTATAGTCCTAAAACCAGGGCTTTTTTTTTCATAGAATGCCCAGAACGGAGTTCCGGCACCTTTTTTGGATGGAACCTTGTAGGGTAGGCAAGGCGGGTTGTATGACATGTGTGAGTTCCGGCACCCTTTTTTTTTTTTTTTTTTTTTTTACAAAAAAAGCACTGCCTAAAACTATACACCAGGTAAAATGATTAAAAACAATAAAATAGTAAAAACATTCAATAATAAATATGTACAGTAGCCAAGGTAGTTAACCAGCTAATAGTAAAGCCAATAAATGGAGACCTTAATATATTCCAAGCCCCAGGCTTAGATACATAGCTATGTTCTTAGAGCCTTGTGAAAGGCCAACAGGGTTGGGGCCATTCTAATCTCTGAGGGGAGAACATCACACAAAGCAGGGGCTACTGCAGAAAAGGCTCATCTTCTAGTTATCATCATCATCATCATCATCATCATCACCATCATCATCATCATCATCATCATCATCATCATCATCATCATTATTATTATTATTATTATTATTATTATTATTATTATTATTATCATCTTCAATTCGATTCACAATCTGGGACTGATTCACAATCTGGGACTGTATGTGAGAGTGAGAGAGAGAGAGAGAGAGAGAGAGAGAGAGAGAGAGAGAGAGAGAGAGAGAGAGAGAGAGAGAGAGAGAGAGAGAGAGAGAGAGAAATCGGGCCACCTACCATTACAGTCTCAGTATCAGGTGGCCTGATCTTCTGTTTCCCTTTACTAGGTTTCATTTGGCTCATTGTTGATACCCAAAATGCTGTTTAAAGTTGTTTCTACTACCTTTTCAAGATTTAAAAAAGACATAAGAGAATAGCATTAATTTACAGGTAATACTGAACTCCAAATTTTCAAATATTATCTCCCTGCATTATATTTTGAGATGAAACCTTGCAGCTCCATATTGATTAACTCCCATTGCATGAGACAGTCTTTTACAATGGATGTATTGTCAAATGCTATTCCCCTCTTTGCCTCTCCATGTAGACATTGATGAAAGATATTATAGCAAATATTGAAGATTGCTGATAAAGCTGTTCAGGACAATCAACAGGAAAAGATGTCACTGTCACATTTGGTTTTTAAAAAACGTTATTTGAGAAATGAGCTAGTCTTATAAGGTATTTTCTACAGTTAAAATATCATTATTCTATTGATTCTTAAAAGTGACATTTTTTCATTTTCAGTTTGTTTCTGTTTGGGATATATATATTAGAACACTTGGTTAGTATTATATATTGCAGTTCCTGCTACAGCATCATCCCAAAAATTATTTTTTGCCTCTCTAAAATGAGCTTTCCTTTTTTTGAGACTGAATTTAGCAGTGTTCACAAACCATAGGTTATTGTTCAGCCCTACCAAGTAAATTGGGCAGGTAAAATGAGAGAAAATATCAACATCACCAAATATAATGGAATGTATATCATATACACAAATATTTTAGCATTGTTATTTTAATCTTACTTTGAAAGCTCTCCCTCAGGGTGGAATGTGGATCATTAATTTGTATGAGGCAAAAATACATAGCTACTGAAATAGGGGAGAGGAACATATTGGACTATCTTAATTTAAAATTTTAATAATATATATTGGACTAATTTACATCCAAATTCCTCTACAATATTTTAAACAATCTGCATTTTCTAACCAGTATTATAAAAATATGCTCTTCTGATGACTAAAGGAATATGAACTTAATTTAATAGGATAATTAAAATGTGAAGTTTGTTGTTTCATAGCATGTCAGTCAGAATCTCCAAGCACAATCTTTAATTCAGAATGAACTGTTATATAGTACTATAAGAAATAAAGCAGCCTTTTCAGCAACATTTTCATTAAAAAAAACCTCCTCTCCTACAACGTCATTTTTATCAATGTTATTTTGTGATTATTTGCAACACATTGGATCATTTACTTCCTCATAGAAATACAATGAATAAAATATCACTGAGAAATTTAGACTGTTTTCCCATACATGTTAAGTATCCTCTTTTCTTGTAGAATGTTCATTTTGTTTCTATTCAAGAGATGCTCAGAATAATGAATTTCTTCTTTGAAATCATTTGCATCTCACTTTTCATCTTCAAAGGCTTCCAGAATGTTATATGCCTAAATACAAAGTTTTTGTTAAAAAGAATGGCCTCATACTGAAAATCCTGGGTGTGAATATTCACGCAACTGCGGACATTTATTTACCACAGGAACGTTATTTCTCTCAACAATAATTCATCCGAAATAGTAAAATGTGTTATTAATTCTCCTTTATATCGCAGGTTGTAAATTTCCCGCTCCCACCCCCACCCCGCCTTCACTGAGCCTCGTACAATTGCACGGTCTTTCTGAAATCTCCCGCCCTCCTACTTCGCCCCGCCTCGCTCATAAATAATAAGCAGGGTCGCTCTCCTCAAGGCCTGGAGGATGTTGGCTGGTCGTGCTTTTGGTCTAGAATGGCGGGGTTGACCGGCTGCCTTTCCCGTATGAATAATAATAATTCATGAGAAGAAGGCTTGTTTTTCCAGAGGGCGCCAAATAGCCTCTTCCGTGCCTGCTTTCATCAAATCATGGTGTTCTTGCATTTTGAAGCAGGCGTTCCTTCTTAAAAACTAGGACCAGGGAAATGAAAGTCTTCCTGCCAGACAACTAGGTCTGAATTAGCCTTCCTCAGCCGGCTTCTTCAGACCTGCCGGACTACAGTGTCCATTGTTCAACACATCTGCACCACTCAGAGACGGGTTGGTCTTGACGTCACTTCAGGCTTCTTAACAAGAAACAACTTTCTATATTTGTTCTACTGCGTCGACATAATGGAGTGTTTTCCAGATATTTCATGAACACGTGGATGGAGAATAGAGATTGCATCTAATTTTTCTCTTTTGACCTCACCTGTTGAATTATCTGTCTTCTGGTATTCATTGCAACAGACTTTTTTGTAGCAGTGAACAGACTGTTTTGTAGCAGTGAAAGTCAATTGCAAATAATCAGGAATTGTCTGTTGAAGACGCACACCCAGATTTTCCAGGCACGTTTTTCTTGGGTCCCCTAAGATACTCCCCTTCAATCCTAAAGTATGGCTTGGAGAAATATGATAAGTATTGAAAAGACTTATCTACAGTAGTGGTGTATAGCACACAGCATTTTTTAAGTTAACATTTCTACAGTGATTTGTAGATGTCTTTAAAAGACCACTAGAGGTCCCTTCAAACCGAAGATAATGCTGGATTGAATAATGGATAGGAATTTGGTTGCCAAATTTAGGCATAATTTTTCTACAAATGAAAACATTTAAATCAGATGAGAACTGGATGTTGCCTTTCAGACTAAGTTAAAACAAATAACTCAGTAATATTTCTTATCCAGTCTTCTAGGAACCCAACAGATGCACAATGTTCTTGACTGGGAGACATTCCAAACCCCTTGATTCTTATTATATTAATGTCATTCTTTTGTGGTTGAAAACAATTGAAGAAAAGCCCCTCTCTGATCTTAGAAAAATACATATAGAACTTATTCACCTGAAAATAAAGTAAAGATTATATTTTAGGCAAGAACTTATACTAGAATGCCAGACACCAATTGAATTTCCAAGGACTGTTCATTATTATTACTCTATAATTCTATTATGATTCTAACATAAATACACATAGAAATTTATGCTTGTTATGTAAACAGGTTTTACAGAATTTTTGATTCTGATAAGAATTTCTACAATATCCCCCCTTTTTTTATTAAAATGCAGATAAATTTATATAGGTATATTTGAATTACTTTTAAAAAAAATCCATGTTATATCTTAAAATAAAACCATTCATGGAATGTTGTTTCTGGCAGTTATGATTGGGATTATTATCTGCTGTGTAGATTCAGATGGTCAGGTTTACTGCAGCATTTGGCTAAATTTTCAGATTATTTATTTACTTAGTTATTTTTATAATCTTCTCCTTTTTGTGCTTATGTACTTGGTCTGTGCTGTTTAAGTGAATCTCTTAGCAACTAAGCTGGCCCCTATAACTCTTGGATATTTTCCTTGTCTATTCTTGTCCTGATTCTTTAGTTAGAAGTTTTCAACACAAATCAGAAACATAACAAAGATGCCTGGGGGGAAAATCCCTGAATCATAGTAAGCACATATCTTATATCACAGAAGATGAATGTTTCCTAGGTAAACATCAGTTATTCAACATTCTGTGTGAATACTTATTTCACTGCAGGGTCATTAAATGGCTATTTACTACACGAAGAACTTCATTTTCTATGACTTCATGCAATAAAACTATCACACTATCGCAATTTTTATATGATGTATAAAGTGTAAAATATGAGCTAAATGTAATTGTTTTATCAGTTATCAACTTATAACTGTTGATCAGTCCAGTACATTTGCTTGGAGAAATTTTCTCCTGTTCCTCCTCACAGAATAGCTTCAGTTTAGAAATATTGATAGCTTTCTCATAAGAATTGCCCATTTCAGATCCTTCCACAACATTTCTATAGGATGATAGAAATGGCTTGGCCATTCCAAAAAATTAATGCTCTTCTGCTTTAACTATTTTTTAATTGTAGAACTGCATGATCTACTTTCTCTTGAGCTTCAATTCATGGTGGATGCCCTAACATTTCCCTGTACAATTTGCTGGATTAACCCAGGATGGCAAGCCATCTTGGTCTAAACAAAGCAGGCCCAAAACATGACACTGCCACCACTATGCTTTGCAGATGGGATAAAGTTCTTAAGCTGGAATGTAGTATTTGCCTTTTGCCAAACTTAATGCTTTTCAACAAGACAAAAAGTTCTATTTTGATCTCATCTCTCCACAAAACATTCTTCCAATTGTTCTCTGGCGTATCCACATGAGTTTTTGCTCACTATAGATTGGCAGCGACATTCTTTTTGGAGAGTACTGTCTTTCTCCTTACAACTCTGTCATGAATACTATTGTTCAGTGTTGTTCTGATGGTAGTCTCATGAATATAGACATTTCCCAACCCACGAGAAACCTTTAGTTCCTTAGACATTACTCTGGGATTCTTTGAGACATCTGAAGTATTAAACACTTTGCTTTGGGTGTGATCTTGATTGTTTGACCTCTCCTGGAAGGTAACAATGGTGTTGCATTGTCTTCTTTATACGTAGTGTGCCTGACAGTGGACTGCTAGTATCCAAACTCTTTGGAAATAGTTTGTAATTTTTTCAATCCTAGTGAGCATCAACAATTGTTTTTGGAGGTCCTGAGAAATCTTGGTTAAAGCCATTGCAATGCACATTTTCACTTATCTGTATTGTGAAGATCAGACTTTAGTAGCAAATACCCGAAATTCTATTATATTCAGCGTTCCCACACTCACATTACTGTGTACTATATACAGTATATTATAAAAATACTATATATTTATATGTTGAACTCTACTTCATGGTAATTTAACTATGCTTATCAATGAACATTTCACAATGCTGGCAATACTCTGTTGCAATATGTTGCCCAGTTCTCTAGCTATTTTTGAAAAACAATTTTTAATATTTCCTTTCATTTCAGGGAAGGATAGCTCTACAATGGTTTTTGTCTGTATGTAGGCACTTTTTTTTTCTTTTAGAGAGCCCTGATGAAATAGTATCTCTACAGCTTCCTATCAGGAGAAATGCTTTTGCAAATTAGAATATGTGGGTTGCATATGTATTTTGAGGGGGGGGGGGAAGAGAACCAGTATCAACATCAGAAACCTTTCTGATTTTTTTTCTTTCTTTCTTGTTTGTTTTTAATGAAGGAAAGCCAAAACATTGTTTATTATTTGAAAAAAATACTGGTATCTGGACTGGGACATTAAATTCAGTTATTGGATAGTCTGCGGTGGAGAGAATAAGCATTGCTTTGCTGGTAGTGTCTGCTTTCAGCTATTGGATTGCTTGGACTGAGCAATGATTGGCCAAGAATGCTGTAGTGAATATTTTTTTTATTAAAATATATTTCTTATACGATCTCTATCTTTCCTTAAACATTAACAGAATTTAGTCTCCCTAGATAATTGACAATCAAGCTGAAACTAAGTTAATCATGTAAAAATAGCAAAAGGGAAAATAGTTTACACTAACTTCCCAAATATGTTACCTAGACCTTAGTCCACACTTCAAAGAAGGTCTATAACAGACATGGCAAACACAAGGCCCGGAGGCCGGATGTGGCCCGCGAAGCCATCCTGGAAACAGTGAGGGAACGGCCCCCGCTGCCTTGGCCCTGGCCCAGGCAAGCTGGGAGCCAATGTACAATTTTGTGGTGGCCATCTTGGCACTTGCCCTGGTGGACCATGCCTTGGCACTTGCCCCAGTCCCACCCCCTTCTGCCAGAGACCCTCAGATCTGTCCCACTCCTGCCCAGGCCCCCACAGGCACCCTTGATGCGAATGATGTAGAATTGGCCACACCCACCCAGTAGGCCACACCCATTCCACCCACGCCCACCCAGTAGGCTGCACCCACTCTGGCCACACTCACCCGGCCCCCCAAGGGCAACCGCAATGCTGATGCGGCCCTCAGTGAAATTGAGTTTGACACCCCTGGTCTATAACATAGATTGAGTTAATTAAAACTGTTTCCCACTGAAACTGCACATTCACTAGGATAAACATCACAGATGACATGTACCTACTCAAATTCCATGCCCCAGAAAAAAGTCTACTGCTTTTCTATAAAAAAAGATATGTTTTCTGTATCCCATTTGTAGCCTACCTTTCAGGAGTGGACTCCTTGCCTGTGAAAGAAACCAACTCCTTTCCATGCAGCAGTTTGGCATCTTTCTTACGAAACTCCAGCTTGGGACCCTCAAATTCTCTGCACAATTTGTGCCCAATGTGGGGCCCAAGACTAACAGCCAACAGACAGAGACCAGCTGATATTGGACCATTTTGTCTGGGAGTTCTGTTCCTGCACTTTGCCCACTTTGGGGAGAACAGTAAAGGGGTCCCTGAGACAGCAGCTTGAAAAGGAGATATTTGATGAGTACCTTAAATGTCTGCGTTTGTGCCTAGGGACTGAGTGTGCCCCCCCCGTATTGTGTGTGTGTATGTGTGTGTGTGTACTTCTCTATCTCTTCCTCCCACTGCAGCTGGATTTACTCTCTGACACTCTCAGTTACACCCAAATTCCTGCAAGCCATCTCGGGCTGCGACCAGGAAAGCAGGGAGTGTGACAAGAGTTCATAGAATCCCTGGAGGTCATGAAAGCCCGGTCTCTGAAAAAAGCCATAATTTAGAAGGGAGAGGCCCTTACTCTGCATAAGAAGAGTCCTCCCAGGCATGGAGCCTGAAACCTGTAGGTGGAAGGACCCTTACTTTTACTCTTCGCTTGTGAACTTTCAGTGGAAGGAAGGGCCCTTAATCTTTGGGGGAAAAAATCTTCCCGAACAAGGAGTCTAAATTGTCAGTGGGAAAGGAAAAGATAGGGGAGCTGCTTACCTCACTAGGGGGTCTCCTCGGATGGCTGTGCCCACCCAAAGCAGTTCAGGGATATGCATATCAAATAGGAAATTGGAAATGCTGCTTTGGAGATTTTGCCAGTTTGCCCATTGGGGAGATTCTTAGATACCTGGGATAGGAGAAAACTACCTGCCAAGGCAGGGATGGAAAAAGTTATGCACAAAAATTATGTAGGGACTGGACTAAAATCAGAAATGAGTTTGGTGACCTAATTTGGCCAGCAAAAGTACTTTTGATTATTAAAGGAAGAAAATGAAAATGCCTGGCCGTGATGTGTAAAATGGATCTTTTCTCTTTGTAAGAAACATTCTTTTACAGCCTTTGTGTAAGTACTATATGTGTATTGTGATTTTATGTTTTTAAATAAGAAATGTTAATATAAAAATATCAGTTATGCTGTTGATATATAATCTATAAAAGAAAAATATATAAAACAATATATATTTTCTTCAGTTCCTCCCACTTTACCAGCTAATACCAGCTTGTAGAATAAAAAAAAGGGGGGGCCCTTTAATCACATTTCACTCTGCAGCCTATTCTGATTGTGCAACTGCTAAGCCTTTCTTCCTTCTAAATCTCTTTAAGAAATGACTGAAATAAGCTATGGGGAATAATATCTATGGAGATTCTCAATCATCCAGGTCATGGTTGTCCCAAAGATGTTTTTTTCTAAAAGGCAATTGGACTTCCTTGATTTTTTTTCCTTTGAAAACCTTTTGCTTCTCCTTCAAGAAGCTTCTTCAGTTCTAACTGAATGGAGGGAATGCCAGCAAAGCAATGTGGGAGAAATCTTTCACCTTTTCCTTCCTTTTCTTATCCCTTCCCCCAAGAAAATTCAACATATAAAAAAACAAGAAAAAAAGTCAGGGAAACAATTAGTCCATTAATGGGAGAAAATGGCAAGAAGGTGACAAACAGCAGGAAGAAAGCAGAACTTCTTAACTCATTTTTTGCATCTGTCTTTACATAAAACAAAAAAACAATCCAACCTATCAAAAAAAAATACCCCACTATAAAATGCAGATTAGGAATGCAAATCATAACGACCAACAAAATGGTAAGAGAACACTTATTCACTCTAGATGAGTTCAGATCATCAGGACTAGATGGATTAATGGAATAACAGAATAACAAAGTTAGAACAGACCTTGGAGGTCATCCAGTCCAAATTTCTGCCTAAGCAGGGAACCCTATATCGTTTTAGACAAATGGTTGTCCAATCTCTTCTTAAAAACCTCCAGTGTTGGAGCACCCACAACTTCTAAAAGAAGGTAATTCTGTAATGGCAGGGCTACCTCCAGCTTTTCCTCAGACTTTACGAAAGCTCAGGAAAGGTGTATATAAATTACCCACAAACTTTGGTAGATTTGAATACAGTTGGGGAAGAGTTTCTTTTAAGTTTTAATGAAAGCAACAGCATAATGTGTTCAAACACTGTAAAGTTAGAAATTGGGAAATGAGCCTCTGTTGAGTTGTGAGTTTGCAGTTTCTTCTTTTAATTAGTACATGTGACAACAAAGAGCAAACAGTAAGTTAACCAGGAATTAATTGAAGAAACCAGCTAGCTAAAGTCAGGATTGATTGAATTATCCTCAGGATTGGCTTCCCCTTCTTCTGAAGGTTTCCTTTCAACACTGACAAATTATAGACAGAAACACTTATTTGACTAAAACCCATAAGATTTTCAAAATAGAACTCTTGTCCCTTTTCAGAATAACAGAGTTGGAAGGGATCTTGGAAGTCTTCTAGCCCAACCCTTGCTCAAGCAGGAGACCCTACATCATTTCAGACAAATGGTTATCTAATCTCTTAGAAAGCTTCAGTGATGGAGCACCCACAACTTCTGGAGGCAAGCTGTTCCATTGATTATTCTCTCTGTCAGGAAATTTCTCCTTAATTTTAGGTAGGTTTTCACTTTGATTATTTTCCATCCATTGCTTCTTGTTCTGCCTTCAGGTACTTTGAAAAATAGGTTGACACCTCTCTTCTTTGTGGCAGCGCCCTAGATATTGGAACACTGCTATCATTCACCCCTAGTCCTTCTTTTCATTAAACTAGACATACCCAATTCCTGCAATCATTCTTCATATCTTTTAGTCTTCAGTCCCCTAATCATCTTTATTGCTCTTCTCTGCACTTTTCTAGAGTCTCAACATTTTTTTATATTGCAGTGACCAAATTTGGATGCAATATTTCAAGTGTGGTCTTACCAAGACATTATATAGTGGTATCAACACTTCAAGTGATCTTGATTCGATCCCTCTATTAATGCAGCCTAGGGCTCTATTGGCTTTTTTGGCAGCTGTAGCACACTGCTGGCTCATATTTAAGTAATTGTGCACTAGGACCCCAAGATCCCTCTCACAGTTACTACTGTTGAGCCAGTTATCCCCTATTCTATACCGTGAGTTTGTTTTTTCTTGCCTAAATGTAGAACTTTACTTTTCTCGCTATTGAATTTCATTTTGTTAGATATGCAGATTTGATAAATTCCCCTTCTATCCCCTCGTCTAAATCATCAGTGAAGATATTGAAGAGTACTGGTCCTAAGACAGAGCCTTGGGGTACCCCACTGCATACTTCCCTCCATATAGATGCAGTTCCATTAAGTAATACACCTTGAGTATGGTTGGTCAGCCAGTTACAAATCCATCTGGGGTGGTGCCAGTGGTGTGATTCAGCTGGTTCGCACCACTTCGGCAGAAACATAGTTTGGATCAGAACAGGTAGCTAATTTTTTGTTGCCCAGGCCCAGAATGGACTTCCAGAAGTGGCATCCACACAGAGAACCGGTTGTTCACATATTTGAATCCCACCACTGGATGGTGCTGTCTATCCCAGATTTTTCTAGCTGATCAAGAAGTAGGTAATGGTCTACTTCAGTGGTGGCGAACCTATGGCACAGGTGCCAGAGGCGGCACTCAAAGCCTTCTCGGTGGGCACGCGCGTCATCGCCCCAGTCCTAGGCCTTCAGCTGGGTTTTATAAAACCTTTTCGCTTTAGGCCTCCGCCGCCATGTGCAAAAAAAAGAAAAAAGGTTCAATCAGTCAATTTCAACTTCTCGTGGGAAAAAAAAAAGTTCTTGCAAAGTTGGAATTGATTGATTGAACTTTTTAGTCCCACCCAGTCTGCCGTTACCACAGCAGCCATGCCCACCCAGTTGGCCACGCCCACCCAATGGGCCTCACCCACTCAATGGGCCACACCCACCCGGCACTCGACAATGCATAAGTGGGTTTTGGGTTGCAATTTGGGCACTCGGTCTCTAAAAGGTTCGCCATCACTGGTCTACTTGTGTTACTGAAGTCCAAGTAAATTATATCCAGGTCATTTTGCTGCTCCCCTAATTTTAGCACTTTGTCAAGGAATGCAATAAGATCTGTCTGGCATGATCTATTTTTGAGAAATTCACGGTGGTTTCTGGTTATGACTTTGTTTGCCTCTAGGTGTTCACAGATTTGTTGCTCATCTTTTCCAGAATCTTTCAATATTAATATCAGGCTAATATCAGGCTAATCCAGAATCTTCCCAGGTATTGATGTCAGGCTGATAGATCTGTAGTTTCTTGTGGATCCTTTTTTTTTTTTTTGAAGATGGGAACTACATCAGCCCTTTTCCTATTGTGATTGGAATGACTGGAATAAGCTGGTGTGGTTCCCATCTTCAAAAATTAAAAAAAAGGATCCACAAGAAACTACAGATCTATCAGCCTGACATCAATACCTGGGAAGATTCTGAATAAGATAATCAAGCAATGAATCTATGAACACCTAGAGGCAAGCAAAATCATAACCAGAAACCAACATGGGTTTCTCAAAAACAGATCATGCCACAGAAATCTTATTACATTCTTTGACAATGTGACAAAATTAGTGGACCAGTGAAATGTTATGGATATAATCTACTTGGACTTTAGTAAGGCATTTTTGCTAGACTACAACCTACTACTTGATAAGATAGAAAAATGTGGGTTAGACCGCATTACCACCAGATGCTTCGTAACTAGCTGACCAATTGTACTCAATGTGTATTCCTCAATGGAATTGCATCTACATGGAGGGAAGTAAGCAGTGGGGTACCCCAACCAGTACTCTTCAATATCTTCGTCAATGATTTAGATGAGGGGATAGAAGGGAAATTCATCAAATTTGCAAATGACACCAAGCTGGCAGGAATAGCCAACTCTCCAGAAGATAGGCTCAAGATACAAAGAGATCTTGACAGAATAAATACTAGGCCCTATCTAACAAAATAAAATTCAATGGTGAGAAAAGTTCTACATTTAGGAAAGAAAAAAATAAATGCACAGCACAGAATACAATAGGGGGTATCTGGTTCAACAGTAGTAACTGTGAGAGGGATCTTGGAGTCCTAGTGGACAATCAGTTAAATATGAGCCAACAGTGTGCTGCACCTGCCAATAACCCCAACACAGTGCTAGGCTGCATTAACAGAAGGACAGAACAAAGGAATGGATGGAAACTAATGAAGGAGAGAAGCAACCTAGAATGAAGGAGAAATTTTCTGATAATGAGAACAATTAATCAGTGGAACAGCTTGCCTCCAGAAGTTGTGGGTGCAACGTCACCGAAGCTTTTATAGAAGAGATTAGACCATCATTTATCTGAAATGATGAAGAGTCTCCTGCTTGAGCAGGGGTTTGGCTAGAAGACCGTCAAGATCCCTTCCAACTCTGTTATTCTGAAAAGGGACAAGAGTTCTATTTTGAAAATCTTATGGGTTTTAGTCAAATAAGTGTTTCTGTCTATAATTTGTCAATGTTAAAAGGAAACCTTGAGAAGGGGAAGCTAATCCTCGGGATAATTTAATCAATCCTGACTTTAGCTAGCTGGTTTCTTCAATTAATTCCTGGTTAACTTACTGTTTGCTATCACATGTGCTAATTAAAAGAAGAAACTGCAAACTCAACAGAGGTTCATTTCCCAATTTCTAACTTTATAGTCTTTGAGCACATTATGCTGTTGCTTTCACTAAAACTTAAAAAAAACTCCCCAATTGTACCCAAATCTACCAATGTTTGTGGGTAATTTATATACACCTTTCCTGAGTTTTGGTAAAGTTTGAGGAAAAGCTGGAGGTAGCCCTGCCATTACAGAAAAGAGAAGGAGTTAAAAAGAGCCGCTATAAAGAATATTAAAGTGAATGGTAGCTCTATTCTGCCTCTGTAATTGTAAAAACCTGTATTGTAATTAATGAATGACATGCACAGCTGCCATGCATAAAACTTTGATTTTTATAATTGTAAAGAAAGTTAATGATTTGTAATTGTACGTAGAAATGAAGGTTTGAGAAAGGAATGCAATTTTTAGAAGAAATTAGAGTGGTCTAGATAGGATGTAAGAAGGAAACAAGAGAAACTTTATATAGTCAGTTATTAAGAAATGTGACTCAGAAGATTTGAAAGTAGCACATGTTGTTTGTTAAAATTTGAGTGATTTTGCATTTTAGTGTGGATTTATCCTTAGTAATGCATTTGGAACTTTAAAAGAGGTGACTAGTTGTTGCTAAATGATGTGTACTAAAGTTTTCTGTTGAAGCCAAGGAAAGGAAGGTAAAGAAATTTGTGAAGAGAGTCAGTTTGGTCTACTTATTAAGGAACCAGGCTAGAAAGCTGGAGATTATGAGTTCAAATCCTACCTTAGCCATAGAAGCCAACTGGATGATTCTGGGCAAGTTGTCATCTCACCCCTAGGAAGAAGTCACAGCTTTGCTTTCCTAAGCACTGTTGCCTAACCTGCTGTGTTGCCTCCAAGACAAATTTGTATTTCAGGTTCTATCAATAATTCCATCATCTATCTTAACACAAAAAACATTCTAGCATTGTTGTCACAAAGCAGGCTAATAAGGGGAAAAAATTAAAAGCATATGACTTTTTACCTTTGACCTGTGTGTGTTTTACTTTAAAATTTCTAAATGGGCCATGGGAGCACATTTCATCTTTCTCTCTTAATATGGTATCTAATATGAGTGAAAGGAGGAAAGAAAAATAAAAGTTTGGCAATATATAATAGGAGCTCTATGGACAGGTCTATCTAAAACAAGATTTTTTTTTCTCAACTTTTGGCTCTGGAAGCAATTCAGGAAATAAATACACTTGCATGTACTCTCCCAGCTCTGTAAGTTCTCATTCTGGGAAATTATTAAAAAAGTTGAAAGTATTAAATACCTTTGCAGCTCAACTCTTGCCCTATGATACATATGAATACAAATAATCGTACCACAATGGGATTTTGCTTTCTGGAACAGGGTCCTTCAAGCAGGAGTTCCTATGTGTTGCTACAGTTTGCTAATTCTCCTGTTATATATGCTCTAGGGTAGAAAAAAAAACCCCAGCCCAATAGCGTCATCTTACGTTGCATAATGTAATTAAGCCTAATAAGGCTCAAAAACCAACTGTGGCTAGTTTTAATCAAACAATTTAAACTATTAAACCAATTTATGGAGACCGGTTTCCATCTCTTGCATTGTAAATTCACCTTTTGGTAATCTGTTTAGACTTTGGAATTGAACAATTTACAGGTATTATATGTAGAATTATGGAAAAGGAAGACAAACACTTTAGGTTCTAGTAAGCTATGGTACACATTCCCTCCACATGAAATTTTCTTGGACCCTGTGGCAAAAGACCAAGACCCAAGTCAGGTGACATATTAGATTCTGAGGTTGTAAACAATCCAAACCAGTTACAGCACTTTTCATTTGTAAAGTCTCTTTAACAGCTAATCTGTACCCTGCTGACCATGAGTCATCAAAGGAGTAGAAGTCAGTTTGAAATCAAGCCATCCTGAACTTCAGTCAGTGATTTGTTGACCCTCACCCAGTCTATGCCTAACAAGAGAACCTTTCCCCAAAAAAGGTTTGTACACCTCATGTGTGGAAACAAGTACCTGCTTTCTTGCTGATGCAAAAAACAGAGCTACAGAAACACACCTGAAAAATACCTAATGACATCACTAGGAATAGATGTATGTTGAGTGTTAATAGAACCCTGGTTACCCAACAATAATGGCTAATGATTGTCTTTTGATTCAATAGACTTCAACAGGAACCTATCAGGAGAAATTGGTTGGTTAGTTAGCCTTCACCAACTAAACGGCCTGTCTGACTTTCTACTGCACCTCTTCCTGCTAATTATACCATATGTCAAGACCAACCAACATTTCAGCTATGAGATTGCTGCCATTGAACAGCCATATAACTGACTGAATTCATACTAGGATTCATACTATATTAGGTTAGTGGAATGGGGGGGGGATGGTGTAAAAAACTGGGTATTCATCTGTATGTTTGTCATTATTGGTATGCTTTAATATGTGCATTTATTATTGGTGTATATGTATCACAAAAATGGGCAGACAAGACTTTAGTGAACTCCTCAGGTAAAACTCCAGGGAATACTTGCTGAAAACTGGGTGTGGCAGATTGTGAGGATAGTAACTTGTTGGGATAATTGGCCTTGTATTGATCCTTTTAAGTCATTTTTCTCCTAAAAGAATTTCTACATAGCTTGGAGCATGCTAAGCAAGATAGCATACACTATACTATTGTTTTCTACATGAATCCCTATCGTATGCTTGTTACTCTAAAACCTTCCTTTTCTTCCATTTAACAAAGATAAGTTCCTTTTTCCCCAAGCAAGAACCTTTCATAAGGAAATCTAGGTGACAGTTCACTATTGGCCTGAAAGAAATATTTATGAAAATACAGATAAATCAAAGTATGGTTTCCCTGATAATAAAAAGTATGCAAAACAGTGGCTGAAGTGTAGGTTTTAGTTTAATCGCATTGGAAATTATTCACAGATATAATGAATGACAGAATGCCTATGCAATCTTATAGATTTAACACAAATCCATCCGAAGATCAGTCACAATTTTGGTTTTTTATTCTGAAACTTGAAGCAATCTGAAAAGTATTTTAGTACTTAATATTATGTATTAGTATCAACATTGCATTCCATGCAAACAATCCATACTAAATGCTTTGCCTGAAGCTTTCCTACTTCATCTTTCCCAAAACAGAAATATACTATAAATTCAAGTACGTAGAAAGAAATTAGATCTTGCATTTCTATGAGATAAATAATAACTGAAAGGATTTTTATATACATAGGAAATTGCTACAAGGATTCCTTATAGATCAGATATGCTCAACACATCTAAATTTGGCAATTTCCATGAACACGATCTCTAGCTACCTATATGTTCCAAGAGATGCATGGTCTGGCCTTACACATTATGCTAACCCATGATGTAACTAAACTGCAACTAGCTGGGTTTGTATAACATACTAAACTTAAAAATATTATGATCTGTAGATTGCTATGGCTGAGTTCACACAACATGCTAAGCAAAACCCAACTTTTACCATGATGTGTGAAATCAATCCCAGAGTAAGTACAGACTCTTTGGTCAATATTATGACGCATACATTCACATGTTGCACTAAATCAAAATGCGTATTTTTGATTTTGTACACTATGAATCCAAACTATAATTTGTAGATTGTGGTTTATGGCTTAGCATTTTTTGATTTATTTAATGAACTGTGGTTAAACAAACTGAGTTAGTGTGATGTTTTAGCAAAGAAACAATGTACTTGATTTTACATTTTGAACTTGGAAACAGGACGTTGCCCCTCAAATAAGTTTATGAAATATCCATGTAAACCAGTATGGAACAGGGTTAAAGAAAAATGTTTTTTTTGTTTTTAATTGCATTATTTTGATTGTGAGACATCTTTTCAAAAACAATTGTGTGCAATTATTTAGGCCTGTGTTACCTCTTCCTAATATAACTCTTTGCAGAAGCACTATAACAGTTGTGATTATATTTAATAATGAATTCTTTATAAATATTTTCCAAGATGTGATTTGGTTTTTATTGTTGCTACTTTTCTTTGATCTTTTCTTTTTAAAAATGTTCAGCAAAGATATATAAAATACTGGTAATAGCTCCAATTTCATTGTAGCACTTCCTTCAATTTTACATCGCTGTGCATTCATTTACAACTAAAGTTTGCTCTTGAGGAAACTCCTAGACCAGTGGTGGCGAACCTATGGCACACATGCCAGAGGTGGCACTCAGAGCCCTCTCTGTGGGCACATGCGCTGTCGCCCCAGCCCTGCCTCCCCCCACGGCCCCCTCATCAGCAGCCCCCCCGGAGAGTCATCCCCCGGGCATGGAGCAGCACAGCCAAGCACATGGCAGCTGGGCAGCAGGGACAAGACTCCGCCCTCGCGCCCTGTCGCGCGCAGATGATGCTGTGGGGCGCGGATGGAGGGCGTGTCCATCATGGCACTGCAGGGTCACTGAGTGATCTGCGGCGTGGCGTGTAGGCGGTGGGTGGCCCGGCAGGTGGGGCAGGGTGGGGGCGGGGGTGGAGTGGGCGGGGCAGGACGGGTCTCGGGGGGCGGGGCGGTTTTTGGGCACTCGGTCTCTAAAAGGTTTGCCATCACTGTCCTAGACTGAGAAACGCTCAGTCTAACCTCAGAGACAGGGAGCAGTGTGCAAAGGGGCTGATGTAGGATGCATTCCTGATGTAAAATTAGAGATGATGTCCTCTCTTGTCCCACCTTCAGCTAAGGGAGCATGACTATTGTACACATTTATTTTCAGTATATGCAATCTCTCCAGGCAATATGGATAGTATAGAGTATTTAATATATCTGGGGATAAAGTACATTAAGTTATCTTTAAGATATGACATGCACAACAAATAACTCTGGCTAAGTTTCTGGTAGTCTTTAATTAAATTAACATGTAATGGATTAGCTGTCCATTATATGCTTAATTGCTGTCCCTGCCTTTTCTCTTTCCCCTGCACATAGCAGCCAATAGACAAAGCATAAATGGGAAATTCAAAATGTGATGAAAGTTATACCCATATAAAATATTACCTGGAATAAAGGGAGGAGATGTGGGTTGTGGTCTACTAACGTGTATTACTGTAATGTAGCTACACAGTGTTTCATATTGATGTTCCCTAATTCTGGTTGCAATCTGTATTAATATGTTGGTGGGAGCATCAGAAGCTGACATGGGGTAGATGGAGAAAAGACCTGGCTTGATAGCCAATGTATGTTCTATCTCCTAAATCTTATTTTAAAATTAAAACAAAACAGTATTTAGTGGAACAGATCTGACTATTGGAAAATACCAAAATAGAATAGACTATTTTTGCAAATCAGGGAGAAAAATCAGAAGCCTTTCTGTACCAATAGATGGATTAAAAATTCTCAACCAATCAGTGTTCCTTTGCCAGCCAGCAAGGAAAACAAAGCAAGATTTTTTTTTTGCATCTGTATAAAAAGAATGAAATTTGGGAAATTTGTGTGTTTATGGTGTTGACAAGCTACTGGCCTGCTTATTGTACTATACTGTGGTAAGTCTTTTTACCCCAGTTCTGACAGGACATTCCTGCCAATGACTGTATAAAAAAACCAGTGCAAGGCAAAATAGTGCTGTTTGTATAATAATATTCATTACTTGTAAATGGGATTCCATTCTTGGCAAAACCTTGGGAATGTTACAGGAAGAAACCACTATTTGTCCAATGCTAAGCCACCAGCGTCAGTGCCTTTGGTGCAGCGGAGTCAATCTGATTCACGTTCTGAGTCTGATTCCCATCTGGTTGTAGTGGTTTTTTTGGAATGCATTGTTCATGGAACAACAAATTGTTTAAGTGAAAAATAGTTGTAGCACTAAGATCTGTTCTATCCTTTTAGAGATGCAGTTACTCTCTTATATAAGGGAAAATAGGGAAATTGAGCAAAATCTAAAGAATCACACAATTTCCAAAACTTTTAAAAAATTAAATATCCACAATTTAAAATGAGCCTGGAAATTATCATACTTGCAGTCCTGATTCCTATCTTCAGTATCATTGTTAATTGAAGCAGAAATTGAATTAGAAGAAAAATGAAGAAATGGAGTTATAAAAAAAAGTTCTAGTCATAAATGTTGCAAATTTAGTATTTCCTTCATGAAAATAAACAGGACTGCATCCTGTTGAGAAAATTCCCCACTTTGTTCTGCTACAGAAATCAATGATCATATTTGTCTTTTAAGTCTTTAAAAAGAATACAAAAAATAACTAAATCATAGAACAATTCATAGCAGAAGTCATATGAGTTTGCTTGGTACAGAGTTGATATGTATTTTGTCTTCTGACTAATTCAATATCAGGTAGAAAAAATTACTGTCAATGGAAACACCTCTAATTAACCCTCCCCCCTCCCTTTTTGGCTAATTGTATGCCACCACTGCATATAAATATGAAGGCTGCATTTTAGGCCCAGCCCAAACTGAGATGCTTCAATCAATAACTTTGGTGACATGGTTGAGGTGTTGAGAGTCAAGTCAGACCAGCTGTTCCAAGATTCTCTAATTAAAAAACCCTTCCTATCTTTCAAGGAAAATTTAGCAGGAAATCTTCAATCTTAGCTAGAAGGTTATAGTTCCCTCTTTCCTAATCTGTATTTTGGCACTGTACATTTATGGTTAGAATGCCTACAAAAGCTGGGTTGGGCAGAGGATGTTTCTTATAGTCCATAATATCTATGGATGGCTATAACTGACAATATTCATGCAAGATAGTCAGGTACTATTACTTCTGCAATGAAGTCATAATTTTTCTTGATGATTTATCCAGCAACCCTATGCTACGCGTGCCTCTCTTTTTAATCTTTTTAGGCTTGATTTATTTTGATTTTATTTATTTATTTATTTATTTATTATGAAATTAATTTGCCGCTCATCCCATTCCAATCCTCTCTTGGGGCTTCTTGTTAATTTTGTTTGTTTTTCCCTCCCCTCTTCAACTGTGTCCATCACAAAATAAAACAGTAGATGGGAGATACTTGATGTTTTAAAGGTATAGGAGCAATAAAGGAGGTATACTCTTTAGCACTGATCTGCTTCAACAAAACTGTCCTTTTCCTGACCAGATGGTTCTACTTCAGTGTAAGGTGAGCGGTTTCTGAACTTCATGGTAGGCCACTGATGTGGTCTTCGCTGTAGTGCAAAAAAAAAAAAAAAGAGAAAAGTTTCAGTTTGAGAAGAGGAAGTTTTTTTTTTTTAAAAAAATAGATCATGAATACACACAAACTTCTATCTGCCTGCTTTTTATCATGGCTTACTACTTGCAGTTCTCACACTCCAATGTCAAATGCTGTACTACTCTTCTAAAAAATGTTAGAAAGTATTTCTTCTCCAAAGTTATCTTTATTACAACACTATGTGGTAGACCAGGCTAACATCCCCTAGAAAACTTCATCTGAAGCTGCACTTTCCCTGCATCCTCATTGAATACTCTTCCAGCCATTGTACAACACAAAATCTTAATCAGGGGTGCTATTAGGTTTGAGGAGAGTTTGGATAAAACGCTTTCTGCAGTTACTGACATACCCTTGGCCATTTTATTTTCTAGTTTTGCTTCCTTCCAAAAATTTTTTTCCAGATTCTTTTTTCCTTCTTTAACTTTTGAAAGAATCACAAAGTGCTGTCATTTTCCCCCCTTCTTTAATATTTCTCCATACACCTCTAAGAGAGGTAGAAGGAAGGGTTAAAACAAATCCTGTTTTAATTTAGAGTAACTTTGTGCTGTTAAATTTGTACACCATATACCTGCACCCAGTGATCCAAACTACAAGTCATAGTGTGCTTTTGCAGCAAATTGAAGGGGATGGGACAGGATACAAAGCAGAGCCTCTTGGGGGCCAGTTTAAGTGATAAAGCCATTAAAATACTGGACATTCATTTTCTCTTTAAAATTCCCCAACTTTGTAAAATGAAAAAAAAAAGAAGTTTGTTTTTATCCTGTCTGCTCTGGAGGGATTCTGGGGAACACCAAAGGGGTGCTAATAAATTGCATATATCCTGTGGAATGTATAGTCTTTCTTTTTTTTTCTGCTCTATTTCTAAATCTTAATAAGTCCAGCTTTTTAACAAGACAAAATATAAACAAGAGACTTTTCTTAAGCTCACCTCAATGAAGAACAAAGCAGCACTTGAAGTAGGATTACTGGTGATGTAGATGCCAGCAAGAATAATAGCAGCAATCAGAAGAACTGCAAGGAGGATTCCAACAATTGTTCCTGTATGGATTTGGGTTCCCCCCTTTTTTGTAGGAACATGATCTCTCAAACCTTCTGGGAAGATTATTATAAGGAATGGGAAAAGAGACAGAGTGAGACTTCATAATTCACCTTCCAATAGTGGCCCCCACCCTTTGGAATATCTTCTCCTCTTCCCTCCCATGAGGTATAGCGGGCTCTAATGCTGCTTATTTTTCATAAACAAGTTAAAGCTATTCTGTTTGAATGAGATATTGATATTGTTCATGGGCCTCCTTCTTTATCTACTCTGATTTATGTTTTCTTTTTTTGTATTTAGTGTTTTAATCCTAGAATCTGTTAGTAGAGGATATTAATCCTGGAAATCAATAAATTAATATGTCCTTGGTTTAGTTTCTGCATTGTGCAAAGGAAGACAAAGCAAACACATTATGGTTAGCATGATGTATGAGCCCAGCCACTGACTGACAATAGTTTCCTATAGTTTTAGGCAAGATTTTTTTCCACTACTAACTGGAGAGAATGCCAGGGATTAAAAATGGTGTGGTTGGGATATTGTTGCCATTCTATGAAGATATAGCTCCATAATATGTGGAATTCAGCTCTGGATCTTGGGTAAGTGGGATGTCTTACTGAATTGCTATCTTAGTCATGCTGTCATTAAGCATGAAATTGATAAATTTCTCTCTTCTCTTAATGAGGTACAAATTCCATGCATTAAAAACTGGGAGATTCAGGTTTAGGTACACCCTTAGAAATGTAAGCTGATTGACTATCTGTAGGACATCACTATCTCTTAGCCAAATGAATCTTGTTGGGCAGGCAGGGGGAATTTGAGTTTAAGTTCCTGGAGGAAAGGTGAATCTAATAAACAACATTCTAGTAGAGCATATTAATAGAGCTTTTGCATATATTCAGCTAATACAACTTAGCAATGAAATTTGAGGTATATAATTACTGCTCTGAATAAGTTGTACATGCGGAAAATTGCATTTGCAGTAGCAATGCAAGACAAACAAGTTGTTATGGGAAATATTTTCTCATATAGCAAATTTGCAAACTCTATTTTAAATGTAGGTATGTTTCTGTAGCTACACATCCATTCTTTCATGGAATAAATTCAGAAATAGAACAGAAAAGGAAAAGAAAGTAGGAAAAGGAGGCAATAGGTACAATAACTGGCAAAAATATTAAAATCTGCTACCAAAATAACATGATATTCTTTCCCAGCCTTTAAAACAATAGCATTAAAACCCAAGAAGCTAACAGGACAAATGACATAGTCTAAATAAGCTGCAGCAAGGCAACAGAAATTGTGGTGATAAAACTATAATCTAGTAGAAGCAAAAACCACAGCAGAAGTGTGGACCATATGGTGCTATTTGGAACATTAACCAATGGTAAAATAAAAAGGACAAAGTGCAACTTTCAGAGTGTTGGGAAAGGTTAACATTATATTATAATAATCTAAAGAGAAGGTTGCCAAGGTCTTGAAAGACAGCTGCCAAATCCTTTCTAAAAGAAAGTTTCTGTCATCTGTTAACTGCTCCTAGCTGCTGCCACCATCCGATCACTGAAAATTATCAGATAAAACAAAACCATCAACTCAACAACATGTGTCAATCAGGGAAAGGGTCTGTTTTCGGTAGAGTGAGATGACTGTCTCTTGTTTGGTGATATTGATGCCATAAAAGAATAGAAAAATATTACTTATACAATCTGTGATTGCTTGTCTTTTTAAAAACTTCAATAGACAGGAAGCAATTCAATTAGTTTAGGATACAATGTATTTTGATTTGAGCAGGGAAAGGGGAGCATCAGCTCCTCCTGCCACAGATTAACAAAATGTCTCGAGGTTACTTCCCTCCTTCATGACAGCATCATGGATGCCTTCTCTTTTATTAACTAGAATAGAATAGAGCTAGAAGGGACCATAGAGGTATTCTAGTCGAGCTCTTGCTCAAATAGGAGAACTTATACCATTTCAGACAAGTGGCTGTCAAGTCTCTTCTTAAAAATCTCCAGTGTTGGAGCACCCATGATTTCTGAAGGCAAGCTGTTCCACTGGTTAATTGTTCTCACTGTTGGGAAGTTTCTCCTTAATTCCAAGTTGCTTCTCTCTTTGATCAGTTTCCAATCATTGTTTCTTGTCATGCCTCCTGGTGCTTTGAAGAATAATTTGACCCCCTCTTCTTTCTGGCAGCCTCTCAAATACTGGAATACTGCCATCATGTCACCCCTATTTCTACTTTTCTTTAAACTAGTCAAACCCAATTCCTGCAGCCGTTCTTCATATATTTTAGTCTCCAGGCTTTTGATCATCTTAGTTGCTCTTCTTTGAATTTTTTCCAAAGTCTCAACATCTTTTTTGTAGTATGGTTACAAAAAATGGTTGCAGTATTTGAGAGCAGTGTGTGTTATGTCAAACTCCTAAGGCATTTTTCTTCAACCAGGTAATCTCCAGATGTGTTGGACTATGCCTCCAATAATTATTTTGGCTGGAGATCTTGGTAGCTCTAAATAATCTGTCTGGAGAGTATCAGATTCAAAAATCTGTCCTAGTGAGATATATTTTCACAAACTTTGGTCATAAGAAAGCACTTACCTTCTCCTGGGTTCTGGTTCAACTTTGTGTCATCTATAAGAATAAAACAAAAACAAAAAAGTACAAATGAACTAACATAACAAACTTGTCTTGACATTTTAAATCCTTGTATGCAATCTGCTAACAATCCTTCCAGAAGAAAATCCAAAAGCATTATTATTTAAATTGTCTGCTTAATTAGCAGAGGCTTGTGTTCCTTTTAAGGTGGTGTAGCTAAGTCACTAAATTGCTACTGAATTACTCAATGCTTTAAATACTGCACAGTGGAAGATACAATAGGAAACCTCCATATGACTCAAACCCCAAATTTTCAGGAAGAATGGACTGGCCATTGGTGTTACCCTGTTGTAGGACATTTGAGATTCTGAACAAGACTATTGAAAGGAACAGGAAACTTACATACTACCTTCTTCCTCTTAGTTATCTTTTTCATGCCAACCATCCCCCCCCAACAGCTGGAAAAATAGCTGGAATTATTTGTTGCTCTACAGCATTTAAGGGACCCATATGGGTTGCAATTACTCCTGTTGTGTTTTATGACATTTCCCATTATTTTTTAATTTTTATCTTGTCTTTTTATATATAAGACAAGATGGTAAACATGCTGATAATTTCTACTCTCCTTGAGAGAGTGACTAGCCCAAAGTCACCCAGCCAGCTTTCATGCCTAAGGAGAAACTAGAGTTCACAGGCTCCTGGTTTCTAGGCCAGCACCTTAACTACTACATCAAATCAGTATATTTATCTATTTGTTTTTGAAAGGAAACAAAAACATGAATTTGTTTTTTATACATTGCTTACTGTTAAATGGCAGCCGGGTATTTTTTTATACAATAGATAAATGCAGAAGGAGTTGCCCATAACAGTTGAACCAAAATGAAGTTGAACCAAACTAAGCTTAGTGTTGCTTTGGTAGTAATCTGGTTTCAATTCTTATTCAAGATTTGTGGAATAATGATGATGATGATGATGATGATGATGATGATGATGATGATGATGATGATGATGATGATGATGATGACGATAATGATGCACAAAGCTTTTCACCAGTGCACTCTTTTCAATCTATTGCACTACAGTTCCCATCATGCCCAACTAGCATCATCAATAATGTATTGGACTGCAGCTCTCATAATATCTCCCCAGCCTGATCTCTGGCTTCACATGAATCATTGAGGTCTTTCAAATTCCACAATTTGTTTCTTTTATGAATGAAGACTTGGCACAGCTTTCTGAACACATTTGCACATACATACATATACATAGAGTATGCATACATAAGTCTTTTTACTGATAAAATATAGGTTTTGTGTAGATATGTGTGTGTATGGATATGCATTATGCATAAAATTTGTATGGACACATAAATCAAACATTTTTTCTTCCTTGCCACATTTTAAAAAATGAACCAAGAAATGTATAGTTTTTCCTCATTTTTTTAAGCCAATTCTGTCTCAAAAGGCTTTGTCCTCTCTTTCATTGCTGAAGGACAAATATTAATGTTCTTTTTGGTTTATTTTAATTAGCAAACAAAGCAGACTCTATTAAGTAGCACAATTTAATCAGTACCTGTCACTAATCTCAGAGGAGAACAAAATTTGGTGCTAATTTAGACACATTGCACACATAATCCTGAGGAATAGAATGTCACTTTTAAAAAATGGGGGAAACTGAGCTAAATTGGAAAGTACAGTTGGGACCTGTGATGAAATACTGCACAGCCAAGTACCCTAAATGACATTGCAGGGGTAAGTGCATATAAAAAAACTCAAGATGGCAACCACAACCATGCAATCTAACCCTACCTCCTTTGTATGGGGAATCAATGCATATTAAAAGAAGCAGGAATTAGATCACATGGTTGTGACTGCCATCTTGATTGTTTTCCCCCCTCCTTGCATAGGAAGGCTTACTTTATAATTTTTCCAAATATACATATCCTCGGCTGGGGTAGACAACCTTGGCTCTTTTATGACTCGTGGACTTCAACTCCCAGAATTCCTGAGCCAGCCATGCTGAGGGGAAAGGGAGAGGTTCCAAGCTGAGCCGTGCTGGCTCAGGAATTCTGGGAGTTGAAGTCCACGAGTCATAAAAGAGCCAAGGTTGCCTACCCCTGTCCTAGGTGATAGTTTTCCCAAATAGAAAAAATTGTGTCTGCATATGATGCAAGTAAGACAGTTTTGGAAGGTGAGAATTCATAGCTATATGAGGACGAAAAAACCCCAAGCAAATCCTAAATCAATTTCGGAGAGGCTAATATATGACTTGTAACTTTCTTTTATGAGCTGGAATGATGCTGAACAGTCTGTAAAAAAATTAAAGAGAGCTGAGTGTATAATTTGTAACTACATCAGTCTCTGATAGCCTAAACACACAAGAATCATATGGCATGGCATGTTTTAACCCCAGATGGTGCCTACCTTCTGTAGTCAAGCTATCTATAAATTGGGAGGATGATGTGACGGTGTCTTCTGGAAGTGGTGTAAAGGCGCTATGATTGGGAATTGAAGACATATAGTGTTCATCCTCTTCAAAATCTGCACAAGTCTTCTCCTCTGACTGAAATGACAATGCAAAAAAGAATTTTTTTAGTTTCACCTGAAGCCATTCCTCTCACTAATAGCAATTACTCTAAGCCCATTGGCTTGAGAACCACAACAGTTTCTCCTCCTCTTCCTAATGTCTTTTTCCTTTGTTGGGTCATATCTTTTAAATTATAAATCTAAGGATTATAATACTATCAATCTTCAGAAACTGTATATCAATTTTTCTCTTTGCTAAGCAAGGTAAATATGTTTAAATACTAACTTTAAACCAGTAAATCCCATTTTCTGATCCCATATGTTTACGCTGATCTATAATATTCTGGAAACACAAGATATGGAGTCTTTGCGATCCAATTCTAAAGGCTTACTCTTCCTCCCTACCTCACTCACAATATAAAATGTTTTTTAATCATTTGTTTTACTCTGAATATATTATTCACACACCCCCAATCTGTTCTTTGTTATGTAATGTCAATGTTAACTTCCCTGTAGATTCAGCATTTTATGTCTTTTCAATTGGTTCTTTCACATGGTCTTTAGTTCCTAGAAATGATTGGTCATTGGTTGACAAATTATAGCCACTTTTCTAACACTGTCTTGTTTTTTCATCTTTGTCCAGAAATATAATCCAGAGATGTGCATGCTATCTTTTTTTGATACTGCGTTCTTTAGATGGTCAAATGCTCTGGACATCCGGAGCTGATTAAGTAAAATGGATCCAAATAAATATTCTTTCATTTATTCTCCCAACTAGATTTTTAGCTGAGTGGGCTATATAATGTGTATACAGTGTGTACCAAAAGTCAGACCCGATATAGTAATCACAATGCAGGGAGTCCTCGACTCACAACCACAGCTTAGTCCAACATTTCTGCTGCTAAGAGAGATAGTTGTTTGTCCCATTTTATGACCTTTCTTGCAGTTAAGTGAATCACTGCAGTGGTTAAGTAAGTAACACAATTGTTTGGTTTCCTCCTTGACTTTGCTTGTCAGAAGGTCGCAAAAGGTGATCACATGACCCTGGCACACTGCAACAGTCATAAATATGAATCAGTTTCCAATCGTCCAAATTTTGATAACATGATCATGGGGATGCTGCAACAGTCATAAGTGTGAAAAATGTTCATTAGTGACATTTTTCAGTGCCATTGTAAATGAATGATTGTAAGTCAGAGACTACCTGTATGTTTTATTATTATTATTTTCCTCAGAAAATATTATTGTACTTAGGAATATTCAAAACCATGCATAAAAAAAAATTAAAAGATGTTTGGAAGAAAATGGTAATTAATTCAAATATTTAAATGTAATGTATATAATAATAAATTGTTTATGGGGCTGACTTTTGGTATACCATATATATTTACCTATTACTTCAACGTTTCACATTGTCTTCTTCTGCTTCTACACTATCTTAAATTTTGCTCCACTCTTCAAACTTCACTGGACTTGTGCAGTCAAATAGTTTTCCTTTTTTCTTTTCCTAGTTTAAATAACATGGGAACCCCTTAAACCTCTCTCTACAATTTTCTTGCATAATCTGCAAGAGTCAGCAGAAACTCCACCTTCTTATCTTCACAAGCCCAGCAAATATGTGTGTTAGATTGAAATCTTACTTTTTCTCCAGAAACTCAAGGTGGCATACATAGCACTCACTCCTCCAAGTTTTTCCCCACAGTCATTTGAGAAAAGGTTGGGTTGAAAGACAGCATTTGGTCCACAGAGCTTCCATAACTGATCTAATCTCTTAGCTATTACATGTCTAGGAATTCACATTGTTCTCATATGATTCCATGCCACCACCTATCTTTAGAACACTGACTCAGCTGCAGGAACCTCTCTGAATCTGGTATTCAGGTGGTAATAATATTGTTCTGCTATTTGGGGGCAGGAATTTGTACTGAAGGGAACTCTTGCTTTATCTGTTTTTCAGCTTCTAAATTTCAGTATACTTTAGGTCTTATAAGGGAAATACTGACGTGATAGTTTTGCCCCACTCCCTCAAGAAAGGAAGCTAAATAATGGAACATGAAATTGACAAATTTCTCTCTTCTCTTGATGAGGTACAAGTTTCATGCAAATAACCTTTTTTTCCAGTTTGTTTTATTTTCCTTTATTGAGGAGTGGGAGTGAGGAAAGTGATTTTTGATACTTGTTCTCAACCTTTCTGGTTTGATAGAAATAAAGATGAATGTGGATCATTTTCAATCTGCAGTTGAGACTGGACAGAGGGAACAGTGCGAATGCAAAGTTGCCTGTTGGTAAGCATTAAGCAAGAACTGAATATTTTATCTTTTACATCTTCATTATCTATAACCATTTACTTCTTGGCCGCAACCATATTCCAGCCACTCTTCATGGTATCGATCAAACCCATTGGAGCACCTATGGAAAAAGAAAGCATAAGAGCTGACACTAAAACAAAAATGATATGGTGATGCTTGTTAGATGTTTTTACTGGGAATGTTTTTCATAAGAAATCTAGGAAATAATAAGATATTCTATGTCTCCTTCTGTGGCTGTTGCTAAAGTAAGCTAAAGCTTAGCTAAGCTAAAGTGCCCCCCAAGCCACAGCCGAGCAAGACACCTGCCTGCCCACCCGGCGGCGCTCTTCCTCCTGTCCGAGGTTTTCATTGTTGTGAGCATTTCTGTTGAGGATCGGCAGTGGGGGTGGGATGGGGGGGTGTTTGGTTTTTATTCCCCCCGTCTGCTGGGTGGTTGCAGCAGGTTTTGGTCACTTCACATAACCCTGGGACACTGTGACCACCATAAATATGAATCAGTTGCCAAGCATCTGAATGTAAATCACAAGACCCTGGAGATGCTGCAACATTCCAGCTGATCGGCGCTTCTTCTGGGCTCCGCAGAAGCACCAGGATCAACGCAAAGCTCCAGCTGGAACCTGGCACTGATCCTGGTGCTTCCACTGAGCCCTGACAGCCCTGCAGCTCCAGTCATCTCTCGCTCAGGCTTGTGCGGTGCTGCCATCGGTTCAGCTCATTCCCCTCCCCCGCTACTTTTCTTGGATGGTCATGTACCACCTGCCATGTGCCAATGTACCACAGGTGGTACCCGTACCACTGGTTGAAAAGCCCTGCCATAGGCCTACCCATAAACCCCTACCTCTCCTGGCTTTTTCTGCTGCTGTAGAGTTTTGGGGAGGTCTAGCATTCTGCCAAGCAAAATATATTTCAAATATATGTTAACTTCCAAATATGAATGATTTCTTCCATGGATAGATGCGACGATAAGTCGTGTCTGTGAGTGATTGGAGTTGAAAAAGCAGCATAATAAAGAGGACTAAAGAAAGCAAGTTGTACATTTGGCAAGCTGCAGCAAAGATTTCATTGCTTAGCTCTTCAGTGGAAAAGGGATTTCTGGACAAGAAATGATTGTAATATTTTGAAAGTAATCTCAAATGTGAAGGAATGGACAGCATCCAAGCCCACATATGCAGTTTGTTTTTTGCAACATTTCCTACTTCTATCTTAGCTGCAAGATTTTGTTTTGCTGTGGACATTGTGCACATTTTAAACACAGCATATACAGAATCAATCATTTTTTTTATTGTTGCATGTGCCCAATAAATAGCAACTGAGTTTCAGAAAAATTGCATCACCACAGTGTCTCACACATAAAAGAGGCTCAAGGGCCAGTCCTGCCTAGATAGCAGACTGAATGAAAACCTAGGGATTTATTCTCCATTTATCTTGTATTTCTAATTTAATAATAAGTGATAAGTTTTAGATAACTGAGGGTACCTGAGAAGGGAGGGAAAGACAGAAAATTAGTGATTATGCAAAAGAGATAGAGTGATGTCAACACATTAGGCCTTGGAGAGGATATTCTTGGAAATATGTAAGCCATAGAGTATTTTACAGGTATTTTTTTTCTCCCCTAAAAGGCTGAGAAAAGAAATTCTATAATGCAACTGGAACAGGTACAAAAAAGGCAGATGGGACCACGGCTCACCAATTCAGGTATTCCATTCTTGAACTAAAGTTCAATATTTTATTAACTTTATATATTTCAAGACATTCTCTATCTTCTTTGGTTCTCTATTTTTGTAAATTATCAGCATAGACTTCTATATACAGTGAAACAGGTTTTTTATATTTTGGAGGAAGAGGACTCATACCATCAAAAAACTTGAGTGGTATGTGGAGACTTAAGACTATTAAGTCTAGATATCAAAAGTTACCCATCTACATGTGACTGGGGTAGACTACAGAAATTCTACGAGTTAAATTTCAAGACAAGAGCCAGACAATATTAACTTCTTTGAGAAGTGAATGTAGATTCCCCCTTGGGTTTAGAAGACTTACCTCTGCAGAACATGGCACCAACTACAATTGAAATTTAGGCCAGATGTCATACAGGCCTCACAGTTGTGAAGCTGGAGACACGCTACAAGCAAAAAGACGTAATGAATAAAGAGTGTTCCAATCTTTTCTTTCTAAAGCTGGCTTGAAAGGTATTCTTTCTCTTCTTGTTCTCCCTCAACTTGAGGAAGGCAGACTAAGACTATAGAACTCTGTTACTTCATGTCCTCAAGATGAAACTAGCTCAGGGTCATTATATTCCAGCTCAGTATGCTCTCATCATCATAGTATTCATTTAAAATAATAGGTCAGGTTATTTTTCTTTTCTTTGTTGCATCAGTTGCTTTTGAAGCAGAAAATCACATAGTGGACTATATTCTGACCCTGTCAGTTGATAATATGCTGTTGCTGAAAATTCCTTAGGAATGTGTGAGGAGTTTAGAAATACACAAGTTATTCTGTAATATTTTTTTTCTCCAAAAATGGCTTGCCTCCTGCTAGTGCTTGTCCCAGCATGAACCCCAGAATTCCAGAGAAATTGGGAAGGCTGCATTGTTTTCTATCTTAAAAGTAAATCTTTTTGTTTTAAATTAAGTCCTACTTTTTATATTCTTGACACAGTATAAAAGAATTTGCAAGAACTTGGAATCACTTGTGTTGAATTCATAATAAATATGATGTCATTTTTCCTGTTCTGGTCTAACTACACCTGAAGTCCTTCTGACAGTGATGGCTTCATTACTAAATGTGGTAAAACTTGAGTAGGCTAAATAATCCTTTACAGGGTCCAGCTAGTTCTCTTTTAATACTGATGAAGGAATCATTGCACTATTAGCAGTCAGGGTAATCTCCACCAAAGATTTGATAGCCACTAACTGATTTCACATCCCAAAAAACCTTGATATAGGCATCAAGGAATGCTCTAATCTGAGATCTAAACTACTCTTGTGCATCCTCAAATTGTTCTAGGCATCTAGGGCTTCCATATATGTTAAAAAGTCACTTTTCTTAATTTTAATTAATTGGTTTAGTTTATGTCAGTACTTTTCAATTTTGGCAACTTTAAGATGTATTTCAACTTTAAGATGGATTTTAACTGCCAGAATTCCCCAACCAGCATGCTGTGGAATTCACTGTGGAATTCTGGGAACTGAAGTCCACACATCTTAAAATTGCCAAACACTTGGTTTATAGGACTTCAAGATAATTAGATTATTATATAACTTTGATAAATAAATAAATGTTTCCTTTGGAAACATTCGGCTTTCTATTTTTGTTATTTCCTTCTCCTTTCTCCTATTTTCCCCTGCTGGAAAGGTGTTGCTATACCTTTGACAATGGCTTGCCTTCTAAAAATTGTCTTGCCTTCTTATAAAAAATATGGAGAAACAGAAAGCAAAGATGGAGATAGAGTGCCTGTTTTTTCTAGCTTTGGGTGCCCTCCACTGGCTAACATGGGACAGATCATTAAAGCAGGGGTAAGACACTCAGAATAGTTGCTGGACTCAGCCCTGCACAGGATTGGTTAGGTTGGAAGAAGCCTAATGTTTAGCTGATAATGGCAACTTAACCTAGCCCAGTGATGGCGAACCTTTTAGAGACTGGGTGCCCAAACTGCAACCCAAAACCCACTTATGCATCGTCGAGTACCGGGTGGGCGTGGCCCATTGGGTGGGTGTGGCCGATTGGGTGGGTGTGGCCGATTGGGTGGGCGTGGCTGCAGTGGTAACGGCAAACTGGGTGGGACTAAAAATCAATCAATCAATTCCAACTTTGCAAGATCTTTTTTTTTCCCATGAGAAGTTGAAATTGACTGATTGAACCTTTTTTTTTTTTTTTTTGCACACGGTGGCGGAGGCCTAAAGCGAAAAGATTTTATAAAACCAGCTGAAGGCCTAGGACTGGGGCAACGGCACGCGTGCCCACAGAGAGGGCTCTGAGTGGCGCCTCTGGCACCCGTGCCATAGGTTCGCCACCACTGACCTAGCCTGACAATATATTTTGAACCCCAAATATGTACCTAATTAGTTCAGTAAAAATATTTGGTGTTATCTGTTTAGGATTCAAAATGCTACATTTTATTTTATAATAATAACATTAAAAGAAAATTGCAGTCAAGAGTCTGCATTTGGCAGCAATTTTAATAATCCTCCCCTTTTTTATAGAGAAAATACTTTAATGATGATTTCATATTGCTTGTTGACCATCCATTTCTTTTCACTTATGCTTGGATCCTGGATTTTATTTTAGTCTGTTATAATGTCTGCCAATCTCTTCTACCGTTTTCGCCAAACAAGAGAACGTGTATGAGATGTTGAAGGGGCTCTTTCTCAGCTCTGAGTGCTCTCAGCTCAGGCTCTGAGACAAGTGCCCAGAAGAGCACCCAATCAAAAGAGGAAGAAAACCCCCAGGCTTGGGGCAGAGGGCTCACAACATTGAAATGCAAAAGAAATAATGCACATACTGCTAGCCAAAGACCTATCATTTGATCCAGAGTCTAAAAATTACCTTTCTCTACAGCTCTTTAAAAAAAACCCTCCACCAATCAAAAGCTGCCTGATTCAGCAAAGAAAGGGCGGGGAGAAATTGCTCCCTCATTTCATTTTTTAACCAGAGGCAAAAAGATACCAGTTAACTGTTCAGTTTGCATTCCAGTTTTAAATTTTTCTCTTTGAACCTTGCTGAAAGCTGACATGGGGCATCTTTTCAGATAGCAAATCATTCAATGATACCATCAGCAAGTGGGAAGAGTTAGGGCTATTGTTCATGGAAAATTTTATTTACCTGAAAAGTCCATAGGATTCTATTAAAATAGGACTCAGCTTCCATCAGAATAACATCATTATGTTTACATTTGTCAAGGATTACGAAAAAACCAAACATAAGCATATATTAGAAAAGTGTCTGAGGGAAATTTGAGTTCTAGCCTGGTATGTAAGAATGTTGTAAGACATAACATGTACCCAGCAAGATTTTTTTGGGGGTGTAAAATCCAGAGCTGTCATAGCTAAAATATTTGTCCTTGTAAAAAATTGTTTAATCTGTTTGTTATTTTACCTAATGTGTTAATAACTACAGGGAAACATTGTGAGATCTTCTCCACAATGTTCCTCTTATATTTTTAAATTTTTCCTTCCTTCCTTCCTTCCTTCCTTCCTTCCTTCCTTCCTTCCTTCCTTCCTTCCTTCCTTCCTTCCTTCCTTCTCTCCCTCCCTCCCTCCCTCCCTCCCATCCACCCACCCTCCCTAAGCTTGTAGATGATTACTTTCTGCCTTTGCAGTGAACAATGCCTAGACTAGAGAAAGCAAGGCAATGCAATTTGAGGTGAGAACTTACTGGGTAAGGGCAAAAATTCCACAGCTGATGCACTAGTGATCTTGCTGGTATCCAGTTCCACTCTATGGTATTCATATATGGTCCGATGCTGAGATTCTAAAATAGTTAGGGGGGAATATTAAATTAGGTCAGGACTCCACACTGTCTCTTACAGGATGTGGCCATGCCACACATTTCCACCAACTTTTGCATAATTAAAAATTAAGATGAAACTAATAGAAGAGAATATATGTAGCTGATATCAAACAGACAAATGACCGAGCTCAAAGAACACCAAGGACTCTATAAGATGTAATGAGTTACCTGCTAGTTCTAAAGACTAAAGGAGCCACATTCACACAATAGTCAGTGCTTGAATATAGGACAGGAATTTTGGTACAATTTTTTTTAGAATGCAGTATCTATAACCCTTTAACCCCACTCTACTAGTAGTCCTCGACTTATCAACAGTTCATTTAGTGACCGTTTGAGTTACAATGGCACTGAAAAGTAGTGTGACTAATGACCATTTTTCATACTTATGATCACTGCAGTATCCCCATGGTCATGTGAGCAAAATTCATATGCTTGGCAACTGACTCATATTTATGACCACTGCAGTGTCCCAGGGTCATGTGATCACCTTTTGCAACCTTCTGACAAGCAAAGATAATGGGGAAGCCAGATTCACTTCACAACCATGTTATCAACTTAACAACTACAGTGATTCACTTAACAACTGTGGCAAGAAAGGTCATAAAATGTGGCAAAGCTCACTTAACAACTGTCTCAGCAACATAAATTTTGGGCTCAATCATGGTCATAAGTCAAGGACTATCTGTACAGCATTTGGTGGAAATAAAAAATATCTAGACAGCTTTACATTTCCTAAAAGCTAAGCTATCTCACAGATTTGCTTCTGAAGTCAGACTCAATATTTGTTGGTCATTAATGGTAACAGTAGCAGAATTATTTCATTGTGGAATTATCTTGTTTGGAAAGTTTCTCTGGCTTTATCTGTAGCTCTGTATTTGGATATAATTATAAACAAGAATTGCTCTTTGTCCATTGTGTGCTGCCCAGTTGTCCCTGCCAACTGAGGCAGCTAAACCAACTAGAAACCAACAAGGAAGCAAGCGACTTTCTCTGTCATCCATCCCCAGAATTTAACATGTCAATGTCTTAACAAATTAGGAATACAGGAACAATTGTTGCTCATGAACAGCAGCCTAAAAGTTTCAGCAGTTCTGGTTTATTCTTAGGTTTGGTAGCCGCTATTTGTATTCCTTTTAAATGAGCTGTTCTTTAAATTAGCTTTTAACCAAAACTTGTTAATTGAGTGGTCTTGTAGCTGAAGGAGATCCTTTTGTTGTAATCAAAGATTTTATTTTTCTTCTTTATCATGTCATAGCTTGGAAATTAATATGCACTGCCTTAAGCAGGATGTAAGTGGTTGAATGGGTTTTACATGGTAGAAATTGCAATAGTGAGTAACAGTGGTTCAATAATGAAATGAACTAATAAGGGTGAGTGGCTCTGAGATACTTCAAGTAGAGGAAGGAAGTCTTTCCTGGATGGAGGAAGTGATTTCCTTCTTCAATCTAATATTCTCCAGATACATGGAACTCATATGTTTGAATGATATCTGTTGTGTCCTGAGCCTGCAAGAGCTGACAGCAGGCTCAGAAGTGTTGCAAATGGTCCCAGGCAATCCCAAAAGCTGCCCGGGACCAGACAGAGTGGCGCTAGCCTTGTGCACATGTGCAAGGCGCGAAAAGGATAAATTCCTATTGGTTCACACTGTCCAGGTTTCAGGCACTATAAAAGGCCTGCGTGCCTTTGGCTGTTCGCTTAGTTGTAGGAGTGTGTAATAAAGAGTTTGTTGCTTTCACCACGCATCTGCGTCAATTGCTAGCAAACCGAAAACACAACACTGGCGACGAAGGTGGGATCCCTGCAAGCAACAAAAAAAAAGTAAAGGACTCACCAAGGAAGTCCTGGCAATCGGGAAGATGGCGTTCTGCATTCGCGACTTAGCCTGCCAGTACAGCGTCGCTGGAGGTGAGCTCAGCGAAAGGACCCTTTCCCAAACATCAGCTTGCAGGGAGGCAATTAGTGAAAGTCGTAAAGTTTACAATGTCGAAGATTGGCCGCTTGACTGATTTTGATGTCTCCCACCCAGAGAGATGGAATTCATACATAGCATGGGTGGAGAACTACTTTAGAGTAAATCAAATAAGAGAAGATGGCCTGAAGACAGCAACTCTTCTGTGTGCCTGTGGACAGGAAGCTTTTGACATCGCAGAAAATCTGGTAGCCCCTGCACTTCTGGAGTCAGTGACATACGCTGACTTGAAGAAGATGTTGAAGGAACATTTTCAGCCAAAATTATCTGTCATTGCTTGGAGGCATGCATTCGAGCAGAGAGACCAGAGGCCGGGTAAATCTGCTGCGGACTTTATTGCTGCCTTAAAACAAGCGGCCAGGCCTTGTGAGTTCAAGGATCTGGAAGAAAGGCTGCGCAATCGCTTCGTGTGTGGCTTAAGAAGCAGAGACCTCCAACAAAAGATCTTTGCAAAAGAAGAGGTCTCGTTCCAAGACACGTTAAGAGAGGTGGCAGCTGAAGAAGCAGCAGAGGGTGCTGTGAAGGCTTTGCGGATCGCCAGAAATCCTCCAGCCACAGCTACCGTCCATCAAGAGGACGCTCGAGAAGAATCAGAAGAGGATCCTGAAGAGGAGGTGGACAGACTTCACCAGCCAGCTGAGAGGAGGCCGAAGGGGTGTCCGGACAAGGGCCCTGCATCTCTTCAGTGCTTCGGGTGTAGAGGACGCCACAAGCGAGCTGACTGCCGGTTTCGCTCCGCCATTTGCAGGGCGCGTGGCAGGCAAGGCCACATTGCCTCCATCTGTTTGGGTCGCCAGAAGGTCCAACCTCGGGAAGAATTGCTTCAGAAAGGTACCAGGGTCCCAGCCAACACAGGGTGGGTTTCTGCGCATCACGTAGGAGTATTCTGAGGACAGGGACACACAAGCCCCTTAAGAAAAAACTTCACATTGATGTGAAGTTACAAGGGTTCCCTTATTGATGGAGCTGGACACAGGGTCTGCTCTATCAATCATTTCACTGGACACATTCAAGAGGATTTGTAGCAGTAGTGGCCGTCGAGTTAAACTCAGGCCATCGAATCTAATACTCACTGATTTGCAAAATTCCAAAGTCAGTGTAAAAGGGGAGGCTACGCTCAAGGTGCAGCATAAGGATTTTGAAGGTTTCCTAGATGTGGTTGTTGTTAGGGGTGAACGCACAAGTCTTATTGGACTCGATTGGTTCGAGGCCCTTGGAATCCAAGTGACTGGGCTGCACAACTTGCAAACGTTGGGCCTTGCAGAAGTCTGTAAGGAGTTTGCTGATGTGTTTAGTTCAGAGCTAGGATCCTACAAGGGGCCTCCCATTGCATTACGTTTAGACCCAACTATCACGCCCATCAGGGTCAAGCCTAGAAGGGTGCCTTTTGCCCTCAAAAGCAAGATAGATGCTGAGCTGGACAAATTGCTCCAGCAGGGCATTTTAGAACCTGTGGATTCTAGTCCATGGGAAACCCCCATAGTAACACCTCTAAAGGCTAATGGGGAAGTATGTATATGTGCAGACTATAAGTGCACACTGAATAAAGCGTTGCAACAGCACGCATACCCAGTGCCTATTGTAAGCCACATTCTGGCCTCCCTCAAGGGAGGGGTGCATTTTTGCGAAACTTGACCTGGCACAGGCCTATCAACAGCTACCTGTTGATGAGGCATCTGCAGAGGCCCAGACGATTGTAACACACAGGGGGGCCTTTAAGGTCAAAAGACTGCAATTTGGGGTAAATGTAGCCCCTGGCATATTCCAAAGTGTCATGGAGCGCACCCTTCATGGTATTCCTGGGGTTTGTCCCTACTTTGATGATGTCCTCATTGCTGGGGAGTCTCTCTAAACCTAGCTGAAAGATTAAGGGCTGTCTTGCTTCATTTTCGCCAAGCGGGCCTAAAACTGAAGCCAGATAAATGCAAAATTGGAGTCACTTCCACTGAATTTTTGGGTTTCAGAATTGAGGCTCAAGGCATCCATCCTGCTGAATCTAAGCTCCAAGCTATTCAGCAGGCCCCAAGTCCCAAGTCCAAAAGCGAGCTGCAAGCTTTCTTGGGACTCTTAAATTTTTATCATGCCTTCCTTCCCCACAAGGCTACAGTGGCTGAGCTGTTACACCGGCTCTTAGACAAGCAGGCTCAATGGCAGTGGACTAACGTCCATGAAAGAAGTTTCAATGAGGTTAAGACCTTGCTCTCTTCAAATGCTGTGTTAGCGCATTTCAATGAGCAATTGCGATGCATCTCCTTATGGGGTGGGAGCAGTACTTAGCCATTTGAAGGCTGATGGGACACAAGTCCCTGTGGCCTACTATTCAAGGACTCTGTCATCTGCAGAGCGTAATTCCGCTCAGATTGACAGAGAAGCCTTGGCCATAGTGGCTGGCATTAGGAAATTCCATGATTTCTTATATGGCCGCCACTTCATGGTCTACACAGACCATAAGCCTCTGCTGGGTTTGTTTACCACTAACAAACAGACACCACATATTATTTCCCCACTATGCTGAGATGGTCTATTTTCCTGTCAGCATATGACTACACTCTAATTCATAAACTTGGAAAAGAAATGAGCCATGCTGGTGGCCTCAGTAGACTACTTTTAAACAGATAGAGGCAGATCCTGCTCCTGCCATTAATATTCTTTCCATTCAGGAGTTACCTGAATCTCCCCTGAATGCCAGGGACGTGGCTGCAGAAACTGCCACTGATCACACACTCACATGCGTGCTGACCTGGGTGTTGTCAGGATGGCCTGACACGTGCCCAGATACTCAGTTTCAAAGCTTCTGGCAAAGGAAGCATGAACTTTCTACTTTCAAGGGGTGCCTGTTATGGGGTAGTAGGGTAGTAATCCCAGCCTCATTGAGGTCTAGAATCTTGCTCTCTCTGCATGAGGGACATCCTGGTATAGTAAGGATGAAGGTGCTTGCGCGCAGCCATCTTTGATGGCCTGGGCTCGATAAAGCTATCGAGGCTCAGGTGCACAGGTGCCAACTGTGCCAACAGTCACAGCCTGAAATGCCTCAGGCCCCAGTACATAGGTGGGAGGAAACCCCATGGTCACAGGTGCATATAGATTATGCTGGGCCCTTTCAGGGGCAATTCTTCCTTCTCATCGTTGACAGCCATTCTAAGCGGCTAGAGGTTGTTCCTGTTTCCTCCACTATTACTGCCAGGACCATCCAGGTGTTGAGAGGAGTTTTTGCCTCACACGGGTCTCAGATAACGGCCCCCAATTTACCTCTTTTGAGTTCCAGGCTCTCCTGCAGGCCAACTTGATCTGGCATGCAACGTCTGCTCCTTTCCACCCATCATCCAACGGTCAAGCAGAGAGAATGGTGCACACTACCAAAGATGCTCTTAAGAAACTGACTTACGGTAACTGGCATCACAGGTTAGCAGATTTCCTTCTTGCACACCGCACCACACCTTGCACAGCCACAGGGAAGAGCCCTGCAGAACTCCGCTGGGGTCACCACCTCATCACCAAACTGGACAGGTTACACCCAGACAGGGTGGCTTCACAGGTGTCACAACCGCGGGCACCTAGGAGACTTCAGGTGGGCGATCCGGTTTGGGCAAGGAACTATGGGCCTGGACATCTCTGGGTCACAGCAGTGGTCTGCAAGGTCTCTGGGCCGTTGTCATACGAAGTTGCCTTGGATGATGGCTGCGTTCTTTGCAGACACATAGATCAACTGCGTTGGAGACTGGACAGCCACGCTTCCGCTCCTGGCTCTGCTTTGGGGGGGGGAGGAGAACCAGAATATGGATGCTGGGTCACAGGTTCTGAGGTATAACAGGGCCTCACAAGCTGAAGAGGCTGTTAGGGGGTCATCCCAAGATTCCGCAAGTGCTCCAAACAGGAATTCCCAGGATAGGGGGTCATCCCATACATCCGTCATTGTTCCAGACAGGGAGTCACACCGGGGGTATCCACATTATTCAAACACAGCCATAGAAAGGGAATTCCATCAGGGGCACTCTCATAATTCAGCTATTGCTCCGAAAAGGAAGTCAGTAGCAAGGGGGTTGCCATGGAGGCGGCTCCTGACTCTGGCACCTCTGGCATGTGCTTGGGGGCTATGGAGTTCTGGGGCACTTCCGCCACTCAGGCCTCTCCAACTGTTGGCCTTGGGCTCAAGGGACAGTGTTCCCAAGAGGAGTCCATTGTGGACTCGGGGACTTCCACCCCTCCAAGGTATACTGGATTGGACTCAGAGGGTCCAGCCAGTCAGCAGCTGGGGGGGCACCTGGGTATTTAGGGCATCCAAGTCCTGGCCTGCCTACCCTGGTAGGCGAGCAGGTAGGCCAGGCACCCCCACCAGGGTCACCTGGGTATTTAGGGCATCAAAGCCCTGGCCTGCCTAGCCTGGTAGGCAAACAGGTTGGCCAGGCAACCTCACCGGCACTTAGAAGGTCACAGCAGGGCAAGTGCCCACCTAAACATCTGGGAGATTATGTGAGGTTTCTGTCAACACGGAGGAATCTTGCTATGAGGTCGCTGAATGAGGAGATTAACACTTAGTAAGAGTATCATATATTATTATGATTTTGGATACGTTTATTCCAGTAATAATTATTTTGAAAGGGGTCTGCCTGCGTGCAAACTGAGCATTTCCACCCTCCTTGCATTTGAATAATGCATCTGTGTCACCATCCCTACATTGCACAATACACCTGTGCGTAAGCCAGGTATGTTTCATCTAGGGGGGAGGGGTGTTGTGTCCTGAGCCTGCAAGAGCTGACAGCAGGCTCAGAAGTGTTGCAAATGGTCCCAGGCAATCCCAAAAGCTGCCCGGGACCAGACAGAGTGGCGCCAGCCTTGTGCGCATGCGCAAGGCGCGAAAAGGGTAAATTCCTATTGGTTCACACTGTCCAGGTTTCAGGCACTATAAAAGGCCTGCGTGCCTTTTGCTGTTCGCTTAGTTGTAGGAGTGTGTAATAAAGAGTTTGTTGCTTTCACCATGCGTCTGCGTCAATTGCTAGCGAATTGAAAGCACAACAATATCAGTATGGGGAAGGTTGGGCTTCAACTCTAAGGCCTATTAAATTAATATGACATAAGCCATAAACATGGTTTACAAATTATAGTGGCTAGGCTTTCATAACATCCTAAACCAAAGGCAAGCAAATCAGATATAAAATATTAAACTCTAAACCATGATTAACAAATTATGATGGCTAGGTTCCCATTATATGCTAAGGTGAACAAACAAATCATGCTATGGCGTAATGTGATGGCCTGGTTCACTTGACGTGCTCAATTCATTTTGGTTTGCAAATCATGGAATTATTGTTTGTTTTGTATGAACATAGTCCATGATTAATTAGCATATCATATAAAACCAACTGATGCTTTATCAGTATTTTTCTATGAAAGCAAACATATTGAAAAAGAAAGTAATCCTATCAGGTAGAAACTACAGCAGCACTGTTTTTTGTTAGGAGGGCATTTTAATCAAGGCAATAGTTAAGTATGTGATTTCTCTATCTGCTATCTCATTCTGCTTTGTAGGTCAGAGAACAGCCCCAAATGTTCATATTTTTAATAAGAATTTTGCATCTTAGAAGATAAGAGCCGGTTTAGTCAGAAACAAATTAGTATATGTACCATACTTCTGCTTTCTGTCACCCGGTTCCTTTTCCCCCTCCACTCATTTTCTGCCAGACTCACCAGGGGAAGAGTTAAGGATCATAAAAGCATCTGAAAGACCAGCTTTGACAGGATGTTGTGTAGAACTAATTTCAAGCACTGGCATGGGAATCTGGAGTCAGAAAAGAGAAGGCATAGAAATTTCAATTACTAGTATCAAGGAAATTCCAGAAAGCCAGTCCATTTCTGCCAATCCTTGAAGTTTCATTATTCTTGATGGCCAGGACCTTGATGAACATTTGAGAAACTCATTTTTTCTACACTAGACTGCGTACACTCACCTCCTTATAACCAAAGACAATTCTGCCACTGTTGTACAAAGCTGCCTGGAAGATGAAACAGCCTTTGTCCTCTTTCCCTTCTAGATAAACTTGATCCCACTGGACAACAAACATGGTTCCTTTGGAAGTAGAAGAGTAAAAGAAATGAAGTACAGAATGGGAACTAAGAACTTGAACTTAAAATCCAGGAAAGAATACATCTGACCAATCTATGTAGTGGAAGAGCCTTTCCAAAACCCATTCCTTGTCCTTCTACTTGAGCAGGAATAGAAAGTACCAGAAGGATTTTTACTAAAAAAGGAAATAGTTTTCCTACTTGTTGAAAGCATGTACAAAATGTTTTTAATAATGAGAAACCAACAGGCCATCAAGTAATCACTGAAAAATTCCCACTGAAAAAATCCTCTTAGATTTGAACAATCTGTTTCTGCAGGCCTTCTTAATCAACAAAATATAAAATAGATGGGAAGAAAACTGAACTGAAAATACTTTATGAAAACACCAGTACAGACTATGTGGTAACCCCGGTAACAATCATTCCAGGCACTCAACTGTGTCACAGGCACATAAACTCAGATTCCAGGCACTAGCAAAGATAACTGACCCTTACTTATCGGCCCCCCCATCATGCACCTCCTGATTACCTATTCCTAATTCTATATTTTTGCCTCTTTCTAAAAAACCTGAAGTATAAATCAAACGTACCTGCTACAACTGCACAGATGATCATAAAAAGGCTTTTAAGAGTTAGTCAGCATCAGCCAAGAACAAAACAGCTAATTAACCTGATTCCAACCATGCTCCATTTTCACTCCCCAATAAATAAATCCTAAGCATGAAAAATAAAATAAAAACATCCAAAGGAGATATTTCTGCCAGCTTTCATATATAGGAGGAAGAGGGAAAGAGGAAGGGGTGTGTGTGTGTGGGGGGGAAGCTGAGACTTTCCGGAGTTTGAATTTCATTTTGCAAAATAAATGTCCAGTCCAGCATAAGTAGCAGTGGGCAAGCTTGCATGGATATGGGATAGAAGTGGTGATCTAGTTCTGGGAAGGTTACAGAGGAGGAAATTATCATAAGAGCTCACCATTGTCAAAGTATTTGACAGTGGAGTTGCGTGAATATCCAGGATTGAAGTTTGCCATCAGAGGGGCAATATACTGTGTAGCTGTCAGCATTCGATGAATGACATCACCCATGAAAATGAAACCTGCCAAAAGAACAATTGGGAGGAGCACATCATATTCAAAGTCAAATAATCTCATTAGTGCTTTTTATAAATGTTGGGTATAATCCATAGTTCCAAAGATTTCTCTTTCCTACAAATTCCAGAGCCAGTACACTGCAATGCATAATAGAAGAGAGACACTGGTTTTAATCATTGGTCATTGGTCTCCATTTCTCATCCTAACCTCACAAGGATGGTGTGGAAACATGAAAACAATGTGATTTATACTAGCAATCTCCAAGCTGATGCCTTTTAGACGTATTGGACTGCAGCTCCCACAATCTTCATCTTCCGTATTGTTGTGGGGAATGGGTGCAATTTTCTGTTCTCCAGTGGGTTGGATTATGGTTCTGCAATCTACCAAAGTCTGGTCCAGATTTTTGGGTATGTGAGAGTGAAAATACTTCATCTGTTTTAACTGCCTCATAGTGAAAATAGTAAGAATTATAGAAATGACGATCCTTTTAATTCACCAAAAAATCAATTGATCATCACATCACTCTGTCTAAAGATAGGGTTGGATTATTAGTTCTCACAAGAGGAAAGTGGCTGTGAGCACAACTGTGCTAATTTGATCATTGTGGTGATTTCACACAAAATGAAAAAATTAGAAATTTCAGAAATAGATTGCAGATGTCCCCAGAAGCAAGTTAGCTGAATGATGGAAATCAGAAATGGTATCAGACCAGAAGAAAGCAGGCAGGTTTTGAATAAATTCTCTAAATAACTTATGTTGGTTTTAAAGTAATTGCAAGTGAGAGGCAAAGGTGACTTAGCTGGGGCCCTCCCCCATCTATGGGAAATGCTGTATTGAGTCTCTTCTTCATATAAGTCCAAACTATTTTACTGTCTGAAGTGAAGTATAAAATAGTGTCCCTCTCTCATTCTCCATTCAGAATTTGATAAAAAGTTAATTTTACTTCAAGGCATGTTTTTATAGCACCAATAATATGCTTAGGCTGTGCAAGGAAAGGTGTGAAACACTGAGAATTCTGCTTTTCAGCACTTCATCAGTAGGCTTCCAATACAGATTGCAGTGGGTACAAATATGACAAAATGTGCATTTCAGTATCACAGTACTAACTTTTGCATCTGTGTCTCAATGTCAGATTCAAATCTCATATGTACATCATGACACTGTTGCCATTTTCCCCATCCCCTTTGTTCCACCCATGGAAGCCTATCTCTGTATTTAAGTATGTAGAACTTGTAGGCAGTTTTTTTTACCCTACCCCCTTCTGGGTGTCATTGAAGGGCAGGATTCTGGCGTGATGTTACTTGGTCAGTGAACTTTTATACTGTACCTCCATTCTTGTCTGCAACAAGAATTCTTAACTAGTGGAGCCATATCTGTGGGACTTCCGTCAGATTTATCAGATGAGCTGAACTAAACTGAGAAGTGTCCTGAAATCTGTGATTTATTTCCAGGTTCTGATTGGGAGAGCCTGACAGCTTTTTATCTACTACTCTTATCATTTCAGGAACAGAACCATTGCTTAAGTACCCAGAAGGAACACAGTGGCTATTAACCATATTATTCCAGTATTAGAACCAAATGGCAGCTCAGATGAACAGATTAGCCAAAGATTTGCACCTATGTTCTCAACAGGTGAGACAAATCAACTTTGGATCCCTTGCTATATCCATGGTTGCCTCCTAAATTCCTCCTTTATCCAAACACGTAATTTCCAAGACTGTATTGCTACTGTGCAGGACCAGTCTCTGATCGTTTTGGTTTTTACTTCTTTAAGAACCACTGTAAGGTGCCCATGCCAGATTAGAAGCACTTTTACCTGATTTGGATCCAAATTTTGCATACCTCTATCAATTACTACAGGCAGGCACCATCGATCTGGGGAACCAGACTGATATTGTTGCTGTTGCTACCCCAATCATCTGATACCAAGTACTCCCTGATTCTCAGCCAAATAAATATGATGGGGATTCAAGTAAACATACTGGGTTTTTTTGCTCAGGATAAACTTTATATCTGCCTGTGCCCAGTTGACATTGTCACCAACTCATGTAGGCTTCAAAATTAGCCTAACAGATGACAGAGTTCGTTCAGAGCAATCTAGATTTGGACATCTGTTTGAATGCTCTGGCATTTGGGGGAAAATTATGACCTATAAGCACAAATCACATCACAAAGTTGTCTTGAGGATGAAATGGTGGGTGGGAAAGGGCAGAGAATGATGTATATTACCTTGGTCTCTTAGAGTTAGACGAAGATGACATTTATGATGGTGAGGAAGAAGGGTAAGCTAAGGCAAACATGAATATAAAAGAATGATCACTTCACAAAATCACATTGATATCCCGTCTCCTTTTTCTCCCTATTTTAGGAAAGAGGGAACTAGCACCTGGGCCTGTTGCTCAGCAACAATATAGTGGTTGGAGCAAGCATGAACCGGCACTTCCCAGTCGCCCGCCTCCGCTAAGTGACAGTTAAAAGCCGACAGGCTCAGTCAGGTCAAGCAGCTGTAATCATCTGAGAACCACAGTCTAAACCATGTTTTCAAAATGTTCCAAAATGCATGCTGCAGCTAACTCTCCATGTCTTGTAAGCTTTTTGCAAAAACAACAACTCTTATGATCAGTGTAGTAACCAAAGATGCTCACCTCCTGTTGCTATGGTGACCTGTCGCAAGTAATGGCCATAGAAAGGGAAATCAAAGGATAGGATGACTCTCTGGAGAAGAATAATGAGGAAAACACCATTAGAACCAAGAGTTGTCGTGGGTGAATTATTTCCATATTCCTAATACTTTAAGATGAACAGATAGTGTCAGTTAGGCTTATACTCACAGGTCTTTATACTGGGTGACAGAGAGGAAGCCAAATTTGTACAAAGAAAAGAGGGTAGTTTGATTACTTATACATAAATATCTTGGCATAATTTTATATGTTCATTAGTCATAAATAAGATCAAGGTGGCAGTGTACAGAATCCTTAGCCTTCTGAAATGCTATAAGATTCTGTTACATTTTTTTTCCTGCCATGAGGCCTAGCATTTCCTTGAAGATGAAATAGTCAGCAACATATATTTCTTGGCACAGATATTTATAAAACCATAGAGTTGGAAGGGACCTCATAGGTTATACAGTAGAGCCAGCCTTTTTTCTAGTTTAGAATAGTTGTTGCTACATTTTCCCCTTATAAAAAAAATATTGTGTATCTTTGAAATGTTGATGGGAAAAATTAGAGCAATATACAGCCTCCTCTCTTCAAAATGGCTGCATTGCAAACTTCTGATTGGAAAATAGATACCCTATTGACCTTTGGGCTGAACATTAATACCAGAATTGATGATGTTATGTGCAAAATGCTCTTTTGCTGGCCAACAGCTTCAGCAATAGATGATGGGATGAACTAATAGTCATCTAAGAGAGATGAGAAAGAGAGAGAGAGAGGTGAGCTTCTTCTATCCTTTAATAAGGAATGAAAACACACACACACACAGAGAGACATTGAGAGAGGGGGGGAAAAAGAGAGGAATCATTTAAAACCCAGTGACAGTGTACAAAAGATCATGTGGCAACACTTAGCTGGCTTTGGTTAATCTTGAAAAACATAAGTAGGATTAATGAAGGAGAATATTTGTAGCTCAGGATTGAAATGAGGGGTCCTTGGTGCTCTCTGAGCTTGCTTGTTTCCTTGCAAACGTTTCATTACCCTAACTAGGTAACATCATCAGTGCTAGTAAGGAGTGCTGTTTGCTGTTAGTTTATATTCTGGTGTCTTGCCGGTCTGGGTGGGTGGAGGGCGGTTAACTCCAAGGTCAACTTCAGACCAACAATCAAGTAAACAATACCTCAATCAAGAAACTGCCAAAGAGCCATTAGTAAACAGCCCAACCAAAGATTCCTAAGACCATCCCCAATCACTCAGACAGGCAAGATACCAGATACAGCACTCCTTAGTAGCACTGATGATGTTACCTAGTTAGGGTAATGAAACGTTTGCAAGAAAACAAGCAAGCTCAGAGAGCACCAAGGATCCCTCATAAGTAGAACTGGACCCACAGAAAATTAATTAGGGAAACCACTCCTAAATAAATAAATAAATTTTGGAAGAGGGCAATGGTCTTTATTTCATTCATTATATGGCTTAGCATCTCAAACATATGACTCTGGGTGGCTTCCAGAGGAAAAAACAAAACAAAAGAAAACATATCATAAAATCCAATGAGTAATGAAGAGGGAAGCTGAGATAAAACCAACTGATACCATCAACACAACCACGGTATGACTCAATCATACATACTATAGTTTCTATATTGACTGAACATGAACATGCCTGTAATGATAAGTCTGATTCAAAAGAGGCTTTACCTCAGGGGTGTCTGCAGAAAGTGGACATAAAACAACACACACACATATAAATATATATATCTGTCTCTCTATCTGATGTTTATATGTCTCAATTTTCTTCCAGTATGACAGTAATGGGGGTTGTAGCACAGTATATCAAAAGTGGAATAATTCTAAAGCATTTGGGTAAAAAAGATAATATCACAATATCAGTTTAAAATTAATTTCAAACCAACTACTCAATATTAATGTTGTAGTTATAACAAGCTACATATAATATTTTTGTTTTATTTGCAGTCCTCCTGGAGTTTAGGAAGTCTATGATGAAGATTTTTGAGCTCTGAGGCACTTCTTTTTTAAATAATTACCTAATTTTATAAAAACAACTGCTTTATGTTGTTGCAAAAGTTAAGATAAGATGATGTTCTGGTATTAATTTGCTGGCCACATCTACAGGTCATTGGAAATAATGCTGAAGAATAATAGTTACTAGAAAAACAATAACTATTTTTCTTCATTCTGATCCAGTATTTAAAAGAACAGAGTCTTCTGACACTGAGAAGTTCAACAAATTTATTACAATCTAAAAAAATATTATTGCATCCAAGAAATGTAGATCATAATAAATTTGTGAGTATTTAACAAATATCATACCGTAAGACTGACTGGATCCCAGTATAGTATGCTTTATTTAATTCTTGAACAATAGTCAACAATCAGTCAACAATATAATTGACTGGATTCACATAAAGACATAAATTATGGCTTACAAATCACAATGGTTGGCTAAACCAAAATCAAACCACTTTATAGCTTAAGGCATGTGTAAATCAAATCCTTATGTTACTTTTGCTCCCAGAAACACATTACTACCTATCTGGTTGGATTAAAGATGAGTGGCTATTAACCTCTTAATACTGACTTTTTTATCACTGGAAGTTGAAACAATTACCAAGACATTGTAATTACACATAAAATTTATTCTCTGGTCAGGCTCTTCTCTGATTTTCCTTTACTATTTTTTTTATTGCTCTCGCTGTCCATTTTCTTGTTTGTCCCTCTGTTCTGTACAGCAGAGAAAGAAAATGGGCCTTGCAAAACAAAATGTACCTACAGAGTTCCGATGCCAAAAGTTAAGAAAATAAGTCAACATAATGCTGGTGGATTGGCAAGATTAGGAAAAAGGATGGCTCACCGAAGCCTGTCTGTGTGTATTGGACAGGATTCCATGGATTTTGACTTGGCTCCTGTTGGCTTCAGCCACCTCGACCCAAAGTTCCTTGGCTCGCATCTCTTGGGGACCATAAATGCGGGATAAATAGTAGCTGTGATTGTCTTCCTGTGCAGCGGTAAAGAGATGGGATTATTTTAAAGCAGCTTTCCCTCAGCCAGGGCTACCTGTACACACTGGATTCCACTTCCACAATCTCTGAACAGTATGACTACAATAAAATGATAAAATGTAGTTAATGTCCTGCTACTTCATATTTTTCCCTAAAAGGATTATCAGTTAAATATTTTATGTATCAAGGAGAAGTGATATTTTTCAAGCAAAAAGTCAACTTCCTGTTTTTAACAAACAACTATTAATATTATTTTTAAAAACAGATTCCTTTTAATAAAAGGAAATAGGAACGCCTCTTTTAAAATAAATTGTCCCCCAGAGCTTTTATAAACATAATTTTAACAGTTATTTTGTTGCAAAACAATTGCCCAGTATATTACTACATTTAACTCAAAACATTTTATTGAACCATTCAATTGTGTATTATCATCATCACCATTATTATGTGTCTAAAAAGTCTAATGGAACTATTCACTAGATAGTGAAACCATAGAATAAGCTCCCAGCTTTTAAACCAGCTTCAGAGTGATGGGTTTTGTAGTCAATACTTTTGGAGACCACAGATTGAGGAAGTCTGACCTAGAGCTATCATTGGTAGTCCACTCCAAACTAAATGCTCAAGAACAAAAATAATAGTAAGAGGACAAATCAAAAATAGCTTTAATTTGGGTAATCTAGTCATGTTTCCCAAAGAGATTTCTTTTTTAAAAAAATGTTTGGAGATATGGAACAGGACAGCAGTTCTATTTATAATGTAATATTTAATGTGGAAGAAGCTTCCCTTTCTTGTTTTAGCAAATCTTTGTTCATTGAAGGAAAGGCAAATGAAAGTCAGGGAGTGGGGGGTGGGAAGCTGTCTAAACAAAACAAGAAAAAATTCTGTTGTATTTGGCATTTGTCTTTATCTTCCTACATATGTTAATTAATTCCTATATTAATTCCTATATTATACTATATATAATTGCTGAGATTGCTAGGCATTGTAGTTCAGCAATAACTGAAGAACTGCAAGTTCACTTCTCCACCTCCTTTAACCTTTATACACATTAATAACATAAAATGGCTATGCCACTTGGTTTAGTAGGATCATTTTGTTCTGCTGCTTCTGCTTCTGTTTCCAATAGCAGTGAATCTCCTGCCACAGAAAAATTAGCATTCAAGATAAGAATTTGTTGAACCTTTTCTCATATAATATAAGACATCTCTAAATATAGATATGGTAATTCGGGTAGTTATAGTAGTCCTTAGTACATCTCTCCTCAAGAATTTTAATTCATTGTTTGCTAAAGATTCTTTATTCTTGTACTACTGTATAACAACTTTTTGTTTAAAGAGTTCCATAAGTTAACACTACATAACCCTGCAAAGATATACTTGGACTTTCAAATTACCCATTTTTTGTGCAGGGATTTTGTCTACATAAACATTGTCCTAATCCTTATTGACTCCATGCTGCATAAGGTTCTGGCTCCAGTTAAATAATCTTGTAGTCAAATTTTATCCTGGAATGGCACCAATAAAATCATGTGGATTTCATAGCAGTGTTGCTAATGGCAGAATTTCATCTTCATAAAGAACAGCAAGATTTGGCTGTTATTCTTAGCAAGATATTGGCCAGGGTTTGAACTTAATTGGGAGTTTGTCCCGGTGGTCCTTCAAGACAAGAGTGCTAACGTGGAGATCTGGGCTCATTCTCTCCCATTTTTAATTAAACAAGGTCTGTTAACAAAGCTGGAAGACAAATTGTTAAAGAAAACCAGTCAGAGAATAATTGCTTTTCTGCTACACGTAAGTTCATAGAACCTAACCACTACAAAAATGTGTTGATGTAGAAAACCTTTGCCTTAATCCTTCGACTGCATGATCTTTTAGATGTTTTCCAAAACAAATATTTTTATGTCACAAACTGAGCCACAACAGGCCAACCTCATTTTAGCCTGATATGATGTACCAACTCAGTCATTATGGTATAGCATGTGAGTGTTTTTGGGTTAATTGAGTAAATAAAGTTGTTGAGCAGGGTAATATGAGAATATGACCCACATTGGATTTATTTCAGTGGCTTCTTTTTACCACTCTCTGGTTTTTAAACAACTGCGTAATATTCCTGGTCAATTCATATGCAATAATGATGGGAACATGAGTAGAATTTCCACTTTTTCATTTCTTTCCAGATACCTCAATCCTTGGGTTATCAGCTGGTTTTCGTTAGTAAATGTTGCAATGATCACACTCTTCCTAGGAAATTCTACTTCCCAGAGCTATTAAGCTAATTCGTCTCCAGACCTTAGTTTCTTTCAGCCAACCCTGCAGAAATTAATTGGCAATTATTCTGGATTCATGCATTAATCTTAGGCATGGTTTGTTCAATCATATTTCATTGAATAAACTGCAATTGGTTGCACTCACACAACACATTCAAGGTTATATCAAGGAAAATCAAGGTTATAGCAAATCTGACTATTAAAAGATAGATGGAAAGGAGGCAAGTAGTCCACAGGGTGGAACAGAAAGAAAAAATAAGTGCAAAAGGATTTTAACTTTATTTATTTATTATTACACAACTTTCACACACATGGTTAATTCTTAAAATTAGAGCAGTTGCTGCAGTTCTTTTAGTAATAGTTTCCTATTTGCTTGGACTAATGTTCCTTCTCTGAATGCCTTCTTGAATTTCTTATGAGCATGCTTAAGGAGTTCATTCCAGTTTGTGGAGAGAAGCCTGATGCTATCAGACCATACATCTCTTATCCCACTGCTTTGGGTACTGGCTCTCTGTCATTTTGCCATGAAATGTGTTCTGCAGCATCCATCGGCAATCTTTTTATTATTATTCCTTTATTAGCAGTTCACCTATTCAGAGCTGATTTTCAAATATGAACTGGAACACGGTAGCATAAATGAAGCCCAAGATTATGTCAGGACTATATTTTCATCTTCAAAATCTCTTTTGAGAGAAGCTCTTCAGAACTAGCAGCATTTGTGATGTGAACCATCAAAAGTGTATTTGTTCCACAGTTGTCACCCATGCTGGTCTATTTTCTCATTTCAGGATTCACATGTTAAGGAGCTTCCAAATGTGTTCTCAATAAAGTGAGGGAAAACAAATGAAAAGAGCAAATGCTGGGACTGGGTGGACTTGGCTGCTTCTACATCTCGGATTGTGCTCCATCATGACCTCATTACTGGATCTTTATTATGTCCCAATCCACCACCTTTATTTAGTTACAGCAAAGAGAAGAGAAACAAAACAAGCTGAGGAGAGGGAGAAGGAAGGAAATCTGAGTAAGGTTTTGTAATCTAATTGTTTTGCTAAATATTTTGGCTACCTTTTTTACAGAGGTATACCTAACTAGAATCCTCTAGAAAAGGGTAGAAGATAGAGGAGCCAGATAGACTTAGCTTTGATAAGAAGGAGGGAAAATGCTTGAGGCCCCACTCAAAATATAGTTCAATATTTGAAAGGATCTATGTATGATGTAAGTTGGGCTAAGATTATTAATTAATTAATTAATTAATTAATTAATTAGTCATTCATTTAATATTAATTCATTTAGTTCATATGGCTGCTAAATCATCAAGAGACTTTGCAGGTAAGAGATTCTGAAGCAAAACATCACAGTATGTAAATTGATAAAATATATAATGTGTCAGGAACAAACCACAAATTACCTATATTTATAGTGGGTTGATCAAACATCTTTGCTCAATACCTGGGGGAAGAATTTAGCCCTCAGAACTTTCTTAAAGGTTGGTAGGTCAAGGCCAGCTGAATCTCAGGGGTTTGAGGGAAATGTTTCATAGAGCAGATACTGGAAAAGAGAAGACATATCTCTTGGATCCCATCTGATGATCCTGTTGAATTGATGAGATGTGGAGTAGGCCAACCACATATCTGCTTCATGTTTGCATAACCAAACTGGCCAAGTCAGTTGCTCCACAGAGTAGCCAATTCACCCTTATGGAGCAATATACAACCATAGTTGATTCAAATTAAAAAAAAAAAACTTCCTAGCTATTGAAAAAGAAACTGGGAAACTGTCACAACATTGGATTTTTGTGAATAAAAATAGGTGATCAAGTGCCAGTTCAGGTAAAGTTGGGGAATGTACTGACTCTCATACTATCCTGCCCTTTACCATATTTACATATGTTGTCATAAACCTGAATATATTACTTGCAGTGAGATTTTGGCAATAGGAATGTAGCTATGCCTTCATATGCCCCCCAAATGTCTATTGATTTTCTATTATAGTAAACAAATAACCACACAAAAACAATATACTCAACAGACATATAAAGAAAAATGTTATCTTAAAAGAAAAAAGGAAAGAAAAAGTGTTAATTCACTTTAAATAGCAGTTGGCATTGAATAAAATTAGTTATATAGAATTTGGTTAATTTCTGAAAAATAGCTGGATATTGAACTAAATTAAAATATTTTTAGCTTCTCTGGCATTTTTTTTTTTGGTTAAAATAGCCAGAAGCTAGATGAGATGACTATCCCTATTCAGCAGTTGGACAGGAATATGTGAACCACTGTTTCTATTTCATTATTTTGCAAAACCAGGTACACTGAGAGAAAAGTATGTTACTTTGTCAAGTAACATACTTTAAAGAGTTGACTGCAATAAAAAAAATATCAATATGTATGGGAATCAGATAGGGGGATAGATTTTGCAAAACAGTTCAGCATTTGCTCAGCTCATGCAATAATCAAAAAATGACACATTAACACATCCATAGATGAGCCTCCTCCAAGTATAATACTATTTTTCAATACTGACTGCAGCATGCAAGTAATAGCATATGAAAGATTTGAAAAATCATGGTTGAGAATGAGGAATATTTCAGAACTCAGTTTGAGGATGAGATGAGACCCAGGTTCTTCCCAAGAATTGATAATGAGGACGTTGTCACTTCTACACCCAAGCTGTAATGTACTCCCCCCTCCCTCCCCTACTTTTTTTTCTTCCTTCCTCTCCACGGAGATATTCATGGCCTCTTCTAAGTCATCCATTACAAAGTTTTGGAAAGCAGCCTTGTTCTACTTGGCTCAGTTCATCTGAAGATTCTGACATGCTGTCTCCCCATCATCTCAGCATAAGCTGCTAAATTTGGCTCTGACCCTCAGAGATCAGTTAAGGTCTTGTGGTATTCTTTGCCTGCAGTGCAGATTCTCTCATACTACTTCTAACTTCCAATCAGGGTCAACTGAAAGGTACTTTTGTTGTTAAATGTTTTTCCTAACAAGAATCTAGTTGTGAGACAAATTCCCTAAATTTTGGAATCTATTCCTGGAGGGGAAAAAAACAGCAGGCATGTATCAGATGTTTTAAAAGCATAAAGATATTTATTTTAAAAGTATTGCTTACATTCATGCCCTTCCACATGTCTGTGGAGCTTAAGTGGTATGTTTAAGATTATTTTGTATTTTGTCCTCACAACGAGCTCAAATTCACGTAGACAGCTCTATGGCTAAGTTGGGAGAACCTGCCTAATTCCATCTCAACACTCTAACCTTCATCTGCATCATAGACTGAATTTATGCATCATTGTTAAACTGTCTTGGTTAAATCATACTCAGAAGTATCACACAACACAAAAAGCCATCATTCACAATACAAACCACAATTGTTGGGTTCACACAGTACACTATGCCATAAACAAGAAAAATACCTAATGGCTTAATTTAGTGTATGAATCCAGCCACAGTGAATTCAATTTGAGTGCTGTCTAATTCCCAAATTACAATATAATAGCAAAATATAAAAATTAAATATCACCACATACAAGATAAAGATGGAAATGTGCTCTCTAGACCAAGGCCTGAGAAGACTGTCAGCTTTTAAGTCCTCCTTAATTAGGATGAAATGTCATGAGGGGACACCATTCCAGAAGTCAAGTGCCATGACAGAGAATGTGTGCTTCATGGATCACATAATATGGCATGAATCAAAGTGACCCGCGAGCACTCACTCTGCTGGCCCATATCAGCTGGCAAAAAACTTGGCAGGGGGTAATTTCTCAAATAATTTCCCCCTATGCCCTGTAAAGATTTATAGTAGTCAAAGCATTATAGTTTTTTTATTATAGTCAAAATATTCTTAAAGACTCATCTCATCCTGGACATTCTTTTATTTGAACTATTACCATCTGGTAGATGGTACAGGATAATAAAAACAAAGACAAATAGGCTGAAAAATATCCCAGAGCTGTAACCATATTAAATACTACTGTATAGAGCAACATTGAAGAGCAATATTAGGGGCAGGACAATAGAATGTGAAGGATGTGTGTATATAATATATGTTTTTATTTGTGGTTTTTACTTGTGTGTAGTGTGCTCTGTGGAAGCACTTAATTTCATTATGAGTTACACAATGGCAATAAAGTATTCTATTCTATTCTATTCTATTCTATTCTATTCTATTCTATTCTATTCTATTCTATTCCATTCCATTCCAGTAACTAGATAATCCATGACCCACTGGGTCTTCAGAAATATTTCCTTACCTAAACAGAGAAAAACAGAATTATTAAGAACAAAAAAGCAGTGAGAGCAGAATGATTTTTGACTTCCTGCCAAATTGACCTCAGATAAAGCTCTCTGGTGACTGAGGGCAGGTCTACCAGGCCTCCAGAAGGCTAGGTTGGGACCATGAGCTTTGATGACCAAAAGAAGGGCTAATCAATCCAATCTCAGGAGGTCTAGGGTGGGTTGATCTAGGAAAGCTCCAGACAGCAATGAGGTGGCATAGGAACGCAGCAACACTGAAGCAGCGACACATTTGCCAAATTTCAATTCCATATGAGTCATAGATACCAGATTTGGATGTTAACACCACTTGGTCTGAGCAGGAGCTATGAACTTAAGGAAATCTCTTAATTGGGGAAGAGATGGAAAACTCCCAGATCTAGATGACCCTAATATTCACAGCCACTTATCTTGATAAGATTAAATCAAAACTGATTCCTTTCCATGCAGGTCTGCACAGCCTTCAGGCATTGGGGTACTTTGGCCAATTTGGGATCAAAAGATACAATTGGCTATCATCAGCATACTAATAATACCAAACTTAAAACTGGCAGATAATTTCTGTTAAGTCCTGGGAATAATGGCGCTTGAGACGAATCATCTCCAACAAGTCTTTATTGTTTGCTCCACTCTACGAACAACGACAAGCCCAGAGGCGCGCAAGCCTGTATATATACTCTCCGATCCCCGGGCAATTCCCACCAGTCACAAGGCAGTCCTTTCCCGCCTTGCGCATGCACGCAAGGCCGGCGCCGGTCAGTCTGGTCCCGGGCAGCTTTTGCAAATGCCCGGGACTCTTGCAACTTCCCGCGCCTGCTTCTGCAGGCACGGGACACAACACCCCTCCCCCCTAGACAAAACAATGCTGTGCCCGACATGGACGCCACCTTTGGTAGAAGGGTGTGAAGGAGCCGCAGTAACATGGTGAATCATGTTGTCTAGTAGAAACTCCTTCAGTCGACCCAGGCAACTCGTAGCGATGTAGCCTTTATTCCCGCACGCTTCTGGCGTCCACCGTGTCCGATGCAATGAAGCTCAGCTGGGCCCTTGTCCTGACGATCCTTGGACCTCTTCCCAGCTGCTTGGTAACGCTTGTCCACCTTCGTGTGGATGGTTGCAGTCACTGGAGCGCTTCGAGTGCGCCGCAGAATCTTGGCCACTCCACTTCCAGATCTCTCAGTTGATTCCCCAGCTCGCTGATCTCTCTGTTGAAATGTGTGTCTCCAAGCCCTGATTGAGGATCAGGGTCGTCTTCTGTAGCCGCACACACCCTCCAGCGATTTCGTACTGGCAGGATAACGCTGACTTCCACGCCGTTTGAGGATCAGGGTCGTTTTCTGCAGCCGCACGCACCCTCCAGCGATTTCCGTACTGGCAAGATAACGCTGACTTCCACGCCGTTTCTCTTCCGGACTTCTTTGGGTGAGTCTTCTAGCTTTTCTTAGCTGTCGAGACTGAATCCCACCTTCGTCGCCAGTGTTAAGTCCTGGGAATAATGGCGCTTGAGACGAATCATCTCCAACAAGTCTTTATTGTTTGCTCCACTCTACGAACAACGACAAGCCCAGAGGCGCGCAAGCCTCTATATATACTCTCCAATCCCCGGGCAATTCCCACCAGTCACAAGGCAGTCCTTTCCCGCCTTGCGCATGCACGCAAGGCCGGCGCCGGTCAGTCTGGTCCCGGGCAGCTTTTGCAAATGCCCGGGACTCTTGCAACTTCCCGCGCCTGCTTCTGCAGGCACGGGACACAACAATTTCATTCAATGGTTTCATGTAAATTTTAAAGAGGAGGGGAGAGAGCATTACCTCACACAAGAAGGGACATAGGGAGTAAACACCAACTGGGAGTAAACACCAGGAACTGACCCTGGAAAAGGAAGAGAAGCACCATAAAACAATGCCCCCAATTCCCAATCTCCACAGGCAGTCTAGAAAGATATCATGGTTGACAGCATCAAAAGCTGTTGAAAGGTCAAGGAGCACAAGGACATATGACCACCTCCATCCTCACTCCACCACAGGTCATCAGTAAGAGTAATCCTGCCTCCATGCTGAATCCCAGCCTGAAGTTGGCCTGGAATGAATCTAGATAATCCGCTTCCTCCAAGGTCTTTGGTAACTGCAGTACCATAACTTTTCAATAACTTTCCAAAAAACAAGGAAGATGGTTCTCCTTGATGTTTGGTCTTCCTTCAATGACCCTCCAGGTTTCTTTTCTTGTACTTCAAAGGTCCTAGTAAATCAAGATGCACGCCGGAATCAATGGGCAGAGAAAGAGACCACATAGGAATGATGTTTTAAATAGGGGTGTGCTGAACAGTGCCCAACCACCTCTCCATTTCAGAGGCTAAGAAATTAAGCCTCAACCAACTGCCCATCAGATCCTCAGGGAAAAAAAATCCCGAGCTGTTTCTGAAAACTTGCAGAATCCTGCTGTCATCTGGGGCAAACCAATCAAATGGACCTTATTTTCCCATTGAGTAGGGGACTCCAAAACACTGGAAGACAATTAGAGAGTGATCTGTGCATAGACTGATGTTAAGGTATTCCACTACCATATAATATCACAACTTCCCAAGCAAAAATATCAGAAAAAATATGTGGCTGCTGGAATGCATGCCATCAATGACTTGGGATAGGACCATGATTGCCAGGAGATTGTGAACTCCTAAGCTGCCCTGGACTCAGCCACCCAGTTGCAGATTAAGGTCCCTGAGCACCAAAAATCATAGGGACTCTCACAAATCCTGCCAGTGAATCCAGCAGCTCAGATGGTAGGTTACAGATAGTATCTAGAAGAACTATTTGCTGATGAGAGGGCTCAGTGTGAGCACTGGGGGCTTTGTGTTTTTGTTTTTTTTTTATGTATTTGTTTTGCTTTTTGCAATCATGATCATTGCAAGTTACCTATCTGCCATTGAGAGGGTGGTATATTGGATACTTTAATTTGGAATAAGTGTTTCTGCTAAACCTGTTCTGGGGTTGTCCATTTTCCCACCATTTTCTGCAGCTAACCTTTATCAGTAGCTTGGGACTTAAGAATGAGCAGAAGATGGCATTTATCTCTTTGCAATGAATGCTTTGAGGACTGAATTCTACAGTTCCAGTTACTGCATAGCAACTACAGTTCCTTGGAAGTTTAGCCTTCTATTCCCCACGATGCATGCAACATGCTGTGAGGAGACTATGTCACCTCCCTGTGTAGATTTTTCACTTCAGAGCCACATCTTTGCCCCATAGTGACCTGAAATGAAGCCAGTCAGCTACGAGCATAACTCAGAATGTAGGACTGCTGACTCCCAGCTATAGTGTGCAATGGCAACTCTTGGCATCACACTGTGAGAATATGCAGTGTGTGTGTTTTCTTCTACACTGATTTCAATTCATTAAAATATACTGTTCTATTTAGTAACGGTTCACACTCTCACTTTAAAGTGCATAAACAGTAGGATAGTAATCTCTGTATCATTCATAGAACTTTCCCATAGAATTACACACCTCCTTAGACATTCCATTCACCACATGAAGAGGTCTCTAAATTTTTCTCAACCTAGATTAGGAACATCTTGACTTTCTTGCCTCCTCCAAGGATCACACATTTAAAAATATCCTTTATTTGTTCCATTGGATCTCTTCTTCATTATCCAGCCCATGACAGTTGTACACATTTAACTTTATTTTGTAAGAAAAATAGAATTTAATTAAAAAGACAAAGTAAGCTCATTGGCACTGAAAAAAAGTAAATAGTGGAGTAAAACTATATGAGGCACCATAGAGACAGGAGAGGGATTTCCTGACATAAAGCAATCATGTGGCTTGTTTGGTTCTAGTTTAGAAGATGATCTTAAGGATTATAGTTTATAAACAATGACTATGTTACTATTGTGGCTTACTCATACAGTTATTGAGTTGGAAGGGGCCTTGGAGATCTTCAAATCCAGGGCTTTTCAACCAGTGGTACGGGCACCACCTGTGGTACATTGGAACCTGGCAGGTGGTACGTGACCATCCTAGAAAAATGGTAGCAGGGGAGGGGAATGAGCTGAACCGGTGGGAGCACCGCACAAGCCTGAGCAAGAGATGGCTGGAGCTGCAGGGCTGTCAGGGCTCAGTGGAAGCACCAGGATCAGCGCCAGGCTCCAGCTGGAGCTTGGCGCTGATCCTGGTGCTTCTGCTGAGCCCAGAAGAAGCGCCGATCAGCTGGAATGTTGCAGCATCTCCAGGGTCTTGTGATTTACATTCAGATGCTTGGCAACTGATTCATATTTATGATGATCACAGTGTCCCAGGGTCATGTGAAGTGACCAAAACCTGCTGCAACCACCCAGCAGACAGGGGGAATAAAAACCAAACAACCCCCACCCACCCCCCGCTGCAGAAATGCTCACAACAATGAAAACCTCGGACAGGAGGAAGAGCGCAGCCGGGCGGGCAGGCAGGTGTCTTGCTCGGCTGTGGCTTGGGGGGCACTTTTTTCAGTGCCATTGTAACTTCGAACAGTCACTAAACGAACTGTTGTAAGTCGAGGATTACCTGTTCTTTATCACTTTTTTTCTTTTTTTTTTTGTCATCACATTTTTGACACCTTGCTAGGCGACTGGTGGTACTTGGATATTGCCATATCCTAAAAGTGGTACAATGGGTGAAAAGGTTGAAAAGCCCTGTTCTAATCCAACCCTCTGCCCAAAACAGGAATCCTGAGATTATCACAGACAAATGACTGTCCAATCATTGCTTGAAAACCCTCTAGTGAGGAGAATCCACAACTCCAAAAAAACAGGCTGTTCTACTACTTAAGAATATCTGCCGTCATTAAATTCTTCCTAAGTTTGAGTTTGGATCTCTCATGTTAAAGCTTCCGTTCATTAAAGTCATCTTTAAGAAACAGAACCTGAAATTGCTTTAAGCAGCTCTTGGCATGTAATAACAGCAGTTGCATACAATGTGTTTATTTTTTTCAGAAATAGCTGGATGATGAAAGGTATGTGGTTTGCCTGGCCTTTCTGTTCAAATAGATACAATCTATGTGTCTCCAGTAGGAGTGCATGACCTACCACCTTTACGTGACCAAATTCTGCAAGAGCAAGTGTGCTTGAAACATGCACGAGCATTTTAACTGCATGGAACATTTTAACTGCTTTACATACAGTACAAGAGTTCCACGCATACTCACAGCTCTTCACATCAAATATATAATTCTAGACAGGTCTTATAAACAGTACTGTGTTTGCAGAATTTATTTTCATTAAGAAGATGGTTTGGAAGTGGATTAAATGCATTTATTTTAAAGCTATTATTACACTTATTTTTTAAAACTCTTGGAGAGCTAAACAATTCCCAATGTGCACACATTTTTAAAACCTTCATAACAACCCTGCGGAGCAGGCTATTTATTTGTACTTATTTATTACATCAATTTATATGGCTACCCAACTCTCTCTTGTGATTATGATAACAAACTAACCCTACAATTTCAAATGTACAGTAGAAAGTAGTAAATCATATTCACAGTCCATAACTCAGTTTCCACAAATACTAAAACACATGAAACATGCTCAGCTGACATTTTGGCCCTGTGTTCAAGGGAACATTCATATATTTAATGTTTTGCAACCCACCCACCCCCGGCAGAGTCAGGACCATGCGGGTTGGGGGAGGGGAGTGGGAGTTCCACAATAGAGAACTGCCATAACAGAAAACATACTTCCAGACTTCCTGAGTTCTAGCAGAAGCCATTGTTTAATAGATAAGACCTGGAGACAGGCACTCTATCAGATCTGGAGGGATCAGCAGAAATAGCTGAAGACAGGCAGTCCTGCAAATAAACTGTTTCTATGCCATGAAGGTTTTGTGGATGATAGCTTGGCACCTTGAAACCTTTTGGGAGCCAGCTCAGCTCATGAAGTAGCGGTCTGACATGATGCTAAAACACCTGCAACTTCCTATACTGCTGTGTTCTGAATCAACTGCAGATTCCAAATTGCCTTTAAGAGCTGTCCTATATAGAGGGGCTGTAGTTATAGCCCAGCAGGCAGTATCCTAGTCTATCTGGGAGGTAAGAATGCATGAGTGACTTCATGAGGAGCACCTCCAGACCCAAGAATTGGAGCAACTGGCACATGAGATGGATCTGTGCAAAAACCCTGTTGGCCCTGCTGCCACCTTCTCCTTGAACCAGAGCCCTAGGTTCAGGAGGATCTTCGAATTCTGGCTGAGGAGAGTATTACTCCATTGAGTACTAAAGATGGAAAGTCATTGGATTCAGAGGTCACTTACTTACTTAGGTTGAATTGAAGCCTGTTCTTTCCCATCTAGACCCTCACAGCCTCCAGACTCCAAGAAGGAACCTTGATAGTATCACTTGGTTCACATGGGTTAGGAATTTACAACTGAATATCATCAGTGTACATCAGCTTCCTTTAGATGATTAAAAGGTATGGGGAGAAGTATGCAGCCCTGAAATAATACTACAGAGCAGAGGCCTGGGGCTGGAACTCTGCTTCCTTCCCTCTCAAAGCTAACTGGAAACCAGCCCAGGTGGAAAAAAGAAAAAACACTGCAACACCAACCCCCTCATTCTTAACCCCCCATAGAGAAGCTACAGACAGACACCATGACTGATGGTATTGAAAGCTGCTAAGAGATCAAGGAGAGCCAGAATGGATAGACCACATATTCCTATTCCTACTCCCAGGGCTTTTTTTCTCATAGAACGTCCAGATCGGAGTTCCGGTACCTTTTTTGGATGGAACCTTGTAGGGTAGGCAAGGCAGGTTGTATGACGTGTGTGAGTTCCGGCACCTTTTTTTTTTTTTTTTTTTTACAAAACAAGCACTGCCTACTCCCGCCAGAGGTCTTCCATAATGCAGTCAATGCTGCTTCAGTACTGTCAAGGCCCAAAACTGCCTGAAATGGGTCCAAATAATCTGCTTCCTTAAGTACAGTAGACCCCATCCCTACAAGGGTCAATTCACCACCATTTGGACCTAGCTGTATGTCATTTCTTAGGGAGCTTTAGCTGACCAGGAGGAACAAGGACTAATATACTGGTGGCTGAGTTCACAGCCTTCAGGATCCTATCAGGACTAGCAAGTAGAGACTCTTTTTAAGTAACCAAATCAGACACTGCTGTGTTTGATCAACTCCACAGGGCCTGCACATCTCTCATATGGATATTAGGGTTAAGCTTTTAAAAAGGATGTGGGAGAAGCAGACTAGTGCTCCAGGGAGAGAGAGAAAGTGATATTATTTAGTGGTATTGAATTAGTCTTTTTAGGAAAACAAATACCTGAACCCTACACATGGAGTGGTCCCATTCAAAACAGAGTTCACTATTTGACATGATTTGATTTGATATGATCATACAGGGTGAAACTAAAACTGTTGCAGAAGCAGGCTCGGGATGCTGCAGGAGTCCCGGGCATTGCAAAAGCTGCCTGGGACCAGACTGAGCGCCGCCAGCCTTGCGTGCATGCGCAAGGCGGGAAAAGAGTGCCTGCTATTGGTTATGGTTGCCCGGGGATCTGGGAGTATAAAAGGAGGCCTGCGTGCCTCTGCTCTTGTTGGTTGGTAGTTGTGACTGAGAGAGAATAAAGATTTGTTCTGTAACATGACTTGCCTCCTTTGCTATTTATCTACGGACTTAACTCTGGCGATGAGGGTGGGATGCAGTCTAGTTAGCTAGGGAAGCTTAAAGACTCACCCAAAAGAAGTCCGGAAGAGGGACGACGGCGTTGAAGTCAGTGTCTATCCTGCCAGTACAGCGTCGCTGGAGGGTGAGTGCGGCTGAAGAAAACCCTGTCCCTTGATAATGGCAAAAATCGGTCGCTTATCTGAATTTGATGTCTCTCACCCGGAAAAATGGGAATCTTACGTTGCAAGGGTGGAGACTTATTTCCGAGTGAATCAGATAAGGGAAGATGGATTAAAGGCTGCCACAATGTTGTGCATTTGTAGGCAAGACGCCTTTGAGATCGCTGAGAATCTGGTCGCCCCGGCCTCGCTAGAAGCTGTTTCGTACTCTGATCTCAAGAAACTTTTGAAAGAACATTTTCAGCCAAAGCAATCTGTCATTGTGTGGAGGCACACGGTTGAACTGAGAGATCAGCGAGCTGGGGAATCAGCAAAAGATTTTATTGCAGCTTTGAGAAGAGCAGCTAAACCGTGCGAGTTCAAGAATTTAGAAGAAAGGCTGCGCGGCCGTTTTGTATGCGGACTGAGGAACAGAGACTTACAGCAGAAGCTGTTTGCTAAGGAAGATGTCTCTTTCCAAGATGCTCTGCGAAAGGTTACAACAGAGGAAGCTGCAGGCGGAGCGGTAAAGAATCTGCGGCCCACTCGAAGCGCTCCAGAGACTGCAACCGTCCACAAGGAGGATGTGCGGGAGGACTCGGAAGAGGATCCTGAAGATGAAGTGGACAAGCTTTATCAAGCATCCGGGAGGAGGCCGAAGGATCGTCCAGACAAGGGCCCAGCTGAGCTTTGATGCTTCGGGTGAGGAGGTCGCCACAAGCAGGCAGAATGCCGGTTCCATTCCGCCATCTGCAGAGTGTGCGGCAAGAAAGGCCACATTGCAGCTGTCTGTCTGAGTCGGCAGAAGGTACAACCGAAGGAAGAATTGAATCTGAAAAGTACCAGGGTCCCCAGCCAAAACAGGGTGGGTTTCTGTGCAACACGCAGAAATATATTAAGGATAGGCACACACAAACCCCTTAAGAAGAAATTGTCCCTCAAAGTAAGGTTGCAAGGGGTTCCATTGTCTATGGAACTGGACATGGGGTCTGCCCTCTCCATAATTTCCCTCAACACATTCCAAAAAATCTGCAGCAGCAGCAGTGGCCAGCGAACTACGCTCAGGCCTTCTAATGTAATCCTTACTGACTTTCAAAATTCCAAGGTGTGCGTTAAGGGGGAGGCCACTCTTAAGGTACAGTATAAGGATTTTGAAGGTCCCTTGGATGTGTTGGTTGTTGGGGGTGAATGCACGAGTCTGATTGGACTCGATTGGTTTGAGGCCTTAGGAATCCAGGTAACAGGGCTGCACAATTTGCAAATGGAGACCATAGCAGAAGTCTGCAAGGAGTTTGCAGATGTGTTCAGCTCTGAGCTCGGATCCTACAAGGGATCTCCAGTTTCACTAAAGCTAGATCCAGCTGTACAGCCCATGAGGGTTAAACCTAGGAGAGTACCATTTGCTCTTAAGAGTAAGATTGATGCTGAACTGGACAAGTTGCTCCAGCAAGGCATATTAGAGCCTGTAGACTCTAGCCCGTGGGAAACCCCCATTGTCATGCCTTTAAAGGCAAATGGGGACATTCGTATATGTGCAGACTACAAGTGCACACTTAACAAGGCCCTACAGCAACATGCATATCCAGTACCTGTAGTGAGCCACATTTTGGCTTCCCTTAAAGAGGGAAAGATTTTTGCAAAGCTAGACCTGGCTCAAGCTTATCAACAGTTGCCTGTTGATGATGCAGCAGCAGAGGCTCATACAATTGTGACCCATAGAGGGGCTTTCAAGGTGAAGAGGTTGCAGTTTGGGGTGAATGTAGCCCCTGGCATTTTTCAGAGTGTCATGGAAAACACCCTGAGGGGTATTCCTGGTGTGTGTCCTTATTTTGATGACGTCCTCATTGCGGGGAATTCACCTCAACCTTTTGCAGAGAGGTTAAGGGCTGTTTTGCTTCGTTTCCGAAGAGCAGGCCTTAAGTTGAAAAAGGACAAGTGTAAGATTGGTGTCCATTCTACTGATTTCCTGGGGTTCGGGATAGATGCTCAGGGCATCCACCCTTCTGATGCTAAGCTCAAAGCTATTCAGCAGGCCCCTAGCCCTAAGTCTAAGGGTGAATTACAAGCCTTTTTGGGCTTATTGAATTTCTATCATGCTTTTCTGCCTCATAAAGCTGCTATAGCTGAACCCTTACACAGACTTTTAGACAAACATACCTGTTGGCAGTGGACCAAAGTCCATGAAGCCAGTTTCAATGAGGTTAAGGCCTTGCTTACATCCAATGCGGTGTTAGCTCACTTTAATGAGAAGTTACCAGTGTGCCTTGCTTGTGATGCTTCTCCCTATGGTGTGGGAGCTGTGCTTAGCCATCTGACAGCTGATGGGACTCAGGTCCCTGTGGCATATTATTCTAGGACATTGTCTGCTGGTGAGCGCAACTATGCTCAAATTGACAAGGAAGCTTTGGCTATTGTGGCTGGAATTAAAAAATTCCATGATTTTATTTATGGCCGCCATTTTACGGTCTTTACTGACCACAAGCCTTTGCTGGGGTTGTTTACCATGTCCAAACAGACCCCACACATCCTTTCCCCTCGAATGCTGCGATGGTCCATTTTTTTGTCAGCTTATGATTACACACTAGTTCACAAACCTGGAAAGGAAATGGGTCATGCTGATGGCCTAAGTAGACTGCCCTTGCCTGCTGTGGAGCCTGCTCCTGCTCCTGCCGTTCATATCCTGTCCATCCAGGATTTGCTGGAGTCTCCCCTAGGGATGTGGCTGCTGAAACTGCCACTGATTACACGCTTAAATGCGTGCTAACATGGGTGCTGTCAGGATGGCCTGACAGGTGCCCAGAGGAGGATTTCCAACGCTTCTGGGTCAAGAGGCACGAGTTGTCCACGTTCAATGGCTGCCTCCTCTGGGGTTCTAGAGTTGTGATTCCAGCCTCATTGAGGTCTAGAATCTTAGTTTGTTTACATGAGGGTCACCCTGGGATTGTCAGGATGAAAGCGCTTATGCGCAGCCATTTGTGGTGGCCTGGCATCGATAAGGCCATTGAGGCCCAGGTACATGGGTATCACGTGTGTCAGCAGTCCAGGCCGGAAATGCCTCAGGCCCCTGTTCATAGGTGGGAGGAAACACACACCCTGTGGTCTAGAATACATATAGATTACGCTGGGCCCTTTCAGGGGCAGTTCTTCCTGGTTGTTGTGGATAGCCATTCTAAGTGGCTGGAAGTTGTTTCTGTGTCATCCACTACTACTGCCAAGACCATCCAGGTGTTGAGAAGTATTTTTGCTACCCATGGTCTTCCAGATGTCTTGGTTTCGGATAATGGTCCCCAATTTATTTCTGCTGAGTTTCAGGTTTTCTTACAAGCCAACATGATTCGCCACGCAACTTCAGCTCCATTTCACCCTTCCACCAACGGTCTGGCTGAACGGATGGTCCGCATCGCCAAGGATGCTCTCAAGAAACTGACTTATGGCAACTGGCATCACAGGTTGGCTGACTTTCTTCTAGCCCATCGTACTACTCCTTGCACTGCCACAGGTAAGAGCCCGGCTGAACTCCGTTGGGGTCGCCGGCTTGTGACTAAACTTGACAGGTTACATCTGGAGCAAGTAGCTTCACAGGTGTCCCATCCACGTGCACCACGGATCCTTCACGTGGGTAATCCAGTCTGGACCAGGAATTACGGGCCTGGACACCTCTGGGTCCCTGCAGTGGTCTGCAAGGTCTCAGAGCCTTTGCCCTATGAAGTGTCTTTGGATGACGGTCGTGTACTTCGCTGCCATATTGATCAGCTGCGTGCGAGGCTGGACTCTTCTCTTCTCCCTCCTCGGCCTCCTCTGGAGGGAGGAGGAGGGGGGGAGTGCATTCTGGGGATCAGTATCAACAGCCGCCACTGGCTGTTGAGGACACCATGGGTACTCAACCCCCAAGTTCAGCAAGTGCTCCAAATAGGGATTCATGGGGCAGGGGGCAAACATACACCCCCACACTCACTCCAGCCTGGGAGTCACACCGGAGGTATCCCCACTATCCACAACTCAACAACAATACTCCAGACAGGGAGACTGACCGGGAGCATCCTCATAACTCACAGCATACAAGAGAGCTTGGGGACTTGCCTCTTTCAGCAATGGCTCACAGAAGGAAGTCCACACACATTAGGGCTAACAGGGAGGTATCTCCGAACCCTATCACTACAGAAAGGAGCCAGGGAAATTACACCCCTTCAGGGAACAAGGAGATGAGTTCAGAGGGCTCAGCCAGCTCACTAACAGGCAGATCGACCAGGTACGGGGAACAGCAAAGTCCTGGCCTCCTGAGCCTGGGAGGTGAGCAGGGAGGTCAGGCAGTAGTCATAGGGCAGCCTGAGATAAGTGGGCAGCCGCATTTTAATTCACCTAGTGTGGAAAGCAATGGAGGGGACCATTTAATCTCCACAGGTTCGAGAAGGTCGCTACGGGTAAAAGGCCTGCCAAATACCTTGCAGATTACGTGAGGTGAGCAAGGGTTAGAGGGACCTGGACAAGAGGTCCAGGTTGGTTAGTATCACAGGGAAAAAAGGAGCTTGGAGTTCATTTATTCTCAAAATGATAGCAGTACCTATGCTTTTCCACACTCTGTGCATTTGATGCAAAAGTTAGCAAACACATACTCTACAAGAGGTGGCGTACATGTTGGGCTCAGCATTGTCTTATCTAGGGGGGAGGGGTGTTGTGTCCTGAGCCTGCAGAAGCAGGCTCGGGACGCTGCAAGAGTCCCGGGCATTGCAAAAGCTGCCCGGGACCAGACTGAGCGGTGCCAGCCTTGCGCGCATGCGCAAGGAGGGAAGAGAGTGCCTGCTATTGGTTATGGTTGCCCGGGGATCTGGGAGTATAAAAGGAGGCCTGCGTGCCTCTGCTCTTGTTGGTTGGTAGTTGTGACTGAGAGAGAATAAAGATTTGTTCTGTAACATGACTTGCCTCCTTCGTCATTTATCTACGGACTTAACAAAAACCATCTGTTAAAAATAATCCCTGATTTTAGGTTCCTCCATATATTCCCACTTATGAACCACTGATCTCAATGCACAAAAAATAATGGAGGAAAAATGGCATTTAGATAGTATCCAATAAGAAAATGGAGAGCAAAAAAGAACATTTTATTCCCAGGTCTCTTGATTTTTACATGAGTTTGATAAATATGAGCTGAGTCAGGGAGGGATTTGTGTATATCTCTTTTTCTGTGTAACCTAGGTGTGGTTTTATAATGAGGATGAAGAACCTGTGGCTTTCCAAATACTAATGGAGACAAAATTCTATCCCCTGCAGCCATCAGTCAAAGACAATGGTGTTTAAAGTCTTCTAGCACCTAAAGGGATCCAATTTCTCCATCTCTACATCCTTTTACAAGGAAAATTTCCTTAAAGGTTTCTCTCCAATCCAAACCTCCTGAAGATGTGAATTATTTCTTACATGAGACTCACCACAATCTGGGTTTCATTGTCTGTCAGAGTGTCAATAGTCAAACTCCTTCCTGAAAAATCTTGGCTGATCTGTGTCCTTTTATTTTCAGGTGTGGTTTCCCGAGTCTTTTGCTCCCCAATTTGAGAATGTTCTCCAATGATAGCTCCAGGCCCCTGGGTCCAACCTTCAGGAAAAAAATAAAATTATGAATTATATATATAAATAAATAAATATGAACTATTTCTAAGAGTCAGAATAGAATAGTTCCAGGATGAGTCATCTATGGCCCTGAATCTCTTTTTGACTGGAATCTTCCAACATCATGTCACTAAAATTTGACAGTCCAAAGATACTAAGAGCCAAACTTGGGAGGACTTGATAGACTAAAAACTCTGCTTTGAATTATATCTAGAAATCTACTGAAGTCAATGCAATATCCACAATATAAGTGCAAGGGCCTGTAGCAACGCACTCATCAGCAGGCAGGTTGCTACTGTCTTCGTCAACTGTGATTTCCAAATAATCTTCAAAGGCTTCTCTGTTAAAGTACATTGCAGAAGTCTAGTCATCATGAGTTGCCCATCTCTTCTATTCCAGGCAGAGGTGCAGTAATGCACTGGCCAGACAAAGATAATGAATCCAGCAATAGCTGAGAGTCCGAGAGGACTCCCAAGTTGCAGATCTGCTCCTTTGGAAAGGCAACATCCACCCGAGTTAAAGTCACAATAGACAGGGAATCAGTGGTGGGATTCAAATATGTGATCAACCAGTTCTCTGCATGGATGCCGCTTCCGGAAGTCTGTTCTGGGCCTCAGCGGCCCAGGCCCAGAATGGACTTCTGGAAGTAGCATCCATGCAATTCCGGCAGGTCGTTCTGGGCCTGGGAGACCTCCTCCGGGTCACCGAGGCCCAGAACGGACTTCCGGAAGTGGCGTCCACACACTTCCACAGTGCCATTTTGGGCCTTGCAAAAAAAGATTAGGGCTTCAGCCGGTTCGCCAAACTCAACAAAAATTAGCTACTGGTTCTGCCGAACCGTTGCGAACTGGCTGAATCCCACCACTGCTGGGAGGGTTCTGAAGAAAAAGCAATTCCCTCTTAGTGCTCAACTTTAGCCTGTTTCATCTCATCCAGACCCCTGCAGCCTCCAGACACCAAGTCAAAAATTCTGCTTCCATAGCCCCTTTGGCCTAGTTTAGAGGTGTTAACAACAGCAAACAGATATCCTCTCTCAGTAGTTTCTTATATAGGTATTAAAATGGAAAGGTGGGAGTAGGTTTACCAGATATCTGAGCAAGCAAAGAGAGGGACAGACGATTGGAAAGGAGGACACACTAATTGTTAATTTACTTGGCATCCACAACAATAATTACAACAAAAAACATAATTAGGCCTACAAATATATGAAATTATTTTTCCAGCATTGGAAAGACAAGTTTCTCAATCACTAATATTTCTGAAGCTGAGAGGTATGTCCCATTTTTATGTAACTAAAATATCACTGTTTATCCATAACAAGGCAAGTTTGCAGAAAAACAATCTGAAGCAAATTGAACATTTCAGTGACCATGGGAAACTGGCACTGATTGATTCTTGCAGGAACTGCAGTTTACAAGTAGTCCTTGACATTCCACCACAATTGGGACTGAGACTTCTGTTGCTAAGCAAGGAGGTTGTTAAGTTAGTCATGCTTGATTTGATGACCTTTTTGTCACTGTTGTTAAATAAATTATTTCAGTTAAGTGAATCACATGCCTGTTAAGCAAATCCAATTTCCCCATTGATTTGACTTGTTGGAAATCATTTGGGAAAGTTGCAAATGGAGATTACATGATCTCAAGCTGGTGCAACTATCATAAATACATGCTTCTTTGCCAAGTGTCCAAATTTTGATCCCATGACAGGGGAATGCTACAACAGTTGTAAGTATGAAAATCGGTTGTAAGTCACTTTTTCAATGATGTCGTAACTTTGAATGTCACTAAACAAATGGTGTAAGTCAAGAACTACCAATAAATGAAAGAAGGATAGATTTAGTAGAAATGGAATCTTTTAGACAAAGGCTTTCATGATTGGTTCCAACAGTGAATGTACAAACTCCATTCCACGGTGTTGTGTTACAGCATTTTCCTGTCAGAGTCTAGCCAGCCTAACCTAGCCTAGCCGATCCCTTTTTATTTGTTATTACAGTCATAATTTCACCCAGGGTTTACTGAGTAGATCACAAATTTAACAAAATGATTTTAGAATGTGTTAATAAAATCATTTTACAACCACAAAATATTACAAATAATTAACATGAAATTGTCAAAATAATATGGGAAATATACAGTAGAACAGGCATTTAAAATCAATGCAACATTATTTAGGGTTGGAATATTTTTACTTCTTCACAGCAGCAAGAAATATGTATGTATGTATATGTGTTTGTGTATAATTCTGTCTGTCTGTCTGTCTGTCTGTCTGTCTGTCTGTCTGTCTGTCTGTCTGTCTATCTATCTATCTATCTATCTATTTTCAGTATATTTCTCCCAAAAAACAAGAAATCTAGGCTAATTCAGTGGATAAATCTGCTTTTGTTATCATTCAAATGCACCTATTTCAATGATTTCTATTAACTATGAGTGAGTCTGGATTTGATCCAGTAATTTAAAAAAAATACTGTGGGTAGGTTCATAATCATCAGTGGAGAAAAGGTCATAATCTTAATTCCTTATAAGTAATAATAATAATAAAGTTGGAAGGGACCTTGGAGGTCATCTAGTCCAACCCCCTGCTCAGGCAGGAAACCCTATACCATTTCAGACAAATGGCTGTCCAGTCTCTTCTTTAAAAATTTCCAGTGTTGGAACATTCACAGCTTCTGGAGGCAGGTTGTTCCACTGATTAATTGTTCTAACTGTCAGAAAATTTCTCCTTAGTTCTAGGTTGCTTCTCTCTTTGGTTAGTTTCCATCCGTTGCTTCTGTCCTGCCTTCAGGTGCTTTGGAGAATCACTTGACTCCCTCTTCTTTGTGGCAGCTCCTGAGATATTGGAACACTGCTATCATGTCACCCCTCGTCCTTCTCTTCATTAGACTAGACATACCCAATTCCAGCAACCGTTCCTTATATGTTTTAGCCTCCAGTCCCCTAATCATCTTTGTTGCTCTTCTCTGTACTCTTTCTAGAGTCTCAACATCTTTTTTACATCGTGGTGACAAAACTGGATGCAGTATTCCAAGTGTGGCCTTACCAAGGCATTGTAAAGTGGTATTAACACTTTACTTCAAGTGTTGGTGAAGTCTTCCATTTGCTACTAATATATTATTGGCCCTGCTAAATGGTTTTTGTGGTCACTGGCTTATTGGGAACGTGATTTTGTCCTGCCTTTTTTTTTATGCCAGTAACCTCTTTAAATCATCTAGGCACTAAGATGACACTGTAGTGGCAAATTTCAGAAGGGCAAATTCAATCAATACGACCAACAAGTTAAATATTTATACAAATCATGACAAATCTCGGTACTAAAAGACCTAAAGTACTGAAATAGTGTGTTTTAATACAACACCAAAATATTTTCAGAATGAGCGTTCTTCTTTTTGGTCCAATATTGTGACTATCTCTTGTTAACAGGAACTACATATGATAAACATCAGTCAGGAAATAGATTTTAGAGATAGGACCTCCTTGCAGAATGTGCAAAACAATCTGATAAGTGGGAAGTGCATCTGAGAAATAGAGATATTTTTTTTCACATTCACAGTTGACCTTAAGCAACTGATCCCAAACCTTGATGTATTAGCACAGGATCTATTTTCAAATAAACAATGTAAAATCAACACACAAATGATAAATCCTGATAGTCCCAAAGGTGCTTTTTCAGAAGGCAACTGAACAGCACCTTTGGGACAACCATGACCTGGATGACTAAGAATCTCCATAGATGATAAATCCTGATATATTTATAAATGCTGGATGATATTAATTAACAAAGAAAGCCAAGGGTAACTTTCAGCTTTATTCTGCATTCCTTGTTTGGTCTTTTCGATCGGCCCAAATTTGAATCCAGAAACATTTATATAGGGCATAACTAAACATATTTATTGCAAATAAGAGTTTACCGAAAACTATTGGCCAGCATTCCATAGCTGTCAGCCTTAGAAGACAGATTAAACTAAGAAACCCATACCATCTAGGTCACTATTATTTTCTTTTAACAGCTACAACAACAGGATCTTGGGAGTCCAGGAAAGGGCTTATCTGAAAGGTTTTCTCAAGTTATTCTTTTATCTGATTATTTCCTTGATAGGAAATCTTTTTCCCATCTGCCAATTCTTTGTGGTAGGTGAGACTAGGAAATCAAAGTTATGAATGTTTACGCTACTTTTAGGGATAGGGTTATAGTAACAGAATCTTGCAAGTCTAAAATATGCTTCCCACTCCATGCCTTTATCTTTAAGAAAACTACAGATGGTGAAGTCTGAGACATTTTTTCAAATTACATTTCTGCTTTGGACTCAATTTTCTTTTATCTGGCTATTGCCTCGATTGAGAGTCTTCCTCCTATTCCTCAGTGTTGTTCTTACAGCTCTTTACACTGTAAACAGACAGTAGGATTCCTCCCAGGGTGCTCTGGTATGATTCAGATCCAGTAGGTAACCATTTATACAGGGCTACCAGATCTCAGGTATGAAAACATAGCTATTCAATGGGAACAGAGAGACATTGCTACTATCTGCTGTAGTGGCCATCCAGATTTTTACAGTCCAGACCTGGCAGTTCTAAACAAGGCATCTTCTAAAAGGAGAAAATCAAAGAATGTCATCCAGCCACACCATATTATTCTGGGCTTGCTTTCTGGAAAAACATGTGCCTGTATCAGTGTACATGTGGCCAGCTTCCCTCACAAAAGCTCCATTTAGTCTTGGCTTACATGAATGGCCTAGGAAGCCAGATGTTTTCCAAGGATGTTTGGTATAATAAACACTGGGCTAGCGGAGATGATGGAAATCGGCCTTGGGCATATACTTTCCTGTTTGGGGTGGCTTATTTATTTATTTATGTCTTATAGAGAGAACACAAAGCATCTTGATGAGAATGAAATCAACATGTGCAACTCAAAATCTCTAGGGACATGTTGATTTTAAATAGCAAAGGTTTTAGGAGTAAAACATGTAATTTTAGTAAGCCAAATGACAGATTGGAGAGGCTGACATTTGACTTACATAAAACTGGTGCAGGGATTTCAAAATGACCTAACATGAATATAATTTCCATGTTGAACTGAAATCCAGTTTAATGCTGTCTCTGTTACTCTGAAAGCAGAGTTTTGTTTTTTTTAAATATAATTTTATTAAACACAAGAATAAGACTAATACAAACTAATATAGAGGAAAAAAGAAAAGAGAAAGGGGTCAAATGAAAGAAAAAACTAAAAGTATAAAAAAAGAAAGCAGAAAAATAGAAAAGAAAGAAAAGAGATACAAAGAAATTGCTTCCAATCTTCTTTAGAAGCAGTTTCTGCATAAGTACAGTAATTATAAATGGACCTCTGTCTCTAAAATTACATTATGATTCTCTTCTTTCTGTAATATACCTCATCTAATCCTCAAAACTATAACTCATACATTATTATTTTTCTTTTTTTATGGCAAAAGACCCATAAGGGATTTTTGGTCACCAATCAACATACATTTTTCCCCCCTCTGGAAATAGAGTTTTTAGAGCAAATTATTATGGATCCCAAATTGTTGGTGATAGCAATTCTCCATGCGCATTTGTAAAAATACATCTGAAATGTATTAAACAAAAGTAAAAGTTTAAATCTAATATACATATATCAATACATATTATTTTTATCAACCGAAGTTAATCCACTCGTAGGTGATGATGCTACAAAAAGAGCATAGAGCTTTTTTCACACCAAGAGATACAGAAATTCTCAATGAAATAATAGAGGCCACAATACAATAAATGGTGAAACCAGGTAGGGGGATCAACAATAGGGAAAGTGGTGGTGATGATGGCATGTTGTCTTGGAAGAGCACCAGGGAAGGAGCACCATAGGCTTTGGGGAACAAGGGAATTCATGTGGCCTTGGCTCCCAAGTTGTGTACCCTCTACTCCATAGGGATGCCTTAAGAAGCACTTTCTCAGAATCTCTTGTGATAAGGACAGTTGACAGCATAGGAGTCACACCATGCTATATACAAAGTAGATACTTAGCCCAAGGGTCACAATACTAAATTCTTTTCATACAGTGATCTAAAGGCCTTTTTCATTAGAATGTCCCCCGGACATATATCTCACTGATAGATGGCAATGATGGTAGTGGGGGAGGCAGGGAAATTGAGAGAGCAGACTTCAACCGTGACTCTCGCTGTCACATAACCTTAATAGGAGATTAGGAGTGCAGCTCACCCATGCGTCTTCCCCAGGCACAGACCCCCCCCCCATTTTCTTCTCAGCTTAGAATGGAAAGTATGATGAAAGACAAATGGGTGGGCGTTTTCATGTTCCATTTATAAACCATTGTTTGTAAATCTAGATTTTCCTTTTCTGTACAATTCTGTTCTGTTATTTTGAATTTTACTGAAAATAAATTGCTTTCACATTTTGACACTGTAAGATATGATGAGAACCAGTGTACTCAGCATCCATAATGAAATCATTGAATTGCAACAGTACATTCAGTACATTTTTGTCAGTCTATTGTGATCAGCTACTGTCAGCTTTACAGGGTAGTCCAGTCAAAAGCACACTCAGGAATTCAAGCTCTGGTGTTACTGTAAGATTATATTAACAGAATCTTGCAAGTCTAAAGTACATCTCTCCCTCCTTGCCTTTACAATACAAAAACTAGGGAGGGTCCCTTGTAAGATATTTGCCATGCTCCCGCTCTTTCTGTGGCTTCAGCTTCCTCTTATCTGACTTTTGTCTAGTCTGTGATTTTTCTTCCTGTCTCCCAAGGTTATTCCCACATACCATTACAGTTACAGTCCCACTGAGCACCTGGCTGAGATTGGCAAAATGCCATCCTAATTTCCTTGTGCATGCAGTGAGAGTACTCTGCTTTTCCCTCCCCCCTTGTCCTCATAAATCCATCTAACTAATTTATTCTTTCCTCATTTATCAATATCAAACTGGGCAGAGGGCAATGCCAGGGGTAGATTTAACTAAAAGATACATGCCAGCTGCATGCGACTCATGGGCCTTAAGTTTTAAAATCCTAGCACAATTAAAAGTTGTTAAAGAGTTATTTTATCATCTTCACCCCTCCCTCTATATTTAGAGCTGGCTCAAAATACATTGGAGCTGGAAACATGTTCCTGATCCATCCAAGAGCATTTGAGGTTTTAAATTCCACAAGCTTTCTTCTTGGCCATATAAGTAAATTAAAAAATCAATTAAATAATTAAACACGTGCCCTTTCATGACACTCAGGATCTACTATCTGAGATAACTGACTGGGGAATAATGGTAGGTTTGACTCCCTCCTTAACTTTCCACGGATGAGGCAGGATAATTGTGCAATAAAAGCCTTCTTTGGAAACATTCTCAGAAAGTAGAACATAATTTCAGCCAGGGTTCTTTACTTTCAACCATTACTTTTGTACAGTTAATTAATTTTGAATTGGAATACTGTGAATAATACGAATAAATAGAACTGCGCATCCTTTATCGAAGACAGTCACCATGTGAGCAGATAACAATTCAGGATACGTTATGTAGTTTAAAATAGTTTGCATACATCAGGTATCTTTTTAAAACTTAGTTTGCTATTTGTACATGTCAGTTTTATATAGGTTAGTCTTTGGGGGAATTCTAATAATTGAATTATTTTAAAGAAATCTTTAATCATTCAGCATTTTAAAGGAAGAAGGGGGATGGCTGAAATAAATGCAGGCAGTATTATTTATTTATTTATTTATTTATTTATTTATTTATTTCCCATCTTTATTTGTATTACAAATATCTCAAGGCAGCAAACATATCCAACACACTTTCCTCCTCCTATTTTCTCAACAACAACCCTGTGGGATGGGTTGGACTGGGAGTGAGTAAACCTTTGTTTATAGTGAATGCCAAAAGTTCTCCATTAGGAGGACCTAATAGTGGATACCAAGTGGCATTAGAGATGCAGATGCCAATATAGTTCTGCATATAAATGGGAAGATTCTATGTTCCTCAATAACACCCCATGAAACAGACCAGTGTAATATCCTTATCCCCACTCATGAGCTTTCCTCCAAAAGGGTATGAGTAAACCCAGGACGTGGTTTGGTGGTGGTGGTGGTGGTGATGGTGGTGGTGGTGGTGGTGGTGGTGGTAATGGTGGTGGTAATAACAGTAATAGTGGTAGTATTGGAGGTGCTGTTGATGGTGGTGGTGGTGGTGGTGGTAGTGAAGGAGGAAGAGGAGGAGGAGGGGATGGAGAACACAGGTAGGATTTACCACAGATGCACTGGTTATGTTAATTTTTCAAAATGTAGTTGCTGCTGTTCAGCAGATAAAGGAGAAATCACATAGTGCGATATCCATCGTGTTAAAATATGAGCTTCGGGCATGCATCTTGTAAAATCTGCAACAATAAATGAAGTAAAATGTGCTAGAAAGATCGTACGCTTTGGCAGTTAATAGCTCTGCAGACGCAGGTTTCAGTTGCTTCTGTGTTTATTAGTCCAATTTTATTTTAAGAATACACACTGTTTCAAGCCTTCATTCTTTTGTTTCCGTATATTGGACTGATTTTAGAAAATAAATCCTTCCCTGCCCATCAATCTCTTTGGGAAGCAGATATCTGGACCAGCTTCCCTGTAGTCAATTTCATAATCCCTTGGTCAGTTTCATAATCTGGTAGAACATTCAGCAGTTTGATTTTCCCTGCTTATATAACTGACATGCATCTTGCTTTAGTAGATTCCTATGTGTAAAACTAATACATTTTAACTTTGAAACATATTGTACTCAGCCTCATGCATGCAATTATATATCTCCCCCCCAACCCCCGCCTGCCAAACTGTCCTAAAAGCAGAAACCGTCAGAAAAACTGGCTGATGATGTATGATTTCATCCATAAGTGAAGCAGTTGTCGCTGTGAAGTAATAATTCCAGTACAAATCCACTTCAAATAATGTATCACACTTTTTTTTTTAATCTAGAAAGATGAGGGTCAGAGACAACCCTAACCCTTTGCAACAGTTCAGGTTAAAGTTTCATTGTTCTCTTCATCTCTCTTTCCCTTGTGTATAGACTATCCAAGCAGAAACCATTATTTGGCACAGTCAGTCCATGGTTTGGCTGCTTTCCCTGTAATTTCCTGGCATGAAAATATTGAGTTGAGACACTTTATGAATCAAGCAAATACTGGAAAGGCTGTAAAAGTCCATCCTGCTGGCCAAGCATTGCTGATTTTTCCTGTTTACATGGTTTTCTAGCTGAGATTGGGGAAGAGGCCAACAGAAGTTTGGATGAGTTTAGGATATTGTAAAGTAATTTTAGGTGATTTATCTAGGAAAACTTTGTTGTATATTTAAATATGTTCAGGCTTCTTATAACGTTAATTGGTTATGTTGTTGAGACTTCCCTGCATATTCATTTCCTGAGAAAGATGATCTGGAGGAGGCTATTACACTCATGCCTTGCCTGTGGGTTTTCCAAAGAATCCCGTTGACTGCTGTGGGTAGAGAATGTGGAAGAGAATGACTGTTTGATCCAATCAACTGAGTTCTTGTTATATTATGACTCAGGGAAATGGAGACACAAACAAGTAATTTTCATATATCTTATTTGATCTTCTGCTCAAGAAGATCCAGCTAAAACTGTCTCATCAAGCAGCTATGTTAACTTCCAATAAGAACAGAACAGAACAGAACAGAACAGAACAGGTTCTTTATTGGCCAAGTGTGATTGGACACACAAGGAATTTGTCTCTGGTGCATACGTTCTCAGTGTACATACAAACAAACAATAAAGTGATATAATCATAAGATACCAATAGCAAAAGGTAATAGGAAAGATGAAAAAGATAATAGTAATACAGCCATACTACATAGGAAAGTATCATTAGGCATAAGACAGTGCTATGGGAATTAGGTATTTAGCAGAGTGATGGCATGGGGAGAAAAAAACTGTGTCTAGTTGGTTGGTATGCAATGTCCTATAGCGGTGTCCCGAGGGGAAGAGTTGAAAGAGTTTATGCCCAGGATGTGAGAGGTCTGTAGATAATTAAATGAAATTAAATTAAAATGTAATTAATTAAAAACATTTAGATTTGCGAACAACCAAAGCTAGATATGTTTTTTTAGATTTATTTATTTATTTATAATTTAATTTATACCCCGCCCTTCTCCTCATGGGACTCAGGGCGGCTAACAGCCTCATAAAAGTACAATACAAATACAATAATTAAAAGCCGAATTAAAAAGAAATATTTAAACAGGCCGATCAATTAAAATTATCCTTAAAAATCCCCTGAAACTTTAAAATCGTTAAAAATTATCCCTA
>NW_015386394.1:3503801-3578425 GCF_001527695.2 Protobothrops mucrosquamatus
TTCCGAAATTTTTGGCTTGTGCCTGCAGCATGCCACCTCTCGGGGTTCCAAACCCCATCCTCAAGGTGGGCCCTGGTGATCTTAATGGGCCAGGCCTGCGCGAGGGGTGAATCGCGCAGGGCCAATAGGACTGTCCTTGGGTATATTAAAATGTCCACAGTCAAAGGAGGAGGGAAGGGGGGGAGGGCAAAGATGTCCAAAGATATGATGCAAAAAGGTGCTATCCATTCCAATCTCTCTCTCTCTCTCTCTCTCTCTCTCTCTCTCTCTCTCTCTCTCTCTCTCTCTCTCTCTCTCTCTCTCTTTGTGTGTGTGTGTGTGTGTATGTGTATTAAATGTTGCCTGAAAGCCAACCTGTTATTATAGTTTGGAAAATTTTATGCTCTGTCCAACTGCAATGTCCATTATGCCTAGCCAACATATTTGGAAGATCATGAAGTTTCTTGCTATTGATCAATAGCAAGAAACTTCGTGACATCACCACGATCTATCCCACCAACCATTTAAACTAAATGGTTTGATGCTAAAATGTGGCAAGCGGCTATCGGAAAGTGGGCTTTTTTTTTGGGTGGCCCTTGATTTTGGAATGTCTTGCAAAGTGTGATGTGCTGATGCACAAACAACCTTACTGTCTCTGCCAAGCCAGCCCATGTTCATTTCTTCTGTCCTGTTAATCCTGTTGTGGTTTTTAATTTTGTTATGGCTTTTTAAAATTCTTCCATTGTTTCAATATTTGTCTACTTATTTTCAGTTTGTTGTATGTTTGCATGCTGCATGTTTGTAAAAAAACAACTCAATTTATAGTTTTATTGTTTATTGTTTTTAAGTATAAATGTAATTGTAAAATTGCCTTGAGATTTATTTTAATGGGAAGAAGCACAGAACTGCTTTAATTAAATAAAAATAATTGTTAATCTCTTCATCCCCATAGGTATCTTTCCATGGATTTTGAGACAGACTTCTTTCTTGTGTTTTAAAAGTAGTTTCACAATAATGATTTTTTGTAACAGGAAATGAGAAGAATTGCTTCATTTTTTTAATTGACATTAGTTTTTATCATAGAAAACACTATTCATGATTCTGAGCTTTTACACAGTTTTTTCAGATATTTAAAGGGCTTCCTATAATTTATTTAACTGTGCTTTTTGTTAAGCCTTTGCAAGATTTCTCTTGTCGTCACAGATAAAGGGATCAAGTACCACAGGGAGTGGCAAACCTACCGGGTTTATGGCAATGCCAAGATTAGGATGGCAAATCTTCAATATTAGAAGGCAGTTATTTGATTCTCTGATTCCAGAGGGTATCTGGTTGTGGGTTCCTGAAGAATTCAAATGTCAAGTTGGTGAAAATATGCAAGTTATCTCTAAAATAATAATAATAATAATAATAATAATAATAATAATAATAATAATAATAATAATAATAATAATAATAATAATAATAATAATAATAATAATAATAATAATAATAATAATAATAATAATAAAGTTGGAAGGGACCTAGGAGGTCATCAAGTCCAACCCTATACCAGGGGTAGGCAACCTCGGCTATGCTGACTCAGGAATTCTGGGAGTTGAAGTCCATGAGTCATAAAAGAGCCGAGGTTGCCTACCCCTGCCCTATACCAATTCAGACAAATGGCTGTCCAGTCTCTTAAAAACTTCCATGTTGAAGCATTCACAACTTCTGGAGGCAGGTTGTTCCACTGATTAATTGTTCTAACTATCAGAAAATGTCTCCTTAGTTCTAGGTTGCTTCTCTCTTTGATTAATTTCTATCCATTGCTTCTTGTCCTGCTTTCAGATGCTTTGGAGAATAGCTTGACTCCCTCCTCTTTGTTCCAACCCCTGAGATATTGGAACACTGCTATCATGTCACCCCTCGTCCTTCTCTTCGTTAAACGAGACATATCCAATTCCAGCAACCGTTCCTTATATGTTTTAGCCTCCAATCCCCTGATCATCTTTGTTACTCTTCTCTGTACTCTCTCTAGAGTCTCAACATCTTTTTTACATCGTGGTGATCAAAACTGGATGCAGTATTCCAAGTGTGGCCTTACCAAGGCGTTGTAAAGTGGTATTAACACTTCACGTGATCTTGATTCTATCCCTCTGTTAATGCAGCCTAGCACTGTGTTGGCTTTTTTGGCAGCTGCAGCACACTGCTGGCTCATATCTGTTGCTGAGGACTTTAACTCCATTGCTGTTAAATATTCACCTTCGGTTAAAGAGAATAACAGAATAACAGAGTTGGAAGGGATCTTGGCGGTCTTTTAGTCCAACCCCCTGCTCAAATAGGAGATCTATACCTTTCTGACAAATGACTGTCCAATCTCTTCATAAAAACGTCCAGTGTTGGAGCACCCACAACTTCTGGAAGCAAGTTATTCCACTGATTAATTGTTCTGGTGGGAAATTTTTCCTTAGTTCTAGGTTGCGTCTCCCCTTGATTAGCTTCCATCCATTGCTTCTTGTCCTGCTTTCAGGTGCCTTGGAGAATAGATTGACCCTCTCTTCTTTGTGGAACCTTCTTAGATATTGAAACACTCTATCATGTTACCCCTTCTTTTCATTAAACTAGACATACCCTATGGAGAAGATGAAGGCTATGTCACGGAGAGGAGAAAGAAATTGTAAGGGCAGGCTTGTAGCACAACTAGATACAGAAGAAATGTTGTCTAGGCTCATCCTGACACACACACCCCACTACAGCATAAACATGTTCTGTAACCCCTTTTGAGCCATATTCTCATGATGTAGCCTTTGTCTCATCCTCAGCCCATGGATGAGACACATTGAACTTGACTCCATGTGCTTTCTTCCTCTCTTCTTTCAACATAGCTTTTGCTGTAGACTTGCTCTAATATACTGTAGTTCATCCATGATGTAGTTGAAAACAACTTTATAGCTCAGGAAAAATGTCTCTTGTATGGTGCTGCACTACAATTGATTTGAAAAGAAATCAAATGCCAGCTAGAAAAAGGACTAAAAAAACCTACCAATTTTGGGAAATAGAATATGCTCATATAGGGCACAGCTTTTAGAAGCATTGTAGCTTAGAAAAATCATCAACTAAGGGTAAGAATTATTATATTACATACGCATGCCATAGAAAACATGGATAGAAATTTCCCATTGTTAATATTATTAAAATGTTGGGGGGAGGGGTCAATGAAATTAAGTGCAAGGAGATTTGGGACCATCAAAAGAGAAGTGCTTTTTAGTAAATTTACTGTCATGGGATTTGATGAGGTCTTAAGGAATTCACATATTTCCTATTTCTAGATTAATCTTTTTCCAAAAATTTCAAGATTGCACAAATGTTTTTATTTTCATAACAATCAAAATTGCTCCTACTAATGTAGAAGGCAGCATCAGTTTAGACTACAGAAATCTGGACTTCTAAGAAAGAGATAGAAGACTGAAGATAGCTCCATAAAAAGCAGACTTGGTGACCACAGTGGAATGAAGAGGTAGTGACTGAGCCAGCTTTTTGATAATTCCTCTCTGGACAAGTAGAGGATTGGAGGTCACCTATAAGCACTCCAGACAGCTGCTCTCACAAGGAGACTCTTTGCTCTAGGAGATGAGGGAATAATCATCTTGTTCAAACAACAATCAACAACTTTGAAAGGACATTAGTTTACATATTTCTTTTTCTTATCATTTTTGGAAATTGCCTGTTAACTATTTCCCCATTACTAGAAAACATTGTATAGCACCAGTGAGTTTCCTTCAATCTTCAGTGAAAGAAGTACAAATTTAAGAACTTATTTTTTAATAAACAACAAATGGTTAAAACTTTGATTTTAAAAAATTACAAATGGACTAAAAGTACAGATAAATTTGACATAAAAATTTAAAATTAATTATAAAAAATTCTTTTCATAGGGAAATGTTACTGTTGTAATGAAAAATAACAATGATAAGATTCTAAAAATTGAAGCCCAGAGGGAATTAGAAAGAACTAAAGTTTACAAGGAAAACATTGAATGAAACACAGTGTTTAACACTGAACTTATTGAAGGATATTTTTGAATAATGGACCCAGAAGTTAATTTTAAAAATGTCTGCCTCTATAGATAGACTATGTTTATAAGATATTATGGATGAACAGAAATTTCTACCTCAAAACATCAAGACTTGAGTTGAAAGTGGATTTCTACAAGAATGACATGGAAAAAGATATTACATCCAGCCTACAAAAGTAACTGGCTGAATTACAAATAACAAACCAAGAGAGTGACCTGGATAATTTTCCTATATTGGATTTGCAAAAGGGGTGTTTTAAAGTTTTGAAAAAAATTGTGAAAAGGGACAAAGACAAAATAAAAAGAAACCAAATTTCATAACATAATAGTATTTGAAGGGAGTAAAGACTGAGATTTTTAGAAGTAAAGGGAAGGAATATAAAGTTGGTTTACTTAATCAAGCTTAAAATAGATATGTAAAATAGATATGGTAACCCTTAATGGGCTTTCACTGACATCAGAACTAAGATGACAGTATTATCAATTGTTTATAGATAAAAACTGGGTATGGTAAGAAGAGATCATTTTGTTGTATTTTAAGAAAAGGTGATAGGTTTCTAATTTATTTATACATTGTGATGAAGGTGGGAAGTCGGTTCTCTATATAGCTTTTTTCTTTTTGTTTACTATATTTCTATTTTTCCAATTTTTTCATTCTTACCTGTACCTTCTACACTTTATTCTTTTTTTCAATTTGTATTAGTTTTTATTGTTGTAATTATAATCTTTAATACATTTACTATAAAAATTAGATTAGAGAAATTCATGGAGGACTTGCTTAGAAATAGCTACTAGTCTAGGCCAAAAATCCAAAACATCATTCTCTAAATTTCTATTGCTTGAGGGGGAATATCATCTTATGTATTATATCATAACCATATTGTTAAACCTACAAATTAAATTTTGCGGTAATGCATAACTGGGTCTCTTAGACAGGAATTGAGCCTTATCATATCATATCAACTATGCCATTCTGGTGGCTATATTCTATATGCATCAGATTTGAGTTTTATGTTTTTTATGATTATCTGCCACAGGTAGAATACATTCTTGCAAGAATTTACCACTTGGCTAATTATTCAGCCAAATATTACATGCCAATCTTATTTGTTCCAATTCCTTCAAGGGGGATTCACGCCGTGATGATTTACACAAAATCTTTACAGTTTCCATTTAAATGAAGTGAAGAAATAGATGGACAAAATGAGGCCAGAACTTCAACTGGACAGACCAAGAAGAGGAAGTGAGAAGATACTTGTCAACTGTCACCTAGATCTCTAAATGAAAGCTTTTCAATACATCATCAATCATCCATCCCCATTCAAGACAATTAAGAGATGAAAATACAAACAAAGCAAATTTAGCAACACATAGACAGACTACTTCCTAATAGTAAAAGCGGTTTGATCATGGGATAAAGACTTTCTCAGAAAGTAGTAGGCTCTTATTTTTGGGAAATATATGAAGAGAACAGGCTGCATCTGTCAACTATATAGTTATATGTATAGGTGAACTATATAATTCAGGATGACCCAAATCTGCCCAAGTGTTTCAACTTGGTAACCTCATCCCAATACCACTGTGAGGCCCATGTAAGTTCCTTTCCCAAAGCCCTTCCCCCAGAGCATTCCTTCTTCTGGGCAGTAGCTGTTTTCCCCCAAGCAATCTCTGCCCCATCATCCCTTTGATAAAGGCATGAGATAGGCAGTGTTAATTCCAGACAGAAGCTCATGGGAGGCACTGTTCCCAAGGATGTTCAGGAACCAAATACTCAGTCCTTCAGGAATGTAAAGGATGGGTTAAGTCTACTTCTTTGCATTTTCTTGAAAGTGCCCCCTCCCCTTACAGCTCCTCCATAACAACATCTGAATGAAAGGCAAAGGGTGAGGCTTGGTCCTGATGCAATAAAATCATCTAGCTTTCAGAAGGAAGCCTGGTGATCACTCTGCCCTTGGGCAAGATCTGGTTTTCCACCTCTGCTGGAATTTCATCTTGTCTTTTAAAGTCTCTATTAAGCAAGAAGGGGATTCAGATAATCTCCAAAGTTTTTTCAAATTCTAAAATTTTAGGGTACTCAATATAGCTGTTCAACCATCTTGACTTAGTACATAAAAAAATAAAGATGTCCTTCTTATTGATATTCTTATATCATATATATCAATTTGATTCTTATCAATATAGTGCAAAATATTTTATAGCGTTTTAGTCTTATTGCTTATACACACTGAAGATAAGGTTTCCCTGTCAGTGAAAACTTACAACATAACCCTATTCTTAAGGTCTGAACCAATGGTAGGCAACTTGTGGCACTCCTGGTGCAGCCCAATGACAATTCCCAATATTCCTACAAAGCACAGCCAACCATGAGAGATTCTGGGAACAGTAGTTTAGCAATGTTGAAATGGCTGTGGGTTGCTTGACACTTTTCTAAAATAATTGTTTCTCCCTGTCTTCTGCAACTGATATTCATATCAGCTGCCTCCAGATGCGTTGAGTTCCCAAAATTCCTAGCCAACACATCTGGAGTACACCAAGTTAATAAAAGACTGATTCAGAAGAATTCTGTAGCTGACCTAACAATTTTATTTTGCCAAAACAGCCATTCCTTTTCCAGAGACATCATATTCTGTACCTTTAGCATTCATGCACTTTTGGGTGGGGAAAGGATGATCTTGGATTAGAAAAATGAAAACAAGCACAGTTGAGTCAAGTACCTTGTGAAACTTATGAACTATAGATAAGAACAAGAGACAGGATATGTTTCCAAGGCTTAAGTAGAAGGAAGGGCTTGTACTTTGCACAAAACTTTTTGACAGTAAGAGAAATTCATGAAGGGATGCAGTGACCTAAAAGGAAGAAATAATTGGCTCTCCCTCACTAGAGGTTTTCAAGCATAGGCTCGGTAGCCATCTTTTAAGAATATTCTACCTATGAATTTCCTGCACTGGGCTGGGGTTTGGATTAGATGGCCTTCAAGATCGCATCCAATTGTATGCTTTCTTATCATCCACAGTTCAGTTTTAAAGCCATTGAAATTAATTATTTTCCTAATTGTTATCATGTGCATAAACCCAAAGTTTGCTCAAGGCAAATGATAGATTATAATAAAATGAAACTGAAATATATAGCCACTTAATGTCACCTTGCACTGTGAGATAATTGGCATATAAAATTGATACAAACAAACAAATATACAGAAATAACCAGCCAAAATGGTACGTATGGCTTCTTCCCTAAAAACCTAAGAGATTGGAGACAAAATCTCTTCAAACGGAATGGATTCCATAACTTGGAAGTAAGATAGGAGAAGGCCCTCAGTTTCTATGCATGAGCTCACTCACATGAGCATCTCTCTACCCAATTCATCTTTACTTGGATTCATTGCATTTCATGTGGGAGCCTTGTTTAAAAATGAGACACAACACAACAACTGGGAAAGTAGATCAGTGATTTTGCGAGCCAATTAGCATAATACAAAATCAGCAACTCTGTTAAATACGTGGAACCAGTTTCTCACAAACTTGTGATCTAGAGAGAAGATTATATGAAGTGTATAACTACAGTTTGATGAATTAAGTTCACAAGGAACACGTGTTTGGATGTACGCTCAGTGCGTGCATTTGGGTGTGTAATATGATATATATTTTCATATATACACAAACTTAAACACAAACCATAAGCACAATAACTCAATTCACCCAATATTATGTCAGAAATTGACTGGCTGGTTTGTGATATAGTTCAAATATTACTTCTGGTTCATATGAACCCAGAAAGTTGGGTTAATTCCATACTAACAAACGTAAACAGTAACGAGAAGCACTATATGAATTGTCACCCACAATTGTTCACATTCACCAGATGTTTGTGCATTTGCATTGCCACAATGAATCATTCTTTTTCAATAGTCTTCCTTGCATTTGTAAGTGACTGGAGGGTTTTATGGACCAATACACTGGTGCACACAGAGATCCATATATATAATGTTGCCATTTGACAGGTATCTGTGCTTTTCTATAAAAATACCACTTAATTTTTATACATTTGGTGCCCCAGCAGAGTTACATGTGTATCTTACACACCAGTCTGCACTTTATTCCCATTGTTCTTTGGGCTGGCTCACACTTGATCCCTGTATGCACACCTGTCTTTACCTGTCCCTCCTTGCTGCTTCCTTTTCTCTTCATCTCATACCCCAATTTTGGTGAATGGGTACTTCTCGGAGCTGCCCTTCCTCAGGTTCGCTGGACAACAGGCACCTCCAACCCTCCGCCCGTTCCTCGTTCATTCTTTGCGCACTCGCCCCATGGAAGGTGCGGATGGTACCTGCTCCTTTCCTTTCCGGGAGGGACGATCCCACAGCCTCCTCCTGCAGAAGCCAGAGCAGCACCAGTGCTCCCCAGGAAAACTTCCGCGATTCGGGGTGCCCCATCACTCCACTGCACCACTTTTCCTTGGCACGAACTTTCTGGTGCGCCTGGCAAGCAGTTTCCACCCGGGCCGTCCCTCTCTCTCCTCTGCAGCCACCACCTCCGTTCGGCTGCCCACGGCGTGGGATGAGTGGCTCCCGGAAGATTCCTGCTCGGTGGCGGAAACTTGTCTGCTACAAAACCCAGCATTTGGAGGTTGCTGGTGCAGCACGGAACTGTCAAAGCTCAGCTGAGCGGAGGGCGGGGGGTGGGCGAGAGAGGCAGGAGCAAGGGGGCTGGGAAGGATGGAGAGAAACCGGGGAGCCGGCCTGCCCTCTGGTGGCCATTGGTAGAATTTAGTACAAGTACAATACAGTCTACAAAAGCGTGATGAGTGTTTTTCCTCATCCTGGCCTTATTTTGTAGATAAAGTAAAAAGTTACTTTGGTGGAGCTTCTCAACAACATGGGAGACTATTTGCAAACGTGGGATTCTAAACTTCCTAAAATTATGCAAACATTAGTGTTGGAAGAGATTTGGTAGGTGATAAATTCGAACCTTTTGATTAGAGTGGGAATCTATTATTTACCTATTGCTGATGTCTCCACCCTGTTTCTCTATAAAACCTCTAGTAAAGGAAACTTCACCAGTTCCAAAGAATTCATTTTTGAACAGCTGTTAGCATCAGGACATTTTTCTTCTGTTTGCTTAACAAAGGTAGGAATCTGCTGTGGTTAATGCATTTGTAAATAGCTGGAAAACTAAAGCATGGTCTCAGAAACAGAGGGGTGACTTGAATTTGAAACACTTGCGTAAAATCAAGATCAGTTATGAGGCCATATTATATCTTGTTATTGAAATACAACATAGAGCAGAACAAAAAAAAGATAAAATTGTTGCAAATTTTAAAGAAATGGTAGCTGTGGGACATTGGGAAGAACTATAGAGGGGGAAAATCAATAACATTTACACCAAGCCACAGTCTGAGGTAAAATTGATACAAAATGTTTTATAGATGGTATATAACTCCATCAGTGATTGCCAAAATGGGCAAATTAATTAGTAATAAATGTAGGAAATGCCATAACAAAGAAGGAACTCTATCACATGTGGTAATCATACCAAAAGACTCAAAGGTATTGGAAAGAAATACACCAAAACCACCAGAAAAATCTCGAAAATAAAATTTGAAATGAAAGTCTATTTACATTAGTCATATCCCAGAGAATACAAATGAAAAGCATCATAACTTATTAAGACATATGCTGATGGAGTCAAGAATTAACTGGGCACAACACTGGAAAAAGCAAATCTTGCTGACAATATAAGATTCAAATACTAAAATTGGAGATTATATGGCAATGGAAAAATTGGCTATATATCTACATAGCAGAACTCTAATCAAATTAAAACAGGAATGGTTCCCTTATAAATGTGTGAAATAGCAAGGTAAGTTAATCCACTTACAATATGGCTTTTGGAAAAAAAGGGTTTAAAAATAATTAAAATGGTCTAAACAGAAATAATAATATAAGTTTAAAATAAAGTATGAAAATAGTTAAGTGGCAGTAATTGTTTCAAATGGTTTTTTAAAAAATGTTTAAATTGTTGGTTTATTGTACACTGCCCAGATTCATATTTGTGAGATGGGCAGTCATATAGATTTGATAAATAAAGAAAAAGAAAGAAAAGAGGAAAAAAAGCTGCTTGAATGATTTTTCTTATAGTTGTCATTCCTCTCTTTCTCATTTTATATTTTTTTTTAAAAAAAATTGTTGTCATTGATATTAAATCACATCTTTTGAATTCTCACAGTGATATTTATCAGATGTTCAATTACTTCCTTGTACTTGTTTTCTGGAACATCTCTGAACAAATCTGCCCCATCTTCTGCATGGCAGCCATTTGGTACTTGAAAGCAATTTTCTTGACTTCCAACAGTTTTCTCCAGGCTAAAAAAAAAAATAATCAATACCTCCAACCATTCATCATTTGGATTTCATCTTCTTCATATATTTATTCTTCCAGACCCCATATTATCTTGCTTGTTGTCCTCTGGACAGGCTTCATTTTGTAAATGTCCTTCCTAAAATATGAAATTGTATGTAATATTGTAAATGTGATCAAATGTGTGCAGAATAGAAACACTGATTTATCTTTCTTGATATTTCTGTTTTTGAAATCTAGGCCAGGGGTCCCCAACCCCCCTGGAATGCAGCCCACTACCAGACCTATTCAGGGTGTGTGAGCACCAGGCTAGTGCTCAAGTGTGTGCGCAAGCTCCACTCAGGCTCCTCCAGCTGGACCACCAAGCCACAAAGGTTGGGGACCATTGATCTAGGGTCCTTCCTCCCTCCCTCCCTCCCTCCCTCCCTTCCTTCCTTTCTTCCTTCCTTCCTTCCTTCCTTTCTTCTACCATGCATTTTATACTTCTTGTTCATGTTCATCATTTGATCCATCAAGATATCAAATCCTTTGACTATGAACTATTCAGTATGGTTGCCCCATCCTGTACTCATATTTTAGATTTTCCTTACTCTCTTGTAAGACTTTGCATTTATCCCTATTGAAATTCATCTTGCTGGTTTCTATATTTTTCCATCTTCTCAGAATCCCTGTGAATTTTGATCCAGTCCTCAATCCTCTGTCCCTAACTTTTGTTATTTAAAAAGGTGATAATCATATTCTCTAATCCCTCACCCACTTTATTAATATGTTGATCAGAAAAGAGCCTACAATAGTGTTTTGGTACATCACTTGACAAGTCCAACAATGTGGTGCTATCGATGTACTTTTGTTGATTTTGATCACTAAATAAACTCTGTATTGATAGAATGGTAGCATAACCCAATCCATATTTTGCCACCTTCACTAGAATCTGGTTTTGTTGAAAACTTTGTTGAAGTCAAAGTAAATTATGTTCACCACATGGGCAGTTAAATGGGTCCTCCATCAAAAAAGGAGATTGAGCTGATTTGGATTTATTTATTTTTGATAAATTATGTTGGTTTCTGCCAAGCAACGCATTCCTTTCTAAATGCTCATAAACCAACTGCTTAATAATCTGTTCAAAAGTTTTGCCCTTTATTAGTATAAAGCTGACCTAGATCTTCACCATTGTCCAATTGTCTACCCTTTCCATTTTCCTCTTTTTACTGCTGACTTAATGAAAAAGGTCCTTTGTGGCATTTAACTTCCTTTGTGAGCCTAAGCTGCTTTTGGCTTTAGTTTTTCTAACTGTATTTCTGAAGGTATCAGCTGCTTACTGGTTTACTTCCTTGGTGATTCCTACCATGTAGCTAACCCTTTTATTCTTAGTCCAGTTGCAATTTTCCTGTGTATCCCCAATAATCTAATCTGCCTGCTCTATTTTTTTCCTATTTGGAGTGGTTTTTAGTTCTATTTTCAGAACTGATTTCTGAGTAGTTCCTAACCCTCAATTTCCTTTGTTCGAGTTTTATATCTATGGGATCCTTTTTAGCACTTCTTTAGTTTGTTGAAATTGGCCTTCCTAAATATCTGTGTATGTTCAACGTACTCATTTCTGTGTCTCCCATCCAAGTTGCAAATACATCAGATTTTGTTTCACTTTTAAGATTATTCATGATTGGCCAGACATTATCATGTGACCCAACAACTTTAAACTGACTTGCACTTAAAGGCTGTTTATTGCATAAAAGCAATGTCTAACTGAAACAGGCTAATTGGTTTTTATTCCAAAACATAAAACCAAAACCCAACAACATTCCCATAAGGGCTCCAAGAAGTTTTGTTCCCATAATATATTTGTTCTGTTTTTGAGAAAGAGGCATTGAGACAAAGCGCGGTTTCAAATAAGTCCTCCTTTATTCCAAACAGCAACAGAACAGCTTACAAAATGGTGCGGTTACTTTTATAGTCCCCTGCAAGGTACTTTGCTGGCCAATCGTTGCAAGGCTTTTTTTCCACCTTGCGCATGCGCGCAAAGCTGGAAATAGCCCCTCTGGTCCCGGGCATCCACGTGGTCTGCCTGGGCTAATCGTTGCAGCCTGTGTCTGCAGGCCCAGGACATAACACCCCTCCCCCCTTGGATAAAATGATAAGGCAAACTTATTATTTTAAATACTCCAACACTCCATTACATTGTTTACATTGCATATATACACAACAAGCTACAATCTTACTACCGCCATACTCCCCACTCCTCTTGATCTACATTTACTTAACCCAGACTACTAGGCCTGCCCCTGAACTGACAAGGACCTTACATAGTCCTGTAAGTGTTTTGGAGGACCTCTGGTCCGCCCTGATCTTCTCGGAGCCGGAGTTGGTGCCTGGCCTGCGAGCTCGCCTGCCAGGCTTGGCAGATCAGGACTTTGATGTCCCCTTGACTCAGGCGACCCCCCCAGCTGCTGACTGGCTGGATCCACTAAACCCAAGCCAGAGTTCCTTGGGGGGGTGGAATTCCCCAAGTCCACAAGGGACCCCTCTTGGGAACACTGTCCCTCGAGCCCAAGACCAGCAGCTGGAGTGGCCTGAGTAGCCAATTTGTCCCAATAGCCCCTTGCTCCAGTGTCTCTGCCGCATGTTCCAGAGTCAGGAGCCGCCTCCATGGCAAACCCCCTTTCTGGAGCAATAGCTGGAGCCTGTGAATGTCGGATAGACTCCCCTTCTGGAGCAATAATTGAAGCTTGTGAATGTCAGAGAGCCTGTGGTCCACAATCATAATTGTGGTCCTCCTCCCCCCCCAAGAGCAGAGCCAGGAGCGGAAGTGTTGCTGGGAAGCCTCCAGTGCAGTTGGTTAATGTGACGTCGGATCACACGACCATCCTCCAGGGTTGATGATGCTGACTGGGCCTTTCCTCCTTGAGGCCTTCTCTCCGAAGTCTGATGCAGCCGGTCCACTTCTGATTCTGGATCCTGTTCATAGTCTTCCTCCGTGACCGTCCTTGTTGGATGGTGACTGGAACTTGAGGGTGCTTGGCTAGCCGCAAGGCCTTTACAGCTCCGCCGGCTGCTTCTTCAGCTGCAATTTCCCTCAAGGCATCTTGGAACAAGAGGTCTTCCTTAGTGAAGAGCTTCTGCTGCAACTCACGACTTCGCAGGCCACAGACTAAACGATCTCTGAGCCTGTCTTCCAAGTCCTTGAACTCACAGGGCCTAGCTGCCTGTCGTAGGGCTGCAACGAATTCTACAGCAGACTCACCAGGCCTCTGGTCCCTCTGCTCGAACGTGTGTCGCCAGGCAATCACTGAGAGCTTGGGTTCGAAGTGCTCTCGAAGCATCCTCTTCAATTCAGTGTAGGCGATTGATTCCAGTGGTGCTGGGGCAACCAGATTCTCAGTGATATCGAACGTCTCTTGCCCACAGACACACAGCAAACTAGCAGCTTTGAGGCTGTTTTCCCGGATTTGATTTACCCGAAAGTAGTTCTCTACCCAGGCCACGTACGAACTCCAGCATTCTGGATGCGCTGTGTCAAACTCCGACAGCCGGCCTATCTTAGACATCATTGCAGTCCAGGAACTTCATCCACGCCTCTTGCTGCAAGGGTTGAGAAGGGGTCCCTTCTGCCAAGCTCACCTCCAGCGTTTCCGTACTGGCAGGCCAAGTCGTAATTACCGGATGCCGCGCTTCTCCGAGCTTCAGGCCTCCCGTGGTGAGTCAGCCTAGCTTCTTGTGTTGTTTCCCTTGCAGGCAATCCCACCTTTATTGCCAATGTTCTGTTTTCGAGAAAGAGGCATTGAGACGAAGCACGGTTTCAAACAAGTCCTCCTTTACTCCAAACAGCAACAGAACAGCTTACAAAATGGTGCGGTTACCTTTTATAGTCCCCTGCAAGGTACTTTGCTGCCCAATCGTTGCAAGGCTTTTTTTCCCACCTTGTGCATGCGCACAAGGCTGGAAACAGCCCCTCTGGTCCTGGGCATCCACGTGGTCTGCCTGGGCCAATCATTGCAGCCTGCGTCTGCAGGCCCAGGACATAACAATATTGAACCATAAATAATAAAACAAAGTTTTAGCTTAATGTGTAGCGTGACCTTGCCCATGTGATTAGTGAATTCAATGGCACCTAATCAATATTATCTGGCCTCAAAAAGCTAAGCAGGATTAGCCCTGCTTGGTACTTGGATGGGAAAGAACAAGATAAAATTATATACAAGTTGATCTAAACTCTGTTTGCTTCATGAATGCATCTGTACAGTTTTCTTAATAGCACTAGGGCGATTTCAGCCCAGTTATATTCTAAGAAGAAAAGACTAGAGGGAGTGCTATCAGGCTGTCCTGAACAACTGGAGAAGAGTTGGGATATAAATATAACAATAAAACAAAACAATACAGTAGTTTGCCATTGGCTTCTTGCAAGACACTTATTTTCCCTAAATTCCCTTGCTGATTTTCTTCAGCAAGGGAGGGAGATCTGCTGTAGCCAGTGATATTTTTCAGGCTTTTCCACACATTTGCTGGTTCATCTTTGCTGAGTGCTCGGTATGCAGTTTCTGTGCATACAGGTTGTTGTTAAATCATGGAGTTTTGCCATTGGGTGATTTTGCACAATATATTTCAATTGGCTACTGAATTAACCCATTATAAGGGTTTGTGCAATATGAGATATAAAACAAGACATGATTGGTTTCTTTCATATATTGAGTCATAACAAGCTAACCAAAGTGAAATCCAATCAAACTTTGCATGTTGTACAAACATAAATTCAGCCCCTACATCACGAGTGTCAAACTTGATTGCGTCACTTGATGTATCACGATGTATCACAACATTTTTTGCCTTTGTGGAGCCAGGGTGGGCGTGGCCTGCGTATGACGCATCCGACCTGTGGACCGCCAGTTTGACACTCCTGTCCTAGATCATTTGACTTGTTTATGCCTGCCATGCAAATCTAGCCCATATATTTGGTAGAGTTTAGGACTACCAGACCTGGACTGAAAAATTTCAGATGATTACTAGATGGCAGCAAAGATATTTCTGCTGTCCAGTCTGATAGCCTTAATGGAGCTTGAAGTTTTGCAGAAACTGAATGTTGCTTACTGATATCCAAGAAAGCCTCTGATAAACCTACTTGTTAACTTTCACAGTACTGGAAGATTAGGAATACAAGCAGTCATCTTGACTTTCCACAATGTTTTGGACCTGGATGTTATGACCAGAGTACGGTTCAATATTTAAGTGCCAGATGGCCTCTAGTTTTGGTCATTTCCAGGAGTCAGTAATAAATTCTGATACAGTGCTGCAGAATAGTTCATGAGTGCCAACTGCCAATAACAGCTTCCTCTTTTTCAGAACAACACAGAATTCCAAAGTTGGAACAAACTCTGATGGTAGTAGGGTAAACTTCTATCTTCCCTTACTTCTGAAATCTGATATACTCCAGATGTGCTCTACTTGTTCTATATTCCAGCTGTTAAGTAGTAGATAGGAGACATTAGAACAGGGGTGTCAAACTCAATTTCATTAAGGGCCGCATCAGCATTGCGGTTGCCCTCAGGGGGCCGGGTGGGTGTGGCCAGGGTGGGTGCGGCCTACTGGGTGGGCATGGATGGAGTGGGTGTGGCCTACTGGGTGGGCATGGCCAGCTCTACATCATTCATGTCTAGGGTGCCTGTGGAGGCCTGGGCAGGAGTGGGACAGATCTGAGGGTTTCTGGCAGAAGGGGGTGGGACCAGGGCAAGTGCCAAGGCATGGTCCACTGGAGGAGCCTCACTGTTCCTCTCAGGCCATGTGAAGGGGGCTGGATGGTGGTGCGGGCTGCCCAGAGCCCTGGGCAGCAAAGATCAAAAGCCCAGCCTGGCCGTTGAGCACCCGCGGCATCAAGCCCAGCCCCACTTCCCCAAGGTTGTTGCTCAGGGTTCTCCTGGTTCCTCACTGTTTCCAGACAGCCTTGTGGAGCTAAGACTGAATGCGTTTCAGCATAGATGGCCACCACTACAAAATTGTACATTGGCTCCTGGCCGGCCTGGGCCAGGGCCAAGGCAGAGGGGGCTGTTACCTCACTGTTTCCAGGATGGCTTTGTGGGCCACATGAAACTACTTCGCAGGCCACATCCGGCCTCCGGGCCTTGTGTTTGACATGTCTGCATTAGAAAAACCTCTACTACATAGTGCAAGTTATTGATGAAACTTGATATTGAATGATGTGAAAACTTAGGGAATAGCAAAGGGATTCTTGGATGTTCTAGATTCTTACCAAGATTTGTGGCACCAGCCCCAGTTCCAGCCTTTGGATGAAACTCATCACACCCATGACTTTATAATATCTGACCACAAGGGCATCACATAGGAAGAGGTGCAAAATAAATGACATTTAATGAGGAAATACTTTTAATTTTTTAAGTTCAAATAGACCATATATAGAAATATTTTTAAAAATCCCACAATCATAAGAATACATTTGGACATAGGAAAGACAAATAACATTTGTTTACATAGCACCAAACCTTTTAATGATAAAGCACATATTTCCATAACTTCATGAATTAGCATACAACCTTCAAATGAGATTTCTGGTCTTTTTGCCAAAGAAATTATAGTTTCCCAGATATGTTTAATACTGATTTTCCACAGTTCCAAGCCTGAGAATTCCAAAACAGATAGTTTGCATTATGTTGAAGAAGGCTATATTACATTTTTGCCTCCATCCTCCGTGTGTCTTGATCTATACATGTAATGAGATGAGTTGATTGCATAGTGAGAGAGAGAAAAAGCCGCTCAATAAAATTTATATCGGGGAATCACATTTCTGAATATTTATTTACATCAGTGTTCCTCAAATATGGCTGGCTAGGGAATTCTGGGAGCTGAAGTCCATATATCTTAAGGTTTATCATGCTTGAGAAACATTGCTTTATATTAAAAGCACGCAAAGAGAAAAGAACTGTATTACAATCTTAACAGTTAATTTTCTCTTTGTTTGTAGGATGCTTTTTTAAAAAAAAATCTTGGATGAAATTACTTTTGGAAGGTCCTTCTCTGTAGTCTGAAGCTATAGAGTCCCACTATGCTATACTAATTCTGCTGTACAAAAGAGCATACTAAATATGGCATTAGCTGCATTTATACATAATAAACTCCACAAGGAGGAATTCTTTTGGCAGGACTTGTAGCATCAGATCTCCCTTGCGCCCAGGACTTTCTGTCCCTACAGATGGATCGTGAGCATTTCCAAGACCAGAAGTAACATGTACCATTGTATTCAGGTTATATTTGAGATTAAGCTGTTATAATGTCTGAAGCTAACATTGTTCCTCTTAAAAGAAGAAAATATAGGTTGAGAGGAAGAACTTTCTTATTAGGGACTTTCATATTCACTTTCATATAAACTGTTTTGCTTAAACTAACAGATTTTCTTGTCTCAAACTTGCCTTGACTTGTTTGAAAGGAATCCTCCAAAACAGCAGCTGAAAGAATTCTTCACTGATATGGGTCTCTCTCACATGCATCCACATGCACACACGCATGCACGCGCACACACACACACACACACACACAAAATTAGAAAAAAGACAAAAAAAGAGGGACCTGGAAAATTCTAAAACAGCAACACAATGCTCTAATTATTTATTGGATATATAGGTAGTCCTTGACATACGACCACAATGGAGTCTGGAATTTCAGTCATAAGTTACTGTGGTCATAAAGTAATGCATAGGGCCAGAGTGAATTTTGCTGTAAAGCAAATCACTGCAATCGTTAAGGGAATCACACAGTTGTTAAGTGAACCATGCGGTGGTTAAGCAAATCTATTATCCCACATGGGCACTTTTTGCCAGAAACCAGCAAAAACCACAGAAACAGCAAAAAAAAAAGTCACAAACTGCAGTCACGTGACCACAGAACATTACAGCCAGCTGTAAATACAATATGGTTGCCCAGCGCCCAAAATGCAATAGTGTGGCTTTGAGGGAGGCAGCAACTGCAAAGATCATAAGTATCTTTTTTGTGGTCTGTCCTAACTTTGACTGGATCACCTACAGGACAGATGAAATGACCGCAATCCTAGGAGAAGATGAAGAAATGAGGACATCTGTTTCAAAATTTCCTTGGCTACTTCTTCCTTTGGGAAGCAGTCCAGGCATCTCACAAGGCAAAGTGAAATTCATGAAATAACATTTCCCAAAATAACATTCCACCCTCTTTCTGGTTGTTTTCACAATGATAATGCAAAACATTTTAGCACTGGGGAAAGAAAAAGCAGCACTGTCTTTTTAGCTCAACAAAAAAATGTTCCATAATCCTTTTTTGTTTCATAGGACTTAACGCTTCTCACGGCAGTGTCCAATTCTGACTGGAAAGGTATAAAATCAAAGCCACACAGTGATGTGATGTAAACAGACTTTCCAATGTGATACAATTAGATCCGAAGTCCACGAAGAATCTCTCCGCAGGCTGAATGCATCTCCTCCTATAACTTGACATGTGCTAAGAAAGTATTTAAAAAAATACTGATGGCTTTAGCGAAGGGAAAAAAAGCCATCCAAGGTCCAACAGATCCTGAGTGTTTTGCAAAGTGGAAATAAATATAAGGGTTGGTTTGTTTTTTCCCCAATCCCAAAGTAGTTTTGGCTGAGATTACTTGGCGGCAACTTGAGATATCATCCATTCTAAACCAGCAGGAAGGCTGAATGGAGAAAAAGAAAGGATTAATACTGGAAAACCCAACATTAACAATTCCTAGAAGAAAACTGATATTAACTTGGATCCTTTCAACAAAGAAACCATTTTCTTCTCTTTATCGGAGAACCTAGACAGGTTGCATCAATTGACTTCTTAAAAAAATTGCATTAGAGAGCACCTGACATACTGCTCCAGGTTCTAGCCTCTTTATTTTCAAAAAACTTTCTAGGTTTTGCTTGGATCTCCACTTGCATTCTAAGAAAGATATCAGCTAAGAAAAAAATGTAGATGGTTTCAACTAGATCGGGATCTCCAAACATTGCAACTCTAAGACTTGTAAACTTCAACTCCCAGAATCCCCCAGCCAGCCATGCTGGCTGGGGAATTCTGGGAGTTGAAGTCCACAAGTCTTAAAGTTGTCAAGTTTGGAAATCCCTGAACTAGATGCTCAGGATATAAAAAAGATAAACTGAAGTAATGGTCAGCATTTGAAAGGCTAATGTAACTGTACTATTTTGCCTACTGGTAAAGGGATGTTTTTTGACCAGCCCCATCAACCCCTAAGCAACAATTATGGAAGAGTATCCAAGATATGCTCTAAGGCAGTGATGGCGAACCTTTTAGAGACTGAGTGCCCAAACTGCAACCCAAAACCCACTTATGCATCGTTGAGTGCCGGGTGGCTGTGGCCCATCGAGTGGGCGTGGCCCATCAGGTGGGCGTGGCTGTGGAGGTAACAGCAGACTGGGTGGGACTAAAAAGTTCAATCAATCAATTCCAACTTTGCAAGATCTTTTTTTTCCCGTGAGTTGAAATTAACTGATTGAACCTTTTTTTTTTTTTTTGCACACAGCGGTGGAGGCCTAAAGCGAAAAGGTTTTATAAAACCCAGCTGAAGGCCTAGGACTGGGGCGACGGCGCGCGTGCCTACAGAGAGGGCTCTGAGTGCCGCCTCTGGCACCTGGGCCATAGGTTCGCCACCACTGCTCTAAGGCACGGGTGTCAAACTCGCTGTGTCATGAAGTGTTGTGACGTATTGTGACTTTTTTTGCATTGCCGCAGCTGGGGTGGGCGCGGCCTCCGCATGATGCAACCGGCCCACGGGCTGGCAGTTTGACACCCCTGCTCTAAGGAGTCCAGATAGGTCCTTCACTTTCAAAAGGATGTATTTCTGCATTCCTTAATTTTAAACTTGGGTTGAATCGAAAGGATAGCACATATTATGCAGAAACAACCAGAAACCAGCCTTTTAAACAGGACACAGTAAAGGCTGTCCACAGTGAAAATGATTTTCTCAATTACTTCTAGTTGATTGGGCAATCTTTATGATACTTTGTATGAAAAAACAAATGTTTTTCTTTAGAGAAATTATACATGGATATATTAATCAGATGCAGCTTAAGGAAATATTTTCCTCTTTTCCCCACCCCTTCCACATTCATACATTAAAAACAGTGCTGGCCATCTTCAATGTTTCTAAGAACCATTATTAAAAATCAATCAATTCAAATTAGATGAGTTATTAACCACAAACATTTCCATTCACGACGTATTTCAACAATTGAAAATAGTCTTAATCCATTTAAAAGTGTTCCAGGGCTCTAATCCAGGCTTGGCAAGGAGACAGAAAGCTGCATTGTGCAATATTCAATTTATTGGCCTGCTAAGCCAATTTACTTTCAAATTATGTTCCTTTATCAAGAGAAAAACTTTATACCTTTTAAGATTGGCATTCATTTCACACAGGAAAGAGTTCTATAGCAGGGGTGTCAAATTTATGGTTTGACTGTTGTCCCACAACAAAGCCCACATAGGCAAGGCAGCAGCAAAGAACAAGCAGCTGCAGAGCTGTGCTGGTGGGATTTTGAAGGTTTTGAACCATCGCAGGTGCGGTGATGGCATGTAATTGCCCTGCAGGTGTACAGAGACTGTTGCTGCTGAAATGACCATTTGTCAATGTTAGTTGGCTTCAGGAATGTGTGGGATGACATGGGATGACAATAGCAGCCACAGGATATTTTACTGTTATAGCAGATAGCATATTTTTGCTTTTATGTGTCATCAATAGCATCATTTGCATTTAATTTGTAGATTGTTATTAATTATAAATAATAAACCATTTTAATTATTGATGAAATTGACATAATTGATAGCTATTTGCAGTGCTTTTTTTCTAAAAAAAAAAAAAAGGTGCCAGAACTCACACATGTCATACAACCCGCCTTGCCAACCTACAAGGTTCCATCCAAAAAAGGTGCCGGAACTCCATTCTGGGCGTTCTATGAGAAAAAAAGCTCTGGCTATTTGTATTTAATATGTGTTGCATATTTGAATGCAAGGCACCAATTAGCACACTTAATGTCATCTGCTCCCCTCCCACCCTATTTGAGTTTAAGACCCCCATTCTAGAGTGAAAAGCCTTCAGTTGTTCCTAGCATACAGGAGGTGTAATTCTGGTTTACTGACCCCTCTCCTGTGAGTGCACAGCATCCTTGAATATGCCACGGGTGGTCTCTGATGGAGCTCAGGGTGAGGAACTTCGAAATCTCAGAGGTAGACATGGAGTTTTTTACATCTTGCTTGTTGGCAAATATCAACACAGCTGCATTACGCAGGTCCTGGGGAAAGAAAAAAGAGAACATGTTGTTTGACTCCGGTTTCCATCAATTCATGATTCATTCAAAATGAGAGAAGTAACAAATAAAGCTATCACATAAAGGTCAGAAGAGAAGACAGTCACAAAAGGAATTCCCAGTAGAATGTCTGTGGCTTAGCATGAGCTATGGATTGAACATGGTCTGTTTATTTCTCGAAGCAAGTTGTGAACCCTCTTCAAAACCTGGATGTGCCATTGGGCCTGAGGATCCCATGGAAGTGGGGATCCTGTAAATAATTGCACTGCACCCATTTAGACTGTACTCCCTCTTGTCCTTTCATACTTTTTAACTAGTTTTAACTGATTTTAATAATGGTAGGTTGTAATTGTTAGTTTTCTTTATCCATATATGCCACCCAGAATCACATGCAAGTGAGAGGGGTGGCCATATAAATTTAAAAGAGAAATAAAAAAACAAATTTAAGCACGATATGGAATCTAGCAACTGTGGTTTAATAAACCATTAATTATGGCTTAGCATCGTGACTACATTCCGTTATTATTCTACAAACAATCATTGAAATAGATTGCTGTGAAATATGAATAATGTACCTGTAGTTTTTAATTAGCATACCACCATTGTAATTATGGTTTATGAAGATATAATATGTGAGGCCAAACAATGTGATTCATTTAACAAAGTTTAATGAACAAAAGCATAGTTTCCTATGCTGTGTGCACTTAACCAGAATTTCTGGAACAGAAACCTAGTAATCAGACTCCTTCTAGGATATATGCCACCTTTCACTAGTCTTCCTCCAAAATCTCCAACTTCTGGATCCCTTTTTTTTCAAATATCAACATCTGAACTTTCCCTGTTGCTCTCATTGAATAGCCTGTAGCTCTTACTTTCATATGCAGGATTAACCTTTCATCTTTGTCCAGAATGTCCCAGAATGTTCATTCTTGTTAATTGTCTGTTTTATCTTGAACAATTAAGATATTGGTAAGAATTCCCTGGTCTCAGGGCAGAAAAGACTTAAAGAAAATCTTCACATTTAAAAATAATTCACTGGCAATAATTGAAAATGTAGAATTACTTCAGAAGGAACAGAACAGCTTGTATTGTGACATCACAATTCATCATTTTGGTGTCATTGTAATTAGCTGTGGATGCCTAGGCTAGTGCCCCCCCCCCCACACACACATCTCACAGTTATGATTGTATAGCAGGGGTGTCAAACTGCCGGCCCCTGGGCTGGATGCATCATGCTGAAACTGCACCCACGTCATGCGACGTTGCGAGTTTGACACCACTGCTGTACAGTATTTCAGGCACTTGACAACTGATTCACCTTTATGGCCAGTTGCAGAATTCCACATTCACATGGCTGTGATTTACAATGATTTTTGCCAGTTTTTGACCTTTTTTGCCAGTTTCTGCATATACAAATCCATGGATTCATTTACAGCTGTGGCATTTGCTTAGTGACTGCCACATTTACTTAATAACCATGGTGTTTGCTTAATGCCTGCCACAAAAAGTCATAAAATTCGGTCTGGTCACCTGGGTACCTTGATTTAAAACCATCATGACTTACAACAGAAATTCTGGGATCTGTTGTTATAAGTCAAAGACTATCTGTAATGATGGAAGATCTATTAGGATTCAGTTGTTGCTACTGATTGGTCTGCAATAGTCTCAGTTTTACACGTTTCAAACATGAGCTGGTTAGCGGGCGGGTTGTGGCCAACACACCTTATAATTGGACATGATGACTTCTCATATAAATAATCTCTAAAAACAAATAAGAAATAAAATGTTCTGCCATAGCCTGTTTTCTGCTGACTCTCTCCTTGGAAGGAGATTTTTCCATCCAAGCACTTAGAAATGAAATTCAGCCAGTTCTAGTGCTGTGGCTGGACCAGCTTGTAATTGATACAAGCAGCATTGTAACAGCAAATATAAAAGATGCCCAGGAATACAAAATGTACAAAACATCTGGGGAGCAACATCTGAAATCTCACACAACATATATCTCTGCATGTGGTAGTAGGCCAACTCACCTCATGAGCTAACATCTTATACAACTCCTCTTTTGTCACTGTCAGCCTCTCACGATCCGTGCTATCAATCACAAGGATGATAAACTGATCGAAGAAAAAAGAACCACATTTATAAACTTGATCAAGACTAAGTGAACATAATTGAAGCAGTGGCTGAGTTCATAAAACACACTACAAGCATAATATATTGCAGTGTGATTTGTAAACCATGTTTGTGATATAACACATTGGGTAAGCTAAGCAATTTTATTTGACTTAATAAGCTAACCATTCCTGTGAACCTAGTTTTCAAGCGCCAGCCCTTGTACGCTCCAAACAGCATTGTTTTGGAGAAGAAGGAAATATCAGAAGACTTGGGAGAAAGATCCCATCACACAGGAAAACTTCAAAAGAATGAAAAGTAAGCATTCTTGATGGCTGTAGAAAACTATCTGTCTGATGGGAGGAAGTAAAAGACTAAGCAGGAGAGGAAATGCAAGTAGGACTAAACAGGAATATTTAGAACTAGAAATCTAACAGCAGCCTGGAATGTCTTACTTGCCAACATCTAAGATTTAAGTTAATATTATATCTTAAATACATTGGTCAGGAAGCGCAGAGGTTTGATGAGTGTGTGCTAAACCAAGGTTCATTATTTTGCACAACTACTAAGCTTGCCTTCATTCCAGGAACAACAGTTAAATAATCAAAATAAATTCCTAACATCAGATCATAATTCATGCAAGCCAGAGAATAAAATAATGTTAGGGAATTTCTGCAGAGGGAATGAGAACCAACTGAAAGAGACGTGGAGCTTTGTAAACATCTTCCCCAGGGGAACTTTTTTAAAAAGTAATTCAAAATGTATGAATAAATGTCTACTTGGCAAATGGTGTACTGTCTGGAAAGCATATAGGAGAAGGTAAGAGAAGAAAATCACATTTCATATGTAAAACTGTCAAGAATGCAGTTTTGGCATATGAAGAATGAGTCTCAGCTTGCCTTTGTTCTACCAAAACAGAAATTATGACACAGTCAAGACTCACGGGTAATTCCCATCCCTCACAAAACGCACACGTAAGCAATAACTTTGCATGAAATAGCAGAATATCAATACATAAGAGGAAGTAGAGTGACAGAAAACAGCTACTAGAGAAAACCAAACATAAGATCAAAGAGATATCCAGAATATTCTTCCAACCAAGTTCCCCTGAAATTCAGTGGCAAATTTTAGATTTTTAGTTGTCTGGTTTTCACATTTGAAAACAAACATGAGAACAGATACACAGACCTCTTTTTATATCAGGCCAACATGTGCCATTCAAATAACCTTTGGAAACTAAAAAAATACTGTTAAAAAGCATGTCCACTGAACACAGAAACATTGCCCTGGAAGCTACTTGAACAGTATTTCTAAATAGCATAATTACCATGCTAGCTTTCACCAAAGTGGTGCCTCTGAATCAGCGTTTCTCAACCTTGGCAATGTTAGGATGTATGGACTTCAACTCCCAGAATTCTCCAGCCAACATGCTGTGGAAGTCCACACATCTTAAAGTTAGCAAGGCTGGAAAAAAGCCCTGTTCTAAGCTGACGTCTTTTGAAACCTTTGACTTTGCTTCTGTTATCGACTTACCGGGGGAGGGGGGGACTGACATAGCCACAAGATTTTTGACAGTTCAATATTGGTTAATATTGGCAGGTCTTAGAGCTTTTTGGTAAGCATTGTACTCACATAAACTTGATCCAGAATTAATGACATCTTAGTATGAGTTCACATTTAACCATTATGAAGCATTAATTGAGAGTAGTGTATTAATTATATATATTGTAATGGGATTTAAGTTCTTTTTAAAAATACTCCGCCCATGTGCAAAACTGTAATTTCATTTGTGTTTTAACTTACCATAAGTGCTTTATGCTTATGCAAATTTTTATTCCCAAAAGTATTGCCCAAATCTTACAATCTTATGTGCTGCTTATGAAGCTAAGTGTAAACAGGAGAAAAAACAGCGGATGTACAATGGGCATTTCTGAAACAGTGTCCAGGTAACCTTCAACTTGAGACCAGAATTTTCATTTCTAAGCAAGGCCGTTAAGTGAGCCGTGTCTGGGGTTTTTTTTTTTGCCACAGTTGTTAATCACTGCAGTTGTTAAATGAATGTACAGTCGTTAAGCAAGTTCAGCCCCCCCCCCAATTGACTTTGCTTATCGGAAGCCACCTGGGAAGGTTGTAAATTGTGATCATATGACTCTAGGATGCTGCAACGGTCAGCTCTGGTTGCCAAATGCCCGAATTTTGATAATGTGACCTTGGTATGTTGCAACAGTTGTAAGTGTAAGGACTGGTTATTATAAGTTACTTTTTCAGTGCTGTTGTAATGTCAAATAGTTACTTAAATGAATAGTTGTTAGTCAAGGACTATCTGTACCTGAAACAAAAACTTTAAGCAGTTAAAAGTGGACTTTGCCCCTTCTATGATTAAGTAGAGCCTGTATCTGGATAGCCGTATATTTCGTGTATGGTGTCCCACTAACCAATGACAAAAGAGCAGTTTTCTGATTCATGTAGATTATGGAATAATTATAACGTGACAGCTCAAGAAACACAACTCTGGATCGTTATCCTTCCTATTATTCCATATCAAATCACCAGGACCAGATAGATTACACCCCAAGGTTCTCAAGGAACTGGCAGATGTGATCTCAAAACCGCTGAACTATATTTTTCAAAGATCCTGGAGCACTGGGGAACTACCAGAGGACTGGAAAAGAGCTGATGTAGTTCCCATCTTCAAAAAAGAGGAAAAAAAATGGATCCAGGAAACTACAGACCTATCAGTCTGACCTGAATACCTGGGAAGATTCTGGAAAAGATAATCAAACAACGAATCAGCGAACACCTAGAGGCAAACAAAGTCATTACTAAAAACCAACATGGGTTTGTCAAAAACAGATCATGCCAGACAAATCTTATTGCATTCTTTGACCAAATGACAAAATTAGTGGACCAGAGGAATGCTGTGGATATAATTTACTTAGACTTCAGTAAGGCATTTGATAAAGTAGATCACAACCTACTACTCGGTAAGATAGAAAAATGTGGGTTAGACAGCATCACCACCAGATGGATTCATAGCTGGCTGACCGGCCGTACTCAGCATGTGGTCCTCAATGGAACTGCATCTACATGAAGGGAAGTGTGTAGTGGGGTGCCCCAGGGTTCTGTTCTAGGCCCAGTGCTCTTCAACATCTTCATCAATAATTTGGACGAGGGGATAGATGGGGAACTCATCAAATTTGCAGACGACACCAAGCTGGCAGAAATAGCCAATACTCCAGAAGACAGGCTTAAGATACAGGAGGATCTGGACAGACTTGAACACTGGAGTCTATCTAACAAAATGAAATTCAATGGTGAAAAAAGTAAGGTTCTACATTTAGGCAAGAAAAATCAAATGTACAGATATAGCACAGGTGGTACCTTGCTCAATAGTAGTAACTGTGAGAGGGATCTCGGAGTCCTAGTGGACAATCACTTAAATATGAGCCAGTAGTGTGCTGCAGCTGCCAAAAAAGCCAACACAGTGCTAGGCTGCATTAACAGAGGGATAGAATCAAGATCACTTGAAGTATTAATACCACTTTACAATGCCTTGGTAAGGCCACACTTGGAATACTGCATCCAGTTTTGGTCACCACAATGTAAAAAACATGTTGAGACTCTAGAAAGAGTACAGAGAAGAGCAACAAAGATGATTAGGGGACTGGAAGCTAAACCATATAAGGAACGGCTGCTGGAATTGGGTATGTCTAGTTTAATGAAGAGAAGGACGAGGGGAGACATGGTAGCAGTGTTCCAATATCTCAGGGGCTGCCACAAAGAAGAGGGAGTCAGGCTATTCTCCAAAGCGCCTGAAGGCAGAACAAGAAGCAATGGATGGAAACTAATCAAAGAGAGACGCAACCTAGAACTAAAGAGAAACTTCCTGACAGTGGAACAACCTGCCTCCAGTAGCGGTGAATGCTCCAACACTGGAAGTTTTTAAGAAGAGACTGGACAGCCATTTGTCTGAAATGTATAGGGTTTCCTGCCTGAGCAGGGGGTTGGACTATATGACCTCCAAGGTACCTTCCAACTTTTTATTATTATTATTATTATTATTATTATTATTATTATTATTATTATTATTATTATTATTATTATTATTATTATTATTATTATTATTACTACTACTACTACTACTACTACTATTATTATTATTATTATTAGTATTATTAGTAGTAGTAGTAGTATTTTACTTCCTTATATTTATTTACTAAAGTATACCCAACCCACCTCTGTGTTGGAATAGTAGGTGTTCCAAGTAGACCGCAGATTTTCCTGACCACCAATATCCCACATCAGGAAATGTGTCTTGTGCTGGGTGATTTCTTCCACATTGCTTCCAATTGTAGGTGATGTATGCACAACTTCATTCATTAGGCTGATGGAAGACCAAAACCATACACTGCTTTGTTAGTGTCCCACCCTCCGCATACATTTCTATCTTCAAAAAAAGGCCAAGGTGTTTGAGACAGTTAAGCCTTCAAATTACCTATGTTCCAAAGGTTTTGGAAAAATTGAAACAATTACTGGAAAAAGTACACAGAGGGACTAGTATAATAATCTTGATTCTTGTTTTGGGGATAGAAAGAAATAAAAGAACAGGGATGCTATAAATCTCTCATGTCCCTTGAACAACAGTTGAAATAAGCATTATGTGGCCCTTCTCTATCCTTTTAGAATACTTCAAATAGTTTGTTCTAGATTTTTAGCCTTGATTTGGCATTTTTGTCCGCCTAATATTCTTCCCAAGGGCCTGGGATAGGCAGATGTGGTTGTCTAAATTATTAATTTATTAATAGTGAATATTGAAATATAACATATATAGTACTAAATAGCATTATGATTCTTGTTTGTTGCACAGCCAAGCCATGTCGGATGTGAAAAAACAGATCCACACGTGAAGGTTTAATGTAACTGATTTATTGCTAAAAGCCTATGCAGTCAGTATCTAGTTAGAACTAGATCAGGTTCAACAGCAATCAAAGGAGCTGGACCTATTTCATTCATGGCTACATAAGAACTCTGTACTGATCCCTCTTTTTACCCCTCTCCCTGGCTCTGCCATTCCTTCTCCTATAGCCAGACATTTAAACTAAATTTAGCATTTTTATCCATTATCAAATCCTTGCCAATTATCAGGGATATTACTATTATTTTAAATGGCAAAAGATAGGTCTTATCTTTTTTCTGGATTTCCCCCCTCCCAAATTGAGAAATGTGCTCATATGTGTTTCATACATGATTGATGGCTGTATCCTAAAGGGAAAATATATATAAAACAGACACTCAATTGTAATCCATCAAATACTTTTAGAATTTGAATATCGACCTAGACTACTGTATTACAAAAGAGCCACAATTTAGTTGTAACACGCAAAGTATGTTCTAATATAGTGTCTTTGAAACTTGGCAGCTTTAAAATGTGTGGATTTCAATTCTCAGAATTCCCCAAACCAGCATTTAAAAAGAACGGTTCCATTTTATAAGTCCAACTATAGATTAAAACAAGGCAATTGGTTTTTTTTGTGGCCAAAGTCACTCTTTTTTTAACCATGAGTTCTCCAATTGCTGAGAACTTTGGGGAAGAGATGTGTAGTAGTGACACAATGATATCACTAGAGAATAGATGTGGATGTTTCTTAACTTTGGAGTTTCAGGTTTCATTTTTAATAGATTTATTGTAATAAGTTTGTTGCACTGTAATAATTTAGAGGTTTTCTACAATTTTTTGATGGGAACTGCAAAGAAAAAAAAAGGTTGCAAATATATGCAACTCAGGATATGAGCCGCCTAGCCCTGGATTAAACTCTGTTGCAAAGGGAACAAAACAAGAGATTTATTTAAACTAGACATTGGATACTGAGAAAGGAGAAAGACCAGACACTCACAACTGGTAAAGGATGGTGGTTTTTCCAGCATTGTCCAGTCCAATAATTATCACTTTATGCTCTAGAAGAAGAGAAAGTACAATATGTCAGAGTTAATGTAGAAAAATATAATTGCTATTTCTTTAATTCACCTATAAACTGAATTATTACTGCAACAATGCAATTGAGGAATAGACTGAGGGAATGTTTGCTCAAGACTACCAACCGAAATAACTTGAATCTGTTATTTTCATCCATACCTACACAAATATGCATGCAACTGATATACCTTCTATTCCTTACCTCTTTTCAAATCCTTTGGATTTGTGGATTTGTGGATTTATTAGGGATTCTTGAGTAATGCAGGAATAATGATTTGGCCTGGTTTAGAACTTACCATGCATTATGAACCCATTAGTTCAACGCTTGCTTATGACAAACCATCAGTAATCTTGTCTGAAACCACACCAATTAAATTGACTTAATTACAGCTTAATATTTTTATCTCACCCTTCATCTTGCCCCCCACTGGAGGAGCTTTCATTGACAAGTATATCAGACATCCCAGGCAAATATGTCCTGGAAGAACAATTCCCTTGCTAGAGGCTCCAAACTCAAGTTGAGGTAATTAGGATTCTTAGAATCTGCAAATCTAGAATCACATATCCATGTGACTAAGAGTCCCATGTCTTATTTGGTACTACCTAAATCTAGGCAGGTGAAGGTTCCAAGCTAGTGCGCTAGCATGTATAAAACACGGAGAAAGTATCCCTGATAGTAATATATCCTTACTCATATCCAGTGCTTTTTTTGTAAGAAAAAAGGTGCCGGAACTCACATCTTGTTAATCTTTTATTTAAAAAATTATATGTTCAGTTCTTAACATAAATTTAATTTATTGTATTTAAGGCAAATGTTCATAGTAAATTTTACACTAAAAATTAAAAAAAGATTTTCAATTCACCAACGATTTTTTAAAATAAAGAAATTATTTACCTTTTGCACGTAGTCAACCACTACACACACACTCACACACAACCGTTGTGTAACTAAACATAATGGTCGCCGCCTGCAGTAAGCACGACCACACGACCAATCACAAGCCAAGCAGTATCACAAGCGCCATCACAACCAGCGCAGACAAAGTATGCATGCATCAGATTCGACACACAAGCAGCCCACATGCACCATTTAAATGATTTTGCCGCCGACCTGCTACGCTTGACAGGGCAATTCAAGTCCACGTGGACCAAACATCAAATTTTCAAAAGTTACTTTTAAAACTTGGAAAATCCATCGAAAAAAGGTGCCAGAACTCTGTTCCGGTGCGTTCTATGACAAAAAAAGCACTGCTCATATCTATTCATCCCTTTTTTGTAATCTCTAAATACTTAACCCAGTGTTGGATATTGTAAGATTCACAGACCAGTGTTGGAGCAAGATTTGTATCAGTTGCTGTTTCTTGATTGTCTAGTTTTTCCTCTTGGCCCACTTAATTTTTGGACTACGCTTCATGCTTATCCTAGCTGGCCTTTGTCGCAAGAACTGAGGTCTGGCTACATCTGAGTTTGATGGCTTCACACCCAGTAGAAGAGAATGCATTTCTCTAAGGAACTCGGGAATTATGTACATCCTTCTCTGTTTCACATAACAAATACTGTTGGATAGATGATGTTGAAATAACATGACTACCTCATGTGTGGCTTCATTACTGAGCTGGATTTTGAGGTGAGCTTTACTAACCCTAATTTGATCTTTTCAATAAGCAGAAACAATGAGGAGAATATCCTGATATTGAGAAATGACATTGGTCAAGTCCTGTTTCAGCTGTTTCTGATACTACACCACATAACTTTAAGTCTATACAAGATGCTTAAACTTTTGTACAAACATGGATTGGAATTTTTTATGCTCATATTATATTATGAAGTTTTAAGGGTTCCTAAAATCTTATGTTTCGAGGCAGCTGATTATTTCCTCCCAATCCTTGTCAGTGGTTTTATTCTTATTGCTGATTCAAAGGTTACAGAAAATGGCAAGTTGCAAAATCTACATTTTTAGATCCTGTTTTGAGCTTATTAGTTCATGTGGATGGAGAAGACGCTGACACTGTAGTTTGGACAAGTAATTACTTTCTGCTAAGTTTGGCTATTCTTTCTCAATGTGTGTAAACCAAAAATCATGTTGTATTGTGTACTATTGTCATTTAAGATGGTGACTATGATCTGGGAGGGGACACAGTTGTCAGAGGAGGAAAGTTAACCCCCTTATCATCTATAACTGGCATTATGAGAGGAAGGGAGAAAACGGTAATGTTACTCATAGTCTTCTTTATCCCTGTTTGGAGAAACAGAAGAAACTTGTTGACCTCCAGCACATTCCTACTTGGGTTCTTGCTTAAGTCTACTGGATACCAATCTGCTGCATTACCTTAGGGAATTTTGAATTCATTTTTCAAACTCAGTACTTACGGTAAGTGCAAAGTACTCCCTGCTTTACATAAAACCCCTTTATTACCATAGGTAAATTTATGAAGCCATAAAGGTTAAGACTCAGTCCAGTTCTTAAGAAAGTAGAGACACAGATACATATACACATATATAGGTTTTATCACAACCATTCAAAATTACAACAGCTCTCCGAAAAGGTACTTAAGACCTGGTTCTGAGGTTCATGTGACTGCATTTTGGGCATTTGGCAAGAGGCCCAGATTTATGTCCATTTGCAGCATCCCATGATCACATGACCACAATTTATAATGCATTTGCTGAAACCCAAAATTAATTTGTTGGGTTTTTTTTGCAAAAACGCCCCATAGCAAACAATGCATTTGCTTAAAAACCACTGTGTTCACTTAATGACCGCGGTTATTCCTTAATGGCTGCCGCAAAATAGATTGTAAAATTGGGTTGGTCACATGACCCACTTTACAACCATCATAACTTACAACCATAATGAGCAGACTCCATTATGGTTGTGTACATCAAGGACTATACATGCAAATTTTCATCTGAAGCATGACTGGACTCATTCTAATTTTTCCTAATACACTTACTGAACTTTGCTTGAGAATACCAAGGGAACTGCTGACTCCTGGGGAAGATATGGTGGATTGTCACAGAGCTGACAACTATGGAAAGACCAAGGAACCGGTGAGTAAATTGATTCACTGAAACATCTTTGGATAAGGAGATGAGGAGAAATCAGATACTCTTGACATCTGTTCCAAATAAGGAAACTGCAGGATAATGGCTTTTCCCAAGTTTGAGCATAGGTAGATGACGGGATAAGCCATCTTGCTTACATTTTCTAATCTCATTTGGAAATTGCCTATTATTAATCATCCCAAAGATATTAGAGACTTTCTGAATGGTAAGTTTGAAAATCTTCACGAGGTGAGTTTATCTTTGACTCTGAACAAAAAATTAATTGTAAGTTTAAAAAGTTAAAGGGTTTAAAATAAACAGTAAAACAAACAAAATTTTGATCCAAGAAAGTTATAGATGGATTAAGCAACCAGATAAATTTAGAATATTGACTTCTACCATTAAGATTTCAGAATTATCTGTAAAAAAAATAAATACACAGTCTTTCAAGGGAAACAGATTTAATTTGGCTTCCCTGGCTATTGTAAATCATAACAAAAGAAAAGTGATGATTTTAGAAACTGAACATTTGAGGGGATTAAAGATTTTAAGCAGAGGGGGAAAAATACAATCCTATTCTTGATGACAGTTAATAATGAGACTTAGAAAATGACACAAAATGTTATAGTATCGGAAATATTAAAGGAGATCTTTGAAAAATGGAACCAGAAATTAGTAACTACAATAGCAACATTGTCAGTAATGTTTACTTCTATGGATAAACTATGTGTAAAAGATGATAATGAAGGAAGACGAAGGTGGAATAAATTTTATTTGACAAGGCAGAGAAAGTATCAGAGGTGATAGGCCAAGAGAATGATTTAGAAAAGGATGCTTTACTGAATATATAAAATATACAGTAAAAATTAAAAATGACCTGGAAAACGTGTTTTTACTGTATCTACAAAAGAGGCTGGCTAAAGCCTTGAGGAATTCTATGAAGATAAAGAATAAAGAAGAATTGAAGAGAAATCAAATCCTACCACAATATTTCACTGAATTAAAGACTAGACTTTTTGAAAATGTTCTGGCAACTCTTTATGGACTTTCTGCTAACACCAGGATTGAAAAGCTGGGATTTTGTGGGTTTGTGAATAGATCAGGGATGTGATGTAGGATGAAGAAATAGCTGCTTAATCTTATAAAGCAGTGATTCTCAACCTTGGCAACTTTAAGATGGGCTACAGTTGTTAGGACTATAGTTAGGACTATAGCCATAGTTGCCTGGGGAATGCCACACATCCTAAAGTTGCCAGGATTGAGAAATACAATTATAAGGGGTGAATACTTACAAAATGCACTTATACTTGTTGTGATGAAGGTTGGAATTCTCTTCTTTGAGTATTTCTTTTTTTATTATGTTGTTCTTTTTTCTTTTTTCCCCATACTTTTTTCTTTTCTTCCTTTCACTCCTCTTTCTCTAAGTTTAGTTCATATTTGGTTTTACTACTGTAATTAAAATTCTTAATATAAATTATATTAATAAAAGAATACAGCAGGAATTACCAATGAAAGATTTCTAATGCAAGCTAAAGGAGCACTATTCCTGGTATGTGCTGGGAGACTCCAGGGATGCACAATTATTTTTCTCAGCTATCTAAAAGGTAGGGTGCACGCGCACAGCTGGCTCAGGAATTCTGGGAGTTGAAGTCCACGAATCATAAAAGAGCCAAGGTTGCCTACCCCTGGTCTAGGACAATTTGAAACGGCTAACTTGGCGTGGCCAATTCTCCTCTGCATGCTCCCCACCGCCAAGTTGTAGGATGACAACTCAAGACAACCCATTCGGACAACTTTGGACAATGGGGACAACTTGTTGCTTGCAGCCGGTTGGGCAGGTGGGCAGAGTGCAGAGCGGCAGCAGCTGGGGGCTTCACACTGGAATGAGAGCCGGGTGGGCAGGTGAGTGTGTGGGTGGGCAGAGTGCAGAGCAGCAGCAGCTGGAGGCTTCCCATTTTCACACACCCCGCTGCCACCATTGTGCTGAGCTCAAAGTTCAGGCCATTTGGTGGTGATGGTGGTATTCAGGTTGTTCAGCAGTGGTGGCAGTGGGAGGGGCAGGTGGCAGAGGCCAGACATGTCCCATTTTCACACTCCTGCTGCCATCGTTGATGCAGGCCGTGCTTGGGCTGTGCAACAGCAGCAGTGGGAGGGGATGTAAAAATGGGATGCACCCAGCCTCAGTTTCCTCCCTGCCACCTGCTCTGCCCACTGGAACTGCCACTAAATGGCCTGAACACAGCCACCACTGCCCAAATTCCAAATGGCCCAGAGCTTGGTGCAGTGGCAACAATGGTGGCATAGGGGTGTGAAAATGACAAGTTTCAGGCTTCTGCTGTTGCTCTGTGCTCTTGTGCCCACTCGCTCATTCATGAGCCTGCTCGGCTCTCACTCGAGAGTGAAGCCCAGGTCGCTGCTGCCACTAATTTGCGCTCTGCCCACCCACTCTCTCACCCGCTGACCAGATCTCTGTCCAGTTCCCCGTGGCAACTTGTCTCTGTAGCAAATTGATCATGTTGAGTTGTCCTATGACGACTTGGAGGCTTTGACTTAACAGAGGTGACTTGGCGATGGCAAGCTGGTGGCAGTGACCTGGCCACACCAAGTTGGCCACACCGAGTTGTCCCATTCTGCTCCTCCATTGTTGTTGTGCAGACTGAAATGGCTATGCTCACTGTGCTGTCTGTTCCCATATTGATTCAGGCTGCTTTAGCATAGATATCAGGAAGCTCAAACAGAATCCATACCAAAGTTAGATCAAAGCAAAATTTAGAAGCAAACATCATCATCATCGTTGTTACTACTACTACTACTACTACTACTACCACCACCACCACCACCACTACCACCACCACTACTACTACTGCTAGTATTGCATTCCCCCTGACCTCCAAGCAATATAACAAGGAAGAGAGAGCAGTTTGGAATGAAAAAATAATAATAAGTTTGGCCAAGGCTTTTTTTATCATAGAACGCCCAGAACGGAGTTCCGGCATCTTTTTTGGATGGAACCATGTAGGGTAGGCAAGGCAGGTTGTATGACGTGTGTGAGTTCCAGCACCTTTTTTTTTTTTTTTTTTTTACAAAAAAAGCACTGATTTGGCACAGATCATGAAATACTCTTTCATTTCATTTTATGTTAACAAAGGGGATTTTCCTTTTCTTACACTTCTCCCCAGGGGATTTTTTTTACTCAGTACTTGTCTTACAACCACAATTGTGACCAGCATTTCCACTGCTAAACAAAGAGGTTATTAAGTGAATTGCGCCTGTTTTCACAACTTTTATTGCCACGGTTGTTAAAAGAATCACTGCAGTTGTTATGTGAATCATCCAGTTTCCCCCACTGATTTTGTTTCCCAGATACTGACTGGGAAGAGTGAAGAGGCAATCACGTGATCCCTGCACACTGCAGCCATTGTAAATAGATGCCAGTTGCCAAGTGCCTGAATTTTGATCATCTGACCGTGAGGATGCTGTGGGGGTCATAAGTGCGAGGACTAGTTGAAAGTTAATTTTTTTCCCCAGTATCATTGCAACTTCAAACAGTCATTAAATAACTGGTTGTTATATGTATATGGAAGAAATCAAAACAAAAAACTGAGAAGTGGACTTGATTTAAACACAGATTGTAGGTCAGGACATTTGAAAGACATTTTTCCCTCTCTGGAGACACAGTTGTTTAAATTCACGTCAAGGTTCAGAAAAACTGTTTCAAATTGCAACCCTGTATATCATAACCCTTCCTTTCCTACGGTAGTCTAAGAGTTCCATATATGGGAAAATAAAATAATGAGATTACCTTTTCGATTGGCAAGCAGCCCTCTTTTTAAAAATAATCTGTTTCTTCTAAGAACAAGGCTGGCAGCCTGATTACATGAAACTTGCTTGCTTTGCAGAGTAGGAAGGAAGCTCTACTTAAACGTAAAGAAACAACACAATGGCATAATTTGTTCTCTCTAAATACAGACAAATCCCAAGATGCTCTCAAAAGAGTAGCATTAGCAAGCATTGTTTCAAATTCCATATATGGACTCAAAGAATGTGTGTATATATAATACTAACTTATAATGTGGTTTCTTCATTTTTGGCTCATTCTATATGAATGAAGTCTTCTAATTTGTAATGTATAATTGTGACAGAAATATACAATCTGAGTCTGATGAAAACTTTGATGGAAATTATAATTTGTATCATGATACAAAAGGAGAAATGATTAAATACCTGGCTGCATTTCAAATATTGCAGTTAGATTAATCATATGTATTTTTATTCAACATTAAATATAATCACGTGGATCCAGTTCTAATTACTGCTTTCTGGGTTTCAGCCTCTACCTAAAATAAGATAAGTACATTCATCTATGTCTTAAAGGCATGTTTCTAAAAATGTGGTCCAAGGGCCTTAGAGTTCCCACGGGACCCTTTCAGGCGTCGGCAAAATCAAAATTATTTGGCCATTATCGAAAATATTTTCAAAAGTTTAAAACAATCTCTTCTCATTATAATTTTTATTTGTTAAAAATGTTTTTTGTGAATATACTTTATTTAATATCTAATGGATTCAATACTGTTATTTTTTCAGCATTCAATAAATATTCTATGAATGCATCAATTTAAATTTTTAATACAGCATATATTGATAAATATAGCCATACAAGAAAAAGCTCTTTTGGAGTCCTCCATAATTTTTAAAAGCGGGAAGGGATCCTGCCCGCAAAAAGTTTAAGAAACACTGTCTTAAAATAATTTCATAGAAAATAGAGTCAAAGGGCTGCAACAAACCATGGAGATTTTTTAATCCAGACATGTCAAACTCGTGATGTCATGTGACGTCACAAGACATATCGGGACAGTTTTGCCATTGCCGGCAATGGGGTGGGCGCGGCTTCTGGATGACGCATCTGGCCTGCGGGCCGGCAGTTTGACACATCCAACCCCTGCTCAAGGCAGCAGTCTCATACCATCCCAGTCAAGTAGTCGAGCAGTATTTTTTTTTTAGACCTCTAGTGAGAGAGCACCTACAACCAATGTCCAAACACAATTTCTGACTACATACGTATTACATTTTATATCGTAAGATAAGCAGCGTTGAGACTCAATGAATCTTCATTGTAAGCCCTGTCCATTTCTCCTCCCATTTGACTAAAAGTGAAGATTTCTATCGCTTCCATTTGAGCCAGATTCTCATCCTATGTTTATCAGTAGCTATGAATAGTCTGGAGTTCTGGGAGTTAAAGCCTACACATTGGGAGAGAGCCTCACTTGTGGAAACCTAGTTTATTATCTGCATCAACTTTTGACATAAATAGCCATAATTTCAAACTAGTGATAACATTCAAATTGAAATTGGAAGCTCACTAATTTAAACAAGCCATCATTAATGTTGATCACAGTTTTGGTCCATTGTAAATGTATGTTAAGACTTCCAAAGCTCTCTTCTAGGCCCCAGAGGAGGATGGGAAGAAAAACACACATACTCGAAGTTGCTTTTGCTTGTTCCTGTTTGTGTACATTGGACTAAGTCACATCTTAGCACATATGAACACATCTGCATGGTGCTTAGCTAATTTTTAAGGATGGTTATTTCTTTGTGGAAATCTGCCAAACATTTTTATAGTATATGAATGTATTGGGAAACCCAGAGGTTTGGTGCTATATTCCAGACTGATACATAACAAGAAAACCTTGGAAGTAACGAAGGAACGCCTACATACTGCAGGGCCAATGCAACCAGTGCTATATATGCAAGCTTAGACACATCACAAGGGACGGCATATGGAATAGCCTGTTTGTAGGTGAAACCTGGTTTTCATTCTCCATGCAGCAGTCAGGAGGGACATTCAAGTGGACTATTGTCCCTACATATGGCACTTCCATCCTCTCCTCTCAGATTACTTCCCCTTTGGCTTTCTGAAAATCTTTCTATCTTAGGTCATAGCCAGTTGGCCATATGAAAGTTTTCTTCACCAGTCTCTTAATGACAGAAAATCACACTGGCATAATATGTAAGCTTCCATGGCCAGTATCTGTTGGGCACTATTGTGTTTTAGGGTTCAGTGACTTTGCACCAATCAGAAATCAGCTCAGCTAAAGACCCCAGCAGGTCACCTAGCTATAAAGACAGGAGCTCAGTCAATCCTTGCTCAATATGTTGCCTTTGAAGATGCACAGTTGCCAGCAAAATGTCAGGACATCTGTAGCCTAGCCCTTGACCATGGCCATTAAACCCTGAAGCACAACATTGCCCAACTTGCTGGCATAACATTTTCCAATCCCTCCACTGGAATAATGTGGCTGGTGCTGTCCTTCCTGTTGTAATGTGGGACAAAATAGTGAAAACTTTAGGTGGATTCCCCAAGTTTCATTTCCTTGCCCACCCAGCATCACTGCTGGATGGTAAACAACCACCCATCGCTCTCTGAGATTCCTTCCTTCCTTCCTTCCTTCCTTCCTTCCTCCCTCCCTCCCTCCCTCCCTCCCTCCCTCCTTCTCTTCTCTTCTCTTCTCTCCCTCCCCAGACTCTAGCTACAGCTCTTATTGGGATTCCAGGCATGAGATGCCATGTCTAGGGTGCACAAATCTAAACAACTAGTTCACATTGCAACAACAAAATATAGAAAACTCTAGACCTAGCCTGGCACCTGGACGTTTGCAGGCCATCCTGTGTATTTTGGTATGTTGAATGCATGGGACAAAGAGCAAAGGGCCCTCATATACTGGCAGCTTTCACTGTATTTACATCTTAACATGAAAACATGATTGAGAACCAATGCTGAAGCTATGTACAGGTCTGCATGTACAAATATACATATTGTATTCATGTGACTTTCTTTCTTTCTAGAGGCAAAACTCCAAGACCAAGAAAGAAACCCATAATATGTATTTCAGCAATGTTTAGGAGTGTGAAACCAGGAGATATATATATATATATATATAAAAGTGGCTATATATGCACGGGGCTTTATAGTTCCAGACTTTAAGGAATGTAAAATATTTTGCTTAGAACATATAAGAGTTAGAACAAAGGATGGAAACTATTCTACCAAATATTTGCCTAAGCAAACAAACCATGCCAAAGAAAGGCAGAAGTTCCACATAAACATCCCCATTATTCCCACCCACTGAAAAACTTTTGCAATTCCCAGACTCTCAGAGAACAATGGAAGGGGCAAATTTTGACCAATTTATAGAAAATATTTGCAATGACCAAATTGTTACTGTCTCAGATACCAGTATATAGTAGAAACTGTAAACAAAAAGTGTGCAAACCATAAGGATTCAAAGATTTATCCCTTAGCCGATTCCTTTAAATATTATAGCAGTTTAAGTTTTCTGCTATTGCCCGCTTTAATTTCCTCTGCTTTTAACATTTTGTTCTCATCTGTTGCTGCTTTACAGTCTGACTTTTCCATCACTCTCCCATTTCTATGCCCACACATCCCCCTCCTTCATTTGTTCTCACACCCAAGCACACACCGCTTGCCCTTCAACATCAGATATCCAGGCACTGCCTTTTGTCTTTATTAGCACTCCCTGAAATAGCTAATACTGATAGTCCACCAAGCAAGTGCACACAAAAGACACTTTTCAGACTGACTTTCTACATCATCTTTGATGCCCTGTATAAAATGAAAGATCATTGAAAATTAAAACACAAATGTCCTATTATAGACACTGTAGTAAGAGAAGCATTAGAATTCACTCCTGCTTTAGTCCTTTCCCAAAAAAAAACTTTCATGAACAGCCATCATTTGCCTTCCCTGATTGTTTCAGTCCTCCTCAACAGACACACCATCTCTCTTTCCTGTCATTCTAAAGCACACATGTACACAAATGCTGTATCTACAGGCTGTGTGCTCACACAACAACTGCAAATTCTGGTTATCTGCACAAAAGATTTCTTCACCAGCTACTAGTTGATATGCTGAAAAGGTCAGGCTCCACACCCCAAATTTGACCCTACAACATGGCACTAAATTTTTTGAAAGAAAAAAGAAATTAAAAGAGAGAACAAAAAAAGAAATAGAAACAGAGAAATTGAAAGGAAAAGTAGGGAGTGAAATCACTAAAAGCAAAGGAAGCACAATTCCAAATAGAATAATAAAAGAAGAAAGGGGACAGGGACAAGTATAAAATTGTAATGTTAGAAACACAAGAGTGAAAAAAAGGAAAATATGTAAAAAGAGAGAAAGGGAGAGAAAAAAAATGAATAAAAGATATAAAAGAAGAAAAGGTTGGGAATCAAGTGAAAATGCTGCCGGGGCAAAGTGAAGGGCAGAAAAGGGAAAAAATAGAATGAAAAAAAAAGGAATCGAATATGAAAAGAAAGACAATAAATGAATTTTAAAAATGAAAGACAAATGAGAAACAAAAGAAATGAGAGGCGAGGATGCAGTGCATGAAGGCATGGTCGGTGCAAAACAAGAAACAAAGTAAAATTGGGATTTAAGGAGAAAGAGAGAAGAGAAAAGTAGGGGAAAGTTGGTGGACAACAACCTAGAGAAGGTAAACACGATCTGATTGACAGCCACACTTAGCATTTCGGGAATTATGTCATAAGAAAGGAGGAAATGCGGGCGCGCCGAGCTCGAAGACTTCTTACCGCGACTTCCAAAAATGTTCAGGAGTTTAGCAAAAAACTGACCCATCACGAGCTTCGCAGCTTCCTAAGCAAACGCCTCCGCCCCCGCCCCTCTTTATAGACTCCGCAGGTGGCGCGTCAGAAGCTGAGTCCACCCCCGTCGAGCTCCTCCCTCTGGCTGGAAAACTCTCTCGAGGGGGACAAGAGGGACTCCGCGGAACCCTTGAGTGACGTCAGAATGCGTGGTGGAAGCAGGGGATAGAAATCGGGCAGGAAGACCTGGGGACAATACAGGGCTGGCACCGTAGGATACGTTTTCTTACTCCGAGGAACTCCGGAGGAGCTCTGTGTGAAAGAGGGGGAGCGGGAGGAAGGGAGATAAACTGGTGCTTGGTAGGCTTGGGACCAGAACTGACGGTGTTTGAAAAGGGTCAGGAAGAGCTGCTTTTGGGATGCTGGAGCAGCTTTTGAGGCTAGTTTTAGAGTGGACAGCTGCCACTGGAGATGGTCCCATCTTCTCCACCAAGGACCATATGAGTTTCCTCTTACTTCACCCCACAATCCATGTCTGCCTCACTGACTTGTCAACTGAGCTGGGTTATTTACCCAGATTTATTAGTCTTCTGGGAAACCAGTAGCCCAAGTTCAGAAATGGCCTATGTGGCAGTTACCAATCTGGAGCATCTTTTCTCCAGCAACTTGTCACTGAATCATTTTAGAAGATGGATAAAGTTTTGGTCCCACAGTCTACAATGTGTCACAGGTGATGGTTCCCCATTGGCTGGTAACTTGGGATGAGTGGGAAAACAAAGCCACAGGAATCTAGTAGTTGCTTTCCTTAATTTTTCCCACAGTAAGTTGATATGGATAGGTTCACTTGTAAGTCTAGTTACTGATGCAAATTGTTCTTGGCTATCAGGAAAGTGCACATATGCTTGCATATCTTTCTTCTGACTAAAAAAATAGAGGAAGAGACATTAACATGTTAGTGTGAAAGAGTCTAATCATCAGGGTAGTTAGCTTATGGTTCAGTGCTTTGCAGTCCGGATCCAGGCAATAGGGCTAATTCAATAAAGCATGGTTAAATAAGCTATAGGTCAGGGTGCTGAGTCTGCCTATTTGGGGACTTAGATGCTTTGGATTCCAACCAAGGATTTGTGAAATGTCTCTGTCCAAAAACAGATCTGAAGATTGCCAAGTGCATTAGCAAGAAGGTTTCTGAAAATCCAAGAATCTTTTCCTACCTTGATTTATTGTATTATTTCTTCCCCTGCAATTGCTTTCTCTTAAAGCAGAAGCAGGTTGGGCTGGGAGGGGCAGGAAAGTGGGGAGATCTAACACTTCCTGTCAATATTGTAGTGGGAAGTATATTGGCCCTTTCCTAGTGTTTTATGACTACCTTCACATGCCTAATACCGGTAGCATGTGCTACTTTGAGGAGGGCTATTGAAAGTGGGGAAGTGATCTAAATAATCTGAAAACCAACATTCCATTCCCTGTAATCCAGGGGAGATATCTAATTGCAGATGCCCTAGAATTAGACTATTTTGTTTAACCACTAGGGCTATGTTCACACAATCCACATTTATTGGCCAAGTTGCAAGATATAAAGACCTTGTCCTTGTAAGAAACATAACTTTATTTTCCAAAACTTACATTGCAGTTTTTAAAACCTAAAAAGACCAAGTCATTTTGATTTGACTGCCTTAGACTTGGTTAATTCTATTGATTATATAATTTTTTCTTGTAAATGTCTGGTTTTTGAAGACTGAGAGGGATTAGCTTATAAATGCAAGATTGCTATTCAATGGATATTCATGGCTGAAATTCTGAATTTGAAGCTCGTTGCTTCTTTTTTCCTGATGCTGTTGTAATATAATTTTCAGCAAAAGGTTTTGTGTTGCCTGATCAAATGCTTTGCAGTAAGGTGATCGGTACTTAAAGACAGCATGGATATATTTTTTAGGAAATTGAACATATTATTGAAAATAATATATCCTGGGGTGGAAGGTTAAGCCCTATGATCCCACTTAAGTCATCCTATCATTTCACCCTGTTACTTAGAATCTGAACTTTTAAAATTAAGCAATGATATGTCCTGTCTGATTCACATCTCTGAAGGGAGTTAACAATTATGTTTGTAGTATGCAAAATGTTTGTTTTGGGAGTAGAAATAGGTCTCTTTGCTACCTGAAAAATTAAATTTCTTAAAATGAAAAAAGGGACACCTGGATTTGAAACAGGGACATCTTGATCTACAGTCAAATGCTCTCCTACTGAGCTATATCCCCATCTGTTTAGCTTGTTTGTTGCTGGCATCTTTCTGGCATTTGTCTCATTGTGTTGAAATACAGCTGGAAGATTTTTCTGTGAATTATGTTAGTTTTTCATGTGAGATAAGAATGTTCTTCTCTAAAAGGAGTGACTGAACAACAAGTGTTTCATTTATTTTGTTTTCAAGTTACTAGATCTTCAGAATGATTATTCATATTTTAAAATAATAAATTGCATCCTCTCCACATACAACAAGCCTTAACTGTTATAATAAAAAGCCACATTAGCTGGACATTATTTGTAATCCAAGACATAGGAAGTCAACAGAGAGCTATTTAAAATAATACAAAAAACCTTAGATGATAAAATAATACTTAAATGAAAGATAGTATATTCAATATATAATAGATTAAAAGCCACCTTATATCTCCTTAAATACAGGTCATTTTCAAAGAGAGGAAGGTATTTTTGATACATAAATTCGGGGGGGGGGAGATCTGCTTATTATGAATTGGGTCTGCAGGGGGTCACATCTAATGAATATTGCTGTCCATGCCAGAGTTAACTGATCTTTTTGCTCTCCAAAAAGATGTCAGAAGCCCTAATACGGTAGAGAGTAGACCAGTATTTTTTAATCTTGGCAGCTTGAAGATGTGTGGACTTCAACTCCCAGAATTCCCCAGCCAATCATGTAGGAGAGGGTAACCTACAGTCAATAGGCTATGTACATTCCACTCCTCCAGATACTTTGGATGGTACCACTGATTTTCAGAGGTACAATGTTTACAGTACTATTTGATGAATAAAAGGCACATGCATATATACATGGACAGACGCCCACACCCACACTCACAGAGCCAGAATTGTTCAACCGATAGTAGTGTGTCTTTGGATATTCTCTTGGAGACCTATACACATATAAAAAACAGTCCTTGATCCCAACAAAAGGTTTTCGCTGTTGACATCAATCCATTTATTATTTTTAGTTCCATATTTTCATGAATTAGTTACAAATCTCAGATATTTGCAAATATACAATCAAAATAGATGGTAGACAATACTATTTACATGGTATAAATACAGCTATTTGAAAAACTCTTGTTTCATAGTTATCTATTTTTTTTGGCACCTCCAGTCATCCTTTTTCACCTCGTACTCAAATGGTTTCCTGCAAAAAGAGAAAAAGAGGAACTTTTTAAAAATAAGATTTCAACTGCCAGTAAATAAAAATGGTCACAAGGAATAAACCTAAATAGTCCCTGCAGTTATGTGTGATCGAATACAATATGGGCAAACTTGTGCTTGCCATTGGTTTTAGATTTGGTTTCCCATCATCCTTTGCCTTGATGCTAGCTGGGGAAGAGATGTACTGCAATTGCTCATCATCCTTTGAATGCCACAAACCACTAAGTTGTGTTAAAGGGAAGTATGTGGGCAGCAGATATCAGGGGGGTCACTAAGGTCTTTGGGGTGGCCCATTGTGAGAGACTAGAACCCTCACCAATGATCTCTGCTGCATTAAGACAGTCTTTAATGTCTAGTACAGTGGTGGCGAACCTATGGCACGGGTGCCAGAGGCGGCACTCAGAGCCCTCTCTGTGGGCACGTGTGCCATCGCCCCAGTCCTAGGCCTTCAGCTGGGTTTTATAAAACTTTTTTGCTTTAGGCCTCCGCCGCCGTGTGCAAAAACAAAAAAAAAGGTTCAATCAGTCAATTTCAACTTCTGGCGGGAAAAGAAAAGGTCTTGTAAATTTGGAATTGATTGATTGAACTTTTTAGTCCCACCCAGTCTGCTGTTACCACTGCAGCCACGCCCACCCAATAGGCCACACCCACCCGGCACTCGACGATGCATAAGTGGGTTTTGGGTTGCAGTTTGGGCACTCGGTCTCTAAAAGGTTTGCCATCACTGGTCTAGTATTCCCAAGAGATACAATACTCACTCTCGCTTGGGCTGCATCCGTCTGCACACCAGTCCTTCTAAACAGGGGCACACCTGGTTCACGCTGAATGCAATCCCTCCTTGGGGGACAAGGCACCTCTCATCTAAAAGTAGCCTTTTCTTGCAAACCATTTCCCCATGGAGACGGGCACAGCAGAACCCTGGAGAACAGTCTTCGTTGTGATGACAGCGGGCACCTACGAGGGGCCAGCAAGAAGGCATAAATGTTGGAACCCAGCTGAACTGGGGCAAGGAGGGAGAGAAAAGGACTTTGACCCCATTGTATATTGGACACATTTAGTGTACTGTAAATTCAGTGAAGTTGATTTCAGCAATGGTTTCAAACCGAAACTAGTTTAAATATTGGCACGATTTAAGCATGGATAAAATATTTTTAAAAGTGAAAACTAAAGAGTGCAAGAATTCTTATCAAGATAAGAATCGAAATAAGAGGCCTGCTTAGCACCTCAAATAATAAAAAGACATATTTAGACCAGTCCTCTCTAACCTGATGTCTATGATTGCTGGGCATGGGAGATTAAGGAAGGCTGCATAAAAGAAAACGGAAAAGCAAAGTGTGAACAAGTGGTTAGTCCTTAAGGAGCATCTTGATTACAGTGGCATGTGCAGAATTTTATCAGATAAAGTACTTTCTGGAAGGGTGAAAAGGAAAAGAGTTTGAAACCCTAATCCAAGACTGTATTGTGCACTGGGCTAAGCAATAATTTGTCTAAATATGATTTACTGTAGTAAACACGATTGAGTTGACCCAATCTACTAATGCATAAATAGGCAGACTATATGATGGCTCCTTAGCCCAGTGCTTATTAGCACCACAGCAGAAGTTTATAGCAAACTGACATAAGAAAAAAAGCAAGCTGATTTGAAAAGCAAGTTGACCATTAAAACTTATGGGAAGGAGAACTTGGGAACTATAGTCCCACTACCACTGGAAAGTTCCAGGTCAGAAAGGTTTAAAAAAGAGGATGATTCTAAGAATAGCACTCTTAACATCTTACAGTAACAAGCTATTCATTTTATACGTTTTAGCCTAGGCTCTTTAGACTTCCTCTACCTCTGATGAATAGCCCACCCTTCTATGGCTTACCTTCCTGACCCCCAGGTGCAGTCTGGAGGCATTTCCCAAACATACAAGTCAAATCGCTGGCACAATGGGTATCTTGGCGACAGAATTCCCCTTCTGGCTTAAGTGGCAGGCAGATCTCAAAGTGGAGGTCACAGAAGAATCCCAGTGGACAATCAATTTCAGGACTGCACACATTTGACTACGTACAAAAGGAGAGGAGAAAAGGATTCAGTTAGGTACCCCATCTAATATGGAATTGCTATGCTTTAGTATCAGCTTCATACTCATAAATGATTGGGACAAGAAATATTATTCTGTAAAGGAACCAAAGTAGTCACCAAAAATGTTCAGATTTAGGAAACTGTGGTTTCAAACTGGTTTCAGTTCAAGAAGTTCTTAAATCAAACACTTAGATCAATACTGTGAAATAAAATCCAAAATTCCTTCATATATAGCTCTCCAATTAGGAAATGCATGCTGGGATTCATGGAATTTGGAGTATAGTATATCCCAGGGGTAGGCAACCTTGGCTCTTTTATGACCCGTGGACTTTAACTCCCAGAATTCCTGAACCAGCCATGCTGAGGGGAACCATGAGTCATAAAAGAGCCAAGGTTGCCTACCCCTGGTATATCCTAACACTAGGAGTCACAAATTATGAAAAACCAGACCAAATTTTAACATCATTTGTTGCTAAAAAGCAGTAATTGCCTAGATTCCAGCACAATGCTAAACCACAAATCATGTTTTACAAGTCATAATACCTGAGTACCTGCAATACAGTAAGCCACAACCAGCCAAACTATGCTAAAGTTTAGCAAGTACATGAATCAAGTCGTATTTCCTATGAAAACAAAGGTTGGTTCCTGAGGGGACAAAACAATTGGATTGTAACTCTGTGGGGACTACAGAGTTATAAAACCTGTGGAAGTTTTTGAGAACTACAGAAATATTCATTAGACAAAATTGCACAAAAACAGGAACTTGAGCAGCCCTTCCTAGCTTGGTATCTTCTTAGTGCAATGTTTCTAAGTCTCATGCTAGCTGAGAAACTCTGGGAGTTAAAGTCCACACATCTGAAAATTGCTGTGATTGACAGACAGTGGATTGCATTACAATCCATACTACTTCCTCACTAGCATTACCAATAGCCCTGGTGGTTAAGGTGATGGAAGACACAACACAATGCTTTTCTGGGCATGAGACTGGGAAATATTGTTCTGAAGAGTGAGCAGGATGAGATGCAGGCTTCTACTTACCATTAGCTCTAGGCTGGATGAAGGTCCGGGGTCCTTAAGAGATGCTATCTCATTGGCACTGTGGCCAGGTAAAGAATAAATCCAGGCCCATATGTAGCTGTGTGCTGTGGGCAAGAAGCAGAGAAAAGCAAGCAAGCCAAGCTGAGTCTCCATCATTACAGCAGCCTTGGTTAAAGCAGTTAGCAAGGATGGAGATGCTCCCAAGCAAGCCTGGGAAAGTTTATATAGCCCATCCTATCTCAGCCCCTGCTGTTAAAGCTGCTTGCCAATCTAATGGGGGTGGGGAGGAGGAGGTGGTAATCAGGTGTAAGAAGCTTAGCATAATGACTTAAGGGGTGTCACTCCAGGAGCAAATGAAACCCCAGATATCTGGCTCCCTGGCAGAAAGGCAATACTTTCTATCTCCACTTTGGAAATTGCTCTGCCAGCAGTATTAAATGTGGGGAAAGAGAGTCAACATCCTAAATCAAGAATAGTTTGGGGGGGGAGAGAGACTTATAATTTACAGGTGACATGTTGGCATCTGTCTTATAATGCCATTTTATTTGTTAATTTATATTATTCACATAAACACACTATTCTTCCTTCTTTCCAAACTGTGCTGGTACTCCTAAACCCTTTTCATGAAAATGCAAACAACATTGTGGTTAGACATGCAAACTCCATGCCTTCAGAGTTAACTTTTCCACTGTCAGTCTTGCACCCCAAATTCCTATCACTTGCATTTTGTAACAACTTCTTTCATTAAGGTTCAGAGGATTTCAAAAGATGCCCATAGTTCAAATTATACGGGGCTGGTCCTGCTATAGGTGATGCCTGATCATGGAGTTGAACAAGAAACAAGTTAGTGATATATTGTGTGTTTTCTGACTATTGATTATGGAAGTCCAAGTTTCAAGTCAAACCTCTCTAAATGGATATCAAATTTTCTAGAGGTTGTAAACTGTTGGTTTAGTCTGGAGAGAGAAAACAAATTCCTTGGGTCAGAATATTCTCAGGGGCACTTTAGTCTTATTTTAAATCAGGAGTGAGAACGCTGTATGTATAATTTGCAATTGGTAAATTCTGAGTTTCAAATACAGTACAATAGAATAATACACTACTGTACATCTGTCATCTGGGCCAACTAAGTGAGCTATTAAAGCTGTTTCCCAATCTCTAGGGCTCTGGCAGTTTGGCTGGGGGAGAATCGCCTTCAACTGAACCCTAGAAAGATCAAATAGCTACAGCTGTGGGTATTAAAATCTGACATATCCATAGATTTCCAACTTTCAGTCTGCATAAGGCTGCACTTCCCCAGAGGAGATGCATAATTTGAGGGTCTTCTTGGCCTCATGACATGACTGGCAATAGTTTTCCATGAATTTCCACAACATTCTATCCATTACTAGTTGGTGGAATTGCGAGGAAGTAACACAGAATGTATGCTTGCTGTCTTTCTCTCAAGATATGGCTTCTTATGTATATAACCTATCCTTGGATCTTATGCCAAGTATGACTCAAATCCCTAGATATACAGTATGGAACTTAAGAAGTTGGACTAGGAATGAGAAGATCCAGTTTCAGATCCACCATTAGCCACAAACATTCCTGGCTGACTTTGAACCAATCATTCTCTTCCAGTCTAGTTTATCCTGAGGCTTATTATGAAAAATTGGAAGAGTGATTGTTATGATTGCTTCTTTGAATTCCTGGAGGAAAAGCAGAATACCATTTTAAAAAATCAGACAATTCTCTTTAAGAGAAAAAAATAATTGTCTTCCAGACTACTACATTAAACTCATGTGAGGCAACTATGAGTCCAGCTATGTGGCTTCTGCCTGCCTGACCTGAGTTGACAATGCACACAGCACATTTATCTCTGCAGCTTATAGGGGTTCACAGGGTGGAAACTGCAATGGGAAACATTTTTGGACTGTACAAAACTGTTGAAAATTTGCCACCTATATGCTCATGAATATAGAAATAACTTCATATAGGAAAAATGCACAAGAGAAGGAGAAGGAGGACATTTCAAAACAGTGATGGCTTTCTGTTTTCATTTATAGATATTTTCTACTAAGTGTCTTTCAGTGGTTTTATTCTGAGGTTTTAATTTAATTCCTTGTTGGCTAAGATTATGGCAAACATGTATATTGGAGGGCAGTTCTTGCAGGATTCCCAAATTATGGGAGCTGTCAAGTTACGCAGACAAATAATTGTTATCACTAATCAAGCTTACTCCTTTCCTTGCCTATTCTGTGCCAGCAGTTTAAATTATCAGGTTATGTCCTTAGCTGATCATCACCATCAATCATCATCTCCACTCTGCTATTGGCAATGTGTCAGACACCATTTCTAGATATATTGTTATTGATGGTGAGCACAATAAACAAGAGCCCTTAAAGATTATTGGATTTTTATGAAACAGGATTTCATTGCTGCTGCGGAGTGTGTATGTTTTTGTATAAATGTGTGAATGTTTATCCATTTCTAAACCCCTCTCTCCACACAGCTCATCTCCTCCCAGTGATGGTTTTAGCACCTTCCTTAATGGAGTTGCAAATGGGATATTTACCTTCCTGATGTCTTTAGCATTTTCTCCCTTGGACAGTTTGGCCCAGCTGGGAAGAGGATTATGGCAGCTTTGGACAAATAAGCAAAAATAGGAGTTCTGCTTGCCTGGGGCCACTCAGAGTGGATTCCCCTGGGACTTCCTGAGCATGGCTTCCACAAGATTTGTACCACAGTGAAAACTGTATGCATATGTCTGTGGCATGTGCATGGACACACAAACATATATTTCTTAAACAGACAGAAAGCCAGGAGTGTTTTATGGCCACACATTCTAGCATTCCTTCAGGGCTGAAAACAGAAGTGTCTGCTGCTTTCAAAAGTAATAAATTACTAAAAAAAACTGATTGGCGTGAAACCAATTAAATTGTATTTAAATGAACCAGATTACAAAAGATTTGTAATGTGTGCACAGGCACATGCATCTGATTATGGTACTCTATCTAGAGCAGTCCCCTGGACTGCAAGACGATCAAACCGGTCAGTCCTAGAGGAGATCAACCCCGACTGCTCTTTAGAAGGCCAGATCCTGAAGTTGAAACTCAAATACTTTGGCCACCTAATGAGAAGGAAGGACTCACTGGAGAAGGGCCTAATGCTGGGAAAGATTGAGGGCAATAGAAGAAGGGGATGACAGAGAATGAGGTGGCTGGATGGAGTCACTGAAGTAGTAGGCATGAGCTGAAATGGACTCCAGAAGATGGTACAGGACAAGAAGGACTGGAGGAACGTTGTCTGTGGAGTCGCGGTGGGTTGGACACGACTTCGCAACTAACAACAACAACGATCTAGAAAAATTATCTCCGTAAAAATGAATTCATATTTAAGCAAAATGCTTGTCCTCAGGACAGTTAGGAAAACAATAGAATGGAGCCTTTAATTCAATAAAATTACATAACATTGTTATTCTTCTTCTGAATTACAAAGCTATCTTACGCTCATCTAACTGCTAATGGCTGGGACTGCTCATTTCACACATACCATGCTAAGAATGCATAGGCATGACACATAATTCATAGTCATCTCAACAGTACTTTAATTAAGGCAGTTTTCCATGTGCCCATGACACATTGAAACGTCAACTAATCATATGGGTTTGCACAATATGATAGGCTGAAGTCTGGCTGAATTATAATTGGTTCTGTGTATCCGGTGAATCCAACATACAGTGTGGTTGCATATTCATGGTTTACGAAATAAATTACAAGTGTTTGAAGTCACACAAGGTCCTTGTGAAGCCCTACACTCTTCCAATACTGAACCATAAAAAAAATCCCCAAACTATGTTTAGGTGTAGCTTGATATGTGAGCCCATTATTGAGCAAGGAGCAAGTCAGATTTTCATGAGAAAAGTTTGCACATCTTCCTGTCCATGTATTTGCAGGCCTGTAATGTTGTTGATTGCAGGGAAACAACTAAGGCAGGCCCTGGGGCACAAAGTCTGGGTTCCCTGCACTAGACAATCCAAAGGACTCTTGTCAGAGGCTGAAGACTGTAGCTGATACAGCTGTGTACCTGCAGCATCTTTCGAGCCATATACAACAAATTCAAATGAATAGGCTCTGTGTGTGTTCAGAGACATCCCACTGTTATATTTTGCACTGATAGGTCTTAGGACTGTTCCAAATAGAGCTAATAAATTTGATCCACTTATACACTCACAGACAAAGCTTGGCTTGGAAGCCTGTTGGATGACTGCAAAGTGGCCACATCCTATATAAAACACAAACAGCTGCCAGAAAGCCTGGTCAGAAACTACAAATATTAGCCATAAACCATGATCTCCAAACTACAATGGTTAAGCCAAATCCAAACAAATTGTATTATGGTTTGAGGAGTCGCATGAACCAGGTTTTTGTCTCTAATAACAAAATAATAATTTTGAGATGTAGATTTTCCGATTTCTCTCTGAAAAGCACTGTATACATACAGAAAAAAGGAAAGGAAAAAGAAGGCAGGAAGGGACTAACATTAGTTGAATTTGAAAATCTGGCTTGCTCTGAGAACTGTGGGAAAGAAATAGGAAACTCACTCTAGCTACCTCGTACAAGGAAAATCTTTATAAGATGTTTTATAGATGGCACTTCCCACCTGTAAGGTTAGCCAAAATGGGTCCAAATATCTCACCTTTATGCTGGAAATGTAAATCAGCAATAGGATCATATTATCATATGTGGTGGGAATGCGCAAAGGCTTGTGAGTATTGGAACAGGATACAAAGATGGCTGAAAGATATATTAATGTTGGACTTAGAGTTAAAACTTGAACTTTTCCTGTTGGGAATAACTACAGCAAAATACAACAAGGGAACAATCTATTTGCTGTTACATATCTTGACTGAAGCTAGGCTAGCGTTCACGCAAAAATGGAAGAGCAAAGAAATTCCCACAGAGGAAGAGACACTATATAAAATATTATCATGTGCGGAAGTGGACAGGCTCACAATGGTATTGAAAGACAAATGTAGATCAGTTTATTTCGAAACCTGGGATAAGTTTTACTGCTGGAGGGATTTGAGGAGGACGGTTGGGATTATAGGCTAGCGTTAAGATAGAAATATATGTAATTTTAGGCTAGCAAATAGAGAAATAGATTAAGTATTGTATATAAAATTTAGATGTATATTCAGAGATGAAGAACCGATTGTAAAATGTGAAATAATTTGATAAGAATGTATATACTGGAATGTCATGTTATATCCAATGCTTCTTTTAATTGTATTATAAATAAAATTGGTTTAAAAAAAAGAAAAAAAGAAAATCTGGCTTGCTCTGCTCGACTTTTTTGTTTCTTTACTTTAACTTTCAGTTCTGCACTGTTTATAATACTGTCAGCAATCCCTGTTATTTGTCAGATCTTGCTAATTTTACATCCAATCAATTTATCCTGTTCAGGAACACTTTTTCTCATGATTTTTTTTTCAAGATATAGTGCTAGAATTATGAACAGAGACATTAAAGATCCTTTATGAAAGAAAAAAATCAGGGAAAGGATTTGGCTCAGTAACAGAGTTTTTCACAATAGTTTAAGGTATCTGTAGTTCAAATCTGGCAATTTCCTTAAATAAGCATTTTAAACAAACCTACAATTAGTCTGAAAATGTTGCAACATTAATTACATTTTATTTAAAAAAGAAAGATGTTGACAGTGTTAGCAAACAAGGTGGTGTGTAAACCAGTGTTATTTTTATTGTTGCCAGCATTTGTTTAATCAAATGGATGAGACCAAGATTCTATTATTTAAATTATGTTACATGTTATTCACATTCTGATTACAATTAACAAGATTTTAAAATTTGTTTGGAGAGGCAAAATCTATTGAGAAAGGGAGGAATCTGTTTGCTCTATTTTCCCCTTGTTAAGCTGCTTAAAATGATTGCATCTCAGGTTTACAAATAGCAGTTTGGGAAGGGATTAATTAATTGATTATGTGCCATTAAGTTGGCGTTGATTCTCAGCGACCATTTAGCTAGATTTTTCCAGGATCATTGGGGGGGGGGAAAGAGTGTTTTATTTATTCTTGAGATTTCATGTATCAACATGAACTTATAACTTGATTCCAAAGGACAAGAAGAATGTAATATTCAAAGGCCATTTTTGAAAGTTCAGTTCAAATCAAGAGCTAAAAACAAGGATGAATCAGGTAGAATTAGGACTAGTCTAACCTGCAGGACACAGACCAAGAGGCTCTCCTTCCTAAAAATGCATTTTCTTCAAGCCAACAGTGAGGGCGACAGTCTACTTCTGAGGATAGGAATATGAGTTCAAATGAATGCATATGTATTATTTTAAGTTCAGAAGGGAAATGTGTGTGCTTTTTCTGTGGTATTGGATAAAGGAGTTTATGCAGGAGGCACACTTTTCAAATGGCTTCTTAGAGGGACAAGGGCTAACCTGTTTATAACTAATGAGCCATAGGGAACACATTCAGGAGCCTTTTCGCTAGCAGCGGTAAAAAGGCGGGAAAGATTGGGTGTTTTCCACTGGACCTTTTTCAAACCAGGAAGAGTGGACTGAGTGGCATCAAGAATGATAAAAAAGAGATTGGACATTTCTGGGGTCAGGATAGCAGGTGTGACTCTCAGGTTGTGTTCACACAACACACTGATCAGATTTATTCCAGGCTAAGCGTGTAAAATGATCCAACTAATTGTAACTTATTCAAACATTTATTTATTTATTTATCACATTTCTCAGCCCACTGAATACTCTCACAATAGGTATACAATATTAGAGTGTTCAGAGCAATATAACAGAGAAAGAAGTATGATAAATGTTCTGGTAGAGCAATAAAAGACATAATTTGAACAGGAAAAAATCTCATAAGAGGCCTGCCAAATACACTAGCCGAAGACCACATTTAAAACAAGGTCATTTTAGGGACTGCATGGATCTCTGAGCGGGTGCTTCCTTCAGATGACTTCGTTTCATTAATGGGGTCCTAAGCATGGCGGTTCTGTCCAACTGTACAGGATGGGTAGAAATGATAGAAGGCAGCTGTCCATCAGACAGGCAGATCCCACACCATGAAGAACTTTGTAGATGATAACAGGGATCCTGAATTGTATCCAGAAGACAGATGCTAATCAGTGAAGCTCACAAAATGGAAGCATGTTATGGCATGCCCATATTTCCGTTCAGTGTTGTATTTGGCACTGACTGCAGCTTCTGAGTGATTTTCTAGAGTGCATGGCAAGAGTTCACATATTTGAGTGACTGTCAGGACATGAATGACTGAGGAGGCTCTGTTAACATTTAAGCAGACCATAGCTTCATAATACTATGGTTATACTCTACTGTATTTAATATTGTCTTTTCTGAACTTGAGCCTTCATTGGACTACATCTATCATTGCTGTAATTCTGACTGTGGTGCCTGGAATGATAGGCTTTGTAATCCAACGATTTCTGGAATTTGGAAAGGGTGAAGTACACCCTAGAAGTATGTTTTCCAAGAGACAACTGAACTTTTTTGGTTTTTTTCTTTGAAAACATTTCACTTCTCATCCAAGAAGATTCTTCATTTTCTGGAACTGAAGATGTTTCTTGGATGGGAAGTGAAACGTTTTCAAAGAAAAAACCCAGGAAAGTCCCATTGCTTTGGGGAAAAGCACTTTTGGGATAATCATGACCTGGATGATTGAGAATCTCCATAGATATTCGGCTGAAGCACACCTCCATTACATTTCACATATCAACAGGCAGAAACCTCTGCCTCTAACTCTAAACCAGAAATCCCACATAGCAATTCATATTTTTTTCCCTGAGTGCATGTGAGAAAGAGACAGAGAGTAAGTGAAGAGCTTCTGTGGATTGGAAAGGGAGAAGCCAGCTAGCCTGCCAAACACTTGCAAAAGCTGAGAAATAGCATCTAGGATTCAGCTTGGCTGGCTGATTTTCTGTTTCCAACACAGTGAAACTCTTGACCTACTCTCTGTCTCTTTCTCCTACAGAAAAGGAGTGGCTGACAGGAGAAGTCATAAATACACCCCAGATGAGCAGAGAGGGCAGACTAAGTCACCAAGCGGAGGGAACGTTGAACATAGTTAAGCACCACCCTCAGCACCCTCTATCAGTTAAATGAATGCTGATGTCCCAGAAATTTGGAGACCAGACTGGTTTTTGCTGAAGAGGTTTAATCTGTGGATGAAGAAATGAACTTGCATGCCCATGTTGCTAGATCCGTGGAACTTCATGTTGGATTTACGTACTGAAAATACTTTCCCTTCCTTCAAGAAAGCATCAAACTGGACAATAAAAAATCTTCTCCCCTCTTTGGATGGCACCAGTATTCTGAGAAGGATGGAGGAATTGACCCTCTTAAGCAGCTTCCTAAGAGTTGCTTTTTGTTTCTCCTTTCTGAGTGTGGTCTCTGCTTTGGTAAGCTCCTTTTCTCTCTCTTTCTCTGGTGTTGCAAGCAATAGCACAGATGATTGGGGTGTTTAGCATAACAGGCAGAATCATCAGTTCCACTGCAATCCCACTTGTTTGGGAACAACTCCTGTTATCTTGATTCGACTTTACTTTAGGATTATACTCCCATTTATTTCAGGGAAACTTATATGTTGCTAATTGATTTTGCCCCTTATCTTAATCTGGAGAAGCAGCAGGTTATTTTAATTAAAAGCCTGAACACTTGGCAAATAATTTCCCTTTCCTTGCTTGGGAGTATAGTCAGTGGAGATTTTACTTTTGCAATCATCCTGCCTCATTTATGAAATGTTTCAGGGAATCTAGCTCAGCTTTCCCCAACTTGAGGTTCTCCAACTATATGGGACATTAACTCCCATCACCCAGCTAGTAGGGTTAGTATCTGGGAAAGATGAAAATTGTATTCCCAAGTCAGCTAAATGGTGCTCTTTTGAGCAGCACAAATCAACACAATGTTGCTTTTCATAATAACTCTTCTGTGCCTCCCTCCATCTTTTCTAATGTTTATTTTCTTATACCACTAAATCCATTATGGAGGATTATGGAAAAAATTTCCATGTGTGTCATCCCAACCATGGTCATGATTATTTTAGTCCAGGCTGTCTGTGCTGTTGTATTAATTGTTTTTATTATTTTTCAAAAATGTTGCAAGCTACCTAGCATCTGCTGGAATGGGCAGTCATAGCAAACAAAGAAGTAACCACCATAGTTTGTAAATCATAATTATGACTTACTATGAATTAATCCGGTCCATTCTAGTCTGTTCAATAAAGCACATTTAAGTAAGCTAATGTGATGTGACATAATTATGATATCTATCTATCTACTGGGTGTTTTGCAGTGTGGCTAAGTCATAATGTTCTTTGCTTACTGTGTGGTGTAACACAGTAATTTGTACTTTAGAAACCAAAGTTTAGGCTTCCTATTTTGAATGAATCAATAATACAGGATGATCAACAAATCCTGGCTTATTCATATATAAACATCATCAGGAAGCAAGGGACAGTGTTTTAAATGAAGAATTAAATAACAGAGCCTATTCTTTTATCCTCCAAACAAGGCTCTAAAAATTAATTTGCAATTAATAATTTCTGCTGGTATGGCTTGTATGGTCTTCAGAGTCTGCTACATGCATATTGTGCATATTTGGAAAATTTCAGAACTATTGTATGAACTACATCTATGCTGCCACAGTTTGCATTATCAGAAAGAATTTATTGTTATATGAAAATGATACTTTGTGTTCCCTGAGGCAAAAATATATGACTAAACATTAAATGAAGATTAGGAAGTTCCAAGTTTAAATCTTTGCCCTGCCATGCTCTACATTCAGATTCATAGATTTTGGACTTTTTAGTCATGATTTGTTCTATAAATTGCAAGAAATTTATATGATATAATCAGCCCAAATTTTAAAAATTACATTGTTTATTAGAGACACCATTGGCCACAGTTATTGAAAACTGTTGACATAGTTTCCTATCATTTTTGAGATACTCAGAAACTGTAATGTAAGTCCTAATAAAAGCCTAACAGTGTTTTTTTTTAAAGAATACCTCCCAATGTCCCTTAAAACCAGAAAATCCTAATCTTACCTTCATTGCATCCATACACAGCTGATCCCACAGCTGGCCATTGAAAAATGTCCACCTCTTAAGTGATGTATGACTTTAATCATCTAGTAAATGAATGACTTTGATTCTATCATGATACCTCAGTATAATATAGCACACAAGATTGTTGTCAGGAATCAGTTTGGAGGAAGGGGTACAACCTGTAGGGAGATACCCTCCTTTTAAGTGTATGGTGAAATTCTCTCTTATTTTTTGAACTCTGAATAATTTGGGGATTCTGATTAAAACATAACCCACACAAATATGTCCTCAATAGTTCTGAAGTCTGTCTATATGTACACACTAATAGGAGTTTTCTATCAAGGTTATTTTCCAAGATGCATGTAATCCATATTTAGTTGTATAATCTTAGGATTGGTTTTATGTAGGAAACTAGTTGAGCCTACCTAATGAACCGATAGCCCATCCAGTCCAGACCATAAACATGGAGAGGATACACTTCCAAGAATTCCACTTCTTGGAATTCTAGAGATCATAAACAGCCATCAGAACATCTGGGTGACAGCAAAATTACATCTGGCATGTGGGTGGCTACTCAGAAAATTCTTGAACGTAAGGCTAGAATGGGAAAATGAAAAAGTTCCTAAAAGAAGACAATCTTCAAGGGATATAACCTTGGAATTATCAACTTGAATGCAAGGAGACTACAGTTCACTTGATTTACAAATCTAAATGTGTATGTATTGCAATACCACATTTACATAATCTTGTGAAGAAAACTATATGGCTATACCCATGAAGTTATCAGGAGTTAAGCCTGACCAGAGAGACATCAAGCAGTTAAAACTACTAGCTACTTCTAACTTTCCTCCATAAATCTGCTCACTTTATTTATACAATGACCTAAATCAAAGGCCATTATTTGGTTGGTTGGGTACATCTGATTGCACTGATTTCCAATAAATAATGAAATAAAATCCATGTGCACCATCTTTAGTTTCTTGGATAAAATTATTATAATAAATATATTTTTTATACTTCTATATGTATGTTCATCCTGCTGCCCGACTCTCCAGAACAGGGTTTGGTAATAAATGCCAGTTTCTCCAATCTTACCTGTATCAAAATCAAACAGTTTATTCAAGAATAAGGCCGTACAATCTAAAAAGTAAGTGAATATAACTATGTATATGTGTCAATTCTACAAGCATATATATATATAGTCATAACAAGGCATAAGAATGAAGTATACACTATAAAAATACAAGGATAGGAGTATACTTGTAATTGAACAAAATGATATAAAATGCAAGTAAGTAAATGAATCAATCTTCAACCACAGTAAGATGAATAGCATATAATGAAGCACAAAACTGGGGAACAGCTGGATACATTTGGGTTTTTATCAGATAAGAAGAGTGATAGTTGTGAAAGTTATGTTCTCTGCCCCCAAATTGTCTTTGGAATGAGGTAGAGGAGAATCATCCTTGAGTCCCTGCAAGGGGAACAACAGAAGAGCATCTACCTCTAAGACTCTATTAAGCCATTACCTGTATTACAAATGCTGTTAGACTCAGATTTAGCTGAAATCTCTCAGAAAAAATGACCCATTCTATGGATATACGGTAGAAGAATCTTTATGCAAGCTGCAATGAGCCCACAATAGAAAGCTCATGGCCCTTCAAGACCACAAGGGGGCATTTCCTTTCTTAGGTTTACAATAGTAGTTTAAAGTTGCTTCTTTTTTCCACTTCGTTCATCTTGCAATAAACTCTGCCACTTGCTTGATTGTTGACATAATTGACATTTCTGTCCTGAGACCATTTGGCTTGTCTCTCATTCACATATATACTCCCAGCCAGTTGATACAAAGCATCTGATATCTTTAAGTTTCCTGCTGTTTGAAAAAATTAAAATCCAGTTCACATAAGTGATATCCACAAAAATTATAAATAAACAAACAAGTATGTTGCAAGGATTTTATTTATTGATGTATTTGAAACTTATATTAATCATATTTGGGCTAATTTACAGACATTATTAGTTCCTGTTTACATTTGTCCCACAAGAAAAAGGGATTGAAAGGGGGAGGAGAGGAAAGAATAAACAAAAGCAGTACCAGTTGTTAAAGTTACAATTCTTGCAACAACTAACTAGGGTGATGGAATAACTGTTGACTAAGGAATTAAAACAGCAAATTCCTGTAAAGCAGCATTTTTCAAAAGTGGCAACTTTAAGATATGTGGACTTCAACTCCCAGAATTTCCCAGCCAGCATTATGGAAGTTGAAGCCCACACGTATTAATGTAGCCAAGTTTAAAAAACACTGCTCTAGAGGGACAAGGAAATAATCCTGGTACTTATCCTTTCTTTGAGAATTTCCAGAGGGTGGAGGAAAGGTGTAACCACCCAACTCTGATCTCTAGTAGACTTGAATCTAACACATACTTTTTCAATTGCCTCAATTCCCCTTCTCTGTTTGCTCTGTTTGTCTCTGGATTGCTTGTTAACTTTAGTATGGAGTTGTTAAAAGCGACACTGGACAAGAGGTGCCTTGTTCTCCACTGGCTTGGCTGCTATGCACCCCTATGTGATCTGAGAGAGCAATTGGAGAATGACTGTATGTTAAGAGGGTGAGAGGTATAACAAGGCAATGTAGGAATTACAGAGTCTGCAGCAGAAGAATTTTAGAAGCTAGCAGGGAATCTTGGACATCTCTGTCAACTGATGGAGATCACCTTAAACATCATTTCTTCCATCCATCCACCTATCCATCCAGATGTCAGGTGCCTTAACCATTGTTGGTGATGATCTTGGAGCAAGGTTCATCCATTGTCCAGTCTTCTCCAACTTGGTGCCCTCCACGAGTGTTGGGTTGCAGCTGCCTGGAATGCTGGGAACTGGAGCATCTGTGTACCTACAGGGCAGGAGGTTGGGAAAGAGCACACTATGCTTTAACTATGATTTGATGAACAAATAACAATTAGCTGGGCCTACACATCTTAGCTGTAAACCTTATTTTACAGATTGTGATGGAGGTAAATACACTAAGAAAACTAAACTAAAATGTAGTTTAATAAGAACATGCAAACCCAGTGTATTTCAAATATGTATAATAATTAAAATGTTACCCCACACTCATCCAATACCCCCCATGCAATTGTGGAACCCATAGATTTTATTATATTGCATGGATGATTTCCAAGATATGAACCTGCTAATATCTCTCTCTCTCTGCTTTTGATTTTATGATGTTTTATTCATGTCCAATCTGAAAAGCTTGCCTTTTATTTCTAGTGCTAAACAGTTGGCAGCATTGTCCCTAATGAATCTCTTCATTAGCAGCTGGGGCTTCATCAGGGCCCTATTGCAGTTCCCCCATAAATACACCCATCCACCCACCCCAGCGCAGATGAAATGGAAATCTCATTAATGGGAAAGTCTTTATCAAGATTTGCAACAGGGCCTAGGCAGTGAGCAACTTAATTGCAGCTGTTATCACAGGAGCCCACTTGAGTGATCTCTAGTCCTGCCTTGCTTTATCTTACTGAGCTCTCCCATTTCCTGACACTTTTTCACAGGAAATGAGTCAGTCTTTGACTAACACAATGCAATCTCATAGTCGTGCTCTGAACATAGCTTTTCGTGCATCTGATGCCACCAAAACGCTTGGCTTCCCTGGACCATCCCTCATGGCTCATAGTTAAGGGAGCATTTTTTATTAGCCATTCTCAGATTGCTTAAACTGTTATGTATTTCTCTCAATTCATCCCTTTCCATCCATCCAATAACTATACTTATCTCTGTTTCTTCAGCCCAGATGCCTCCAGAATTGTTGGAGATCAGGTTCTCCAAAGATTCATTCAGCATGCTCCTGCAAACAAGCCAGAAAATAATACATGGATCAATATAGCCATACTAATATCCATATCAATAGTCAATTATTTCTATTATTTGCTGCAGCTGTACAATGCAATCAAAATAATTTAAAGAACACAATCATGATATGCCTTCAGGAGCAATTTACAATTCGTTTAGTGACCAAAGTTACAACAGAATTGAAAAAAAGTGACTTTTGACCATTTTTCACATTTACGACCATTGCAGCACTCCCATGGTCACATGAGCAAAATTCGGGCACTTGGCAACTGGCGTGTATTTATGACGGTTGTGCTGTTCTGGTGTCATGTGATCACCCTTTGTAACCTTCCCAGACGGCTTCCAACAAAGTCAATGGAGGAAGCCAGATTCACTTTATGACCTCATGATTCACTTAACAGTTGAAGTGATTCTATTAACAATGGTGGCGTAAAAGATCATAACATAAGGTGCAACTCACTTAACAATGGCCTTGCTTAGCAGTGTAAATTTGGGGCTCAATTATGGTCGTAAATTGAGGACTACCTGTATTTGCTCTTAATTTTATTGCAAACCTCCTCCCTAGAGTCTTGGAAGGTAGACAGTACATGAATTAATGTAAATAAATCAATAAATGTGATATTAAAAAAGGGGGGGAAAGATGGTGAGGAATAAAGCTTGACTCCTGGTGACTTGATACATATCCTTGCAGTTTTATGGGAATGTCAGTGAACCATCCAGAAAATGGAGAGGGAGGTTCATGTATGCAGTGTGGTTTTTCTTGCCAGTGATCTAGAATGCAATGATATTTTTTTTTAATTCAAAAGGTGTAAAAGAGATACGGAACTTCTGTATTTGGGATCTAGCCAATGAGAAAAAACTGGATACTGTACAGCAGAATTTCCCCTTTTCACTTTCCTTAGAAATATCATCTTCAGGTGGTTCTATCTGCAGTCTTTGGACTCCTTGAGTGCCAACCCATTTTCTCTATCCCATTTCATCTTCACTTTGGACTATCCAAAATATAGTGATGAATAAGTGAATAAATGAAGACTGATCACTGTTTAGGATTGAATTTTGTTTGTGCTTCTTTGTCTGACTAACTTATGCCCCCCCTCTCTCACACATACACACACAGTGTGTGTGTGTGTGTGTGTGTATCTCCTATAACAATTATTGTATTATATCTGGTGTAGATTTGGTAGCTGATGTGGTACCGTATCCTCAGAACGTGCAGAGCAGACTAAATCACCCTATTTTGTTTGGGAAATGAAACTCAAATAAAGTTGTATTTCTCTTTCCCAGGATTAGTTTGGTGGAATGATATTTCATGAACCTAGTTTTGGGAAAGAAGGAGCCAGATGCAAATGTGTCTTATCTCTTATTTCTCCCTCCCTGTGTCTTATCTCTCCCTCCTTATATATTTCGCAGGTGGACACTGATGATGTTCTAACTAAAGAAGAACAAATTTATTTGCTGAATGAAGCAAAATCAATATGTCACAATCAGATAAATGGTCAGAAGGAGAAAATCCAAGGTATCAGTTTTTGTTTTATATTGTTATAAAAACATTGGCTATATGTTCTAATGGAAATCCAATATTTGCTGCCATTATGGGAAAACTATGGATGGGTGTCAGTCGTGCTCCAAATTCTATTCGAACCATTCTACCTTGTTGATAATCCTTAATTTACAACTATTTGAAGTTTATGCTGGATCTCCTTGGGGACACTTAAAACCCAGTTCCGATAGCCACACACTCCCTCCAAGGTCATAAGTCCTCATTTTCTTCTGAATTTTGGCAAAACTGGATCATAGTGAACCATTGCTTTGCTTAATGACATTGCAAAATAAGTCATAAAATTAGGCCAAGTTCACTTAACAATCACACCACTTAGAGTTCTAGTTCCAATTGTGATCATAAGTCAAGGACTACCTGTAACTCTTCAAGAATTATAATGCAAACCATCTAGCCAATTTAAGCACAGCGCTAAAATAAGAGACATATTGGCTATTGTGTGCATCATTTTAAAATCTCTTTTTACCCCTCTGTACATGATTGTTCCTTTCTTTCCTACATCTCTTTCCCTTGACTTGTGAAACTATAACCTTGTTAGATGGTCATTGTTTACCTGAATGGGATGGAATCATTTGCTGGCCAGCAAGTCTCCCAGATAAAAAAGTGGTGGTTCTTTGTCCAGACTACATCTATGACTTCAACCATCATGGTAAGTTTGTTATCACAGTTTCCCCACAAAAGTCTAAGATCTTTTGGCTATTTGAGGATTCTAACTGCATCTTTAAATTTTGCATCTAAATTTTTAAAAAGCGGGTCTTACTCTGAAATTATAGAAGGCAGGAAATAAGATTTTGAATATTTTCCTGTTATGGTCCTAAAGAAAATGGCATCCCCTGAGGGTGTTTTTTGAACAATCGTTTACATAGGATGCCATTTTATTTTTTAATGCAAAGAGAATGTGATACTATGGACAAGGTGTTGGATTAGGGCTGAGGAGACCCAGCTTCAGGTCCATCTTGTTGGAAGTTCACTGAATGGTTTGAGGTCAGCCCAACTCGTACAGTTGTTACTATGGAGAGAACTTAGAGAATTATAAATACATAATGCTATTATGAGCTTCTGGAAAAAAGACAGACTATAAAGTTAATAAATTATTCTGGTTGCTTTCAGATAATGGAAGAAATTCAATCTATCCAACAGAGTCAAAAAGTTAAGATGGCATTAATATCATGTAACCAGATCCCTGCCTTTTTTTAGATGATACACATAAAAAGTGTTGGCTTCATTCATGCGGTTGCATATGCCATCTTTACATACACACTCCTATGGCTGTTCTACATCGGTCCCCAAATGATGTAGCTCCAAATGATGAAGTTAGATATGTCAGACTTCAACTCCCATCATCCTCTAGCTAGCATAAGTTTGGGAGTCAAACATATCTGTAAGGCATCTGACTGAAGCAAGGACAACATTCTTTGTTGCCTTTGCTGAAGAAATATGGCACTTTCTTTTTTTACCGCAAAGCAAAAGGAGTGTCAAGCATATCAAAGTCACTTAGACAAGATGTTGTGTTGTTTACAGAGAAGAGCAAAATGGTGCTCTTCCTTTCCATACAAGAAGCCAAGTGGATTGGATAGTGAACTGTGCCTCTGTGCTGGGAATGAGGCAGCTTTCCTCACTATTCCTTGACTCAGAGTTGGGAACATTATTGAGTTTATCATTCTTTCATATAATGGAGCTAAGGAACAGCACTTTGGCTAATGTCAACAGACAAAGCAGTGATGAAACTTCTAGGAGTTGAATGACAGATCACCAGGAAATCCCAGAGCCCGAAGATTTTTGAGATAAAGAAACCTTTTGGGAGAAAGCACTGGCAAAACATTTCCATTTTGTTTCTAGGTGAGCCACATCGATATATCCACTGAGTCCCTTTTGTACTCATAAAAATGGACCATTGGCGAGCCTTAGTTGAATCTCCCACTTTGACTGGTTTGAAGGTTCTTTTGCAGGAGTATTTGTACATGATGGTAGAAAAAGTTGGAATGGTGGTGCTGACAGGGCAATCAAATTTTGCTTGTCTTTTGTGTGCGTTGTGACAACATAGACAATAGAGGAGCTTTGATCATACCAGCATAGCTACCATCTTGACTGTTTGTATTATCCTCTGCAGACAATCCTTTTTTTTTCATGTCTCTTTCCTCTTGTTCTTTATTTCAGGCCATGCCTACAGACATTGCGATGATGATGGAAACTGGCAATTGGTCCCTAATATGAACAAGACCTGGGCCAATTACACAGAATGTGTCCTCTTCTTTGCCCCGGAACGGCAGGACCAAGAAAAGGTAAAAGTTTGCAATTCTTTTTTTGCAACAGAGGGAGGAGGGACAGCAGAAACCATGAATGGAGATATTGGAGTTTTATGAGACCAGGAGTACTCCTTTATGCTTTTGGCCAGGCAAGATAAATCCAAGCAATTATTCAAGGAGGGAGGGAACCTGGCAGTGATCATGCAACACACATTAAATTATAAACCATGGTTTGCTTCCTAGCCATGTCAGTCAGATTCACGCAGTCTACTAACTGCAGGATGATTTAAAAGCAGCGTGTCCAACCTTTACACATCGGTGGACACTTTAGAAATTTTGGGATTATGTTATGAACACTCTCCTGGAACAGCTTCTTGTGTTTAGATTATTTATTTCTTCTGTCAATTTTCTGGGCTGATGGGTATAATTTAAACAGCATGGTATTGCAGTCTCTTATCATTTTTTTAAAAAAGGCATCCTGGTCCTAATTAGGGCCTAAAATCAATCTTGGAAATAAAGATAATGTTCCATTTTAGTTTTTTAAATGAAAAATCAATGTTATTTTATATCAGGTCAGGCATGGAGTTTGGTTGACATCAAGATTGGCATTGGCAGGCAGGCTGGCACTCATCACTACCATATTAGGGATTTGGAACTTACTATCCAGTATAAATCTTATCCCACTCAATTAGGCAGGCCACAAATCCCTTAAAGAATGATTATATGTTTTTGTTACACCAAGATCACACTGTGTCTCTGAAAGACATGGGTGTGTGTGTCTTCTTTACACAATGTTTCAGGCAAAAATAAAGAATAGTGGGAGGAGCTAAAAATTCTCTCAGTCTTATTTTTACATAACATTTTTATATGTGAAGCCTAATATTAAATCTCTAACACAGGGGTGGGGAAACAATTGTGCTTTTATGACTTGTGGCCATTGTCCCTACCCCTGCTCTAACATGACAGCATGCCTATGGACTTCCTTGCAAGGTGCCCTCCAAATTCCTTGCCAGCCTGACTTTTCCCAATAGCAAGCATTTACATTAGTGTAGCAAAATATATATGTTAAATGGATAATAAATCAACGATCAATTGAATTCTAAGAATTCTTATCCTGCGTGGTTATGCCTGGTTGGATATTTCAGAGTAACATCTTCCAACCAGCAAGTTGACAGCTCCTTTATCCTCATTGGTCTAGTAACCAGATTTTTAGATCCAAAAATAAAATAGAAATAAAAAAAGCCACATTCCTTTAAGAGCCAAGTTCTCTTATTTAAAAAAAAAATCCAGGCAGAAATCTGTGCAAATTAAATCTTAACAATTCAGCAATAAACAATTCAGCAATAAATTTTGTTAGCAGAAATCTCATGCTTAAGTAATATTTTCTATAGATCTTTCTTCTCTAGAAAGAGATCTAATCAGTCACAAGACCCTACTGATAATTGTTTATGTTCACATGGCAAACATTTTCTAAACAGGCATTATCACTGATAATTGAAATCTAATAACTTGTGAAAATGACTTTTACTAAGGATCCCCTCTGCACTATGGTTTTCTTTATATTTTATGTAGAACTGAAAAAAGGCTGTTTTGTTTAATGCCCATTTGTTTTAGAAAAGAGCTTTTGATCAGTTAAGTTACAGCACCTTGTCCTCTTTGTTGACTTGAAAAGTTAAGCACAATAAGATCCAATTATTATTTTGCTGAAAATTCTCCAGGAACTTTCTTGGTAACTCAGCTGGGAAATCTTTTTAAAAATGCAGCAGGAGATGGCAGTAGTAATAAACTTCTGTGTTACTGCCATGATACTTGTGTGAATACATTACTGGAATCTCTGTAAGTGACTATAAACTGACTTCAGCATTTAACATTGACCTGATTTGTTGGACCTTCAATGTATATTATTCCATTCTGCTGTTTCTGCTCAAGTGAAACACTTTTTTTGATACCAAGTTAGCATAGTGATCTTAAAGATGCTTAATTATTCAGATATATTTATCTTTTCTTTTTTCTAGGAGGTGTTTGACCGTTTGCACATCATCTATACAGTCGGCTATTCTGTCTCCTTGGCCTCCCTTGTGGTTGCTATGTGTATCCTTTGCTTCTTCAAGTAAGGAAAAAGGCCTATTCTATATTCCTATCACTGTTGTGTGATTATAACATTGGCTTTTCCACTGTTGTAAACCAATTTACTCAATGGCTTAGGACCAAAACCCAGATGCAAGCCCCCTCGGGCACTGAAGTAGAGAAATCTTGGGACTCTATCAGTTAAACTAAATGGGTGTTTCTCAAACTTGACAACTTGAAGATGTGTGGACTTCAGCTCCCAGATTTCTCCAACCAACGTGGCTGGCTGGGGAATTCTGGGAACTGAAATCCATATATTCTTCAAGTTGCCAAGGTTGAAAAATACTGAATATAGAAGGTAAAGTGGGAGGGATGCTACATCACACATGTCTGCTTGGAAGGACTAGATTAAAAATGTAACTAATGGGTAAATTAAAGCCTACCTGTGTGTTGTGTATTAAAGGCGCCTTCATTGCAATCGGAACTATATCCATCTCCACCTTTTTGCCTCTTTCATCTGCCGAGCTGGGAGCATCTTTGTGAAAGATGTAGTCTTATATTCTACCTCCCGACCAGAAGGACTGGTGAAAGGACAAGGCCATGATTGGGATGCCGAAGAACTGACTTTCACTCTGGGACCCAAAACCCAGTTGGTAAATTCCATGACAAGAGAATTCCTTGGTGACTTCTTCCCTCGGTGACCTGACATTGTTTCGAGCAAATTTGCTTTGATCCTGTTTGTTAAATAAACCACAGCAGTTGGGGGTCAAAGAAGCGTGTTCAGCTGCATCCCTGAAGCCCTGAAAGTGGGGGTTGTTTTCAAAGAATGGTTCCTGCTGCCCATTCACCAGGAACCATTCTAGTAACTAGTTAAGTTACATTCCTCACGGCATAGTTTGAAAGGACAAATCCTCATAGGTTCCATTATTCATAAAGGCAGAAAAACAACAATAACATGTTTCAAGCAATGTCCCTAGGTTGAGTCCTACAAGTAGGGAGTTATTCCTACTGATAAGAGTAAGCAATAAATTCAAAGTAGCACAATTAATATAGTATACAAAACATGACAACTCATCGTACAGGTAGTCCTCAACTTACAACCACAACTGAGTCCAAAATTTCTGTTGCTGAGAAATTTGTTAAGTTAATTTTGCCCCATTTTACAACCTTTCTTTCCTTTTTAAAAAAAAAATATTTTATTGGATTTTATATGGGTAGGGAAAAGGTAGGGTCGGTGCGGGTACAGGAAAATCGGGATAAAAGGGACAGGGTGTGGATAACTACAGTAAATATGTAATTCAGCGAACAAGCTGTCGTCTGGGTCTTTATATTAAGTAAACCTTTCTTAACATAGTTATTAAGTGAATAACTGCAGTTGTTAAGTGAATCTGGCTTCCCCATTGCTTTGCCTGTCAAAAATTCGCAAAAGATGATCACATGACTCTGGGACACTTCAACCGTCATAAATACATGCCAGTTGCCAAGCATCTGAATTTTGATCATATGATCATGAGGATGCTGAAATGGTCGTAAGTGTGAAAAATGTTTACAAATCGCTTTTTTCTCATGCTGTTGTAACTTTGAATGGTCACTAAGTGAACTGTTGTAAGTTGAGGACTACCTGTATTTGTCAGAAAACCTTAGTAGAAATTCTGCGTTCAATATGGCACATGCTTGGAGTAAAACAGAAAAAGACATTAGACACCTTGCATCAAATTTTAATTAAGTATATGTATATATGTTAGTATTTTATTCAATTGTCAGCCGCCCTGAGTCCGTAAGGAGAAGGGCGGGATATAAATGCAATTAATAAATAAATAAATAAACTTCTTTGCAGCTGCCTGACACTGAAGACAAAATGATAGAGGAAGTAGAGTTTGATCCAGTAAAAGAGTTTTAAAGTTAAATAACTTGCACTGCATCTATAGGAACACACAGGATTCCAAGAAACTGAAGTATCACAATCTGAAAGCGGCTACAAACTCTTAGCTGTGCCAGGTTAGCTATAACTAGGGCTTTTTTTGTCATAGAATGCCCAGAACGGAATTCCGGCACCTTTTTTGGATGGAACCTTGTAGGGTAGGCAAGGCGGGTTGTATGACATGTGTGAGTTCTGGCACCTTTTTTTTTTTTTTTAACAAAAAAAGCACTGGCTATAATCTCGCCTGGACTACTGTAATGCTCTCTACATGGGGCTTCCTCTGAGGAGCACCCGGAGNTCAGGGTGCCGTCGGCCAAGCAATGTAGGCTGGCGACCCCCAGGGGGAGGGCCTTCTCTGTGGGTGCCCCCACCCTCTGGAACGAACTACCCCCCGAGATCCGGATGATTCCGGATCTCCTTACTTTCCGCCGCGCCCTCAAGACATGGCTTTTTCAGCAAGCGGGCCTGACCTAGGGAGGATTTTAGGTAGGGATGATCTTAAAAGTAATTTTAATCGGAAACACAGCTGGCAATATTTGGTTTTTAATTCGGCTTTTATTGGGGTTTATATTTTTGTATTTCTGTATTTGTTTTTTAATATGCTGTGAACCGCCCTGAGTCCTATGGGAGAAGGGCGGTATACAAATTAAATTAACATAACATAACATAACATAACAATCTTTCTTTTTCCATTCCTCCAGGCAGGTTGCAAAGTAGCAGTGACAGTCTTCCTGTATTTCCTGGCTACCAACCACTATTGGATCTTGGTGGAAGGCCTCTACCTCCACAGCTTAATCTTCATGGCTTTTCTGTCCAACAAAAGCTACTTGTGGGCCCTCACCCTCATTGGATGGGGTAAGAACAGTCCAGTTCTGCTGTTATCCTTAGCTTATCTAGGATCCTGCAAATTGGATTAGCAGCTTAATGTAGAGACACTGGAGGATGTGGGTTTACTTCCCAACTCCAACCTAAAAGGCTTTTAAACTCTTGTAATTTTGGCAGCAGCAGCAGCAGCAGGGAGAATTGAAAAAGTCAAAATGGCATTCACAATTGTGCAGTTAAAAGCATAGCTCCTTTTACATGGGGTAAAAGGGGTGAGGCTCTGATCCCAAGGTCATAATGATTATTTTATTTTTGAACCTTCCCCACAGGATGTCCCTGATTACTTCAGTTGTGCTCTTGATTTCCCAACTTTTTACTATTTCTCTCATCTATGCCCCATGATAGAGAATGACGGGATAGGCACAGTGTTATTCTCTTATTCTGTTTTTCCCCTGGTGTCTTGTTAAGATATCACCGGAAACCCAGATATCTTTCTGCTTGCTTTTCTTTTTCTTCTTTCTTTGAGGGTCACCTGCTGTCTTTGTATCCATCTGGGCCGGTGTAAGAGCATCTCTGGCAGATACACAGTAGGTAGCTTCTACTTTGCTTACTGCTTACCCTGAAAGATTAGAAGCAAACAGGCGCTGCACTGCCCTCACCACAGTGGTAGGGAGGGATTAGGGTCTAGGGAGTAGAGATTTAAATCTCCAAACCTCAAATGGTACTCAAGGAGTGCATCCCAGTCATTTTCCTTAAAATCCACCAGGTTTTCTGCCACTCTCATTTTTTACACACAAATAGACATGTGTAGATGGATGACATTTATAATTGGCATCTATATTGGAAAACGTCTTCCAGGATCATTTCTTTTAAATCTCTGAAGAAGACTGTAAGATATCTTAGAAAGTAAACTCATTAGGTATTTCAAAAAGTCTACCTGACCAGAAAAAGAAGAGAAAGAAGGGTGGATACTAAAAATCTTTTTCTGTGATTCTGGAAGAGTTGGAAGAGAGGGTAGGTCATATCTTGATTAAATTAATTCTATGGAACTGATAGCAGTCATTGAGTGCAACAACCTAAAACAGAATTTTGAAATCCTGAAGGTGCCCATCAGCTTTGAGTACTTGGGCCCAGTGGTGGGATTCAGCCAGTTCGCACCAGTTTGGCAGAACCGGTAGCTAATTTTTTGTTGCCCAGGCCCAGAATGTACTTCCAGAAGCAGCATCCACACAGAGAACCGGTTGTTCACATATTTGAATCCCACCACACTTGGGCTCCAAGGGAATGAATTTAATGGAACCCCCGGAATTCTCCACCCGCATGGTTATTCTAGGTTGGACATTGGGGAGTGAAATCTTACAAAAAAAGTAGAGGATGACAAATTGAGGACAGCTACTTTACCCTCATTAAGACTAGGGGGTCGAGTTTAATATCGAAAAGTAGAAGACAAATAAAAATGAGCAGTTATTTAAAAGGCAAAATCTGTACCAACAGTATCTTAAATGTCTTTTTGATCCACAATATATTGACTTTTCTAGGCATCAGTTCATAGGTTATAGGGTCATATTGGCTAGGAATATGGGAATTCTGATAAGAGACCAGATAAAAGAAGTTCAGATATTAAACCTGTACAGCCCAGCTATAGTAACCATACAAGATATTAGGGCAAAGAAACTGTCCTAAAACTTCAGAATTCTCTTACATGAATCTGTCATGGAATCATACTAGATACACTTAGTGAACTTACTTTGTCCCAGTCTCTGGGAGAACTTTTAACTCTAAATTAATCTAAACATTATAAACTAATCAATGCAAAGTGTAATATGTAAGAAATCCTTATTTAGCAGCTACAGTTGGGACTGGCAATTTGGTTATTAAATAAAGCTGTGAAACTGTGGCTGTGTTTGCAGTCTTATTTCAGCTCTTCTTTGCTTTATAGACCTGCAAAGGTCATTAAAATGATAATTGGTAGTAAAATTATTTTTTCATTATTGTTGTAACAGCAAATGGTCATTAAATGAAACAGTCATTAACTGAAATCTACCTGTATTAAGAACCTGGAACAAACATTCCAAAATCCAGAAATTCAAAAATGATCCAGTAATGTGATCTATATGCTGCATCATAAAATACCAAATAGTTTATTCCCGAAGTTGTGTTTCAAAAGTGCCGGTGAAGGGATACCCTATGGCTGAATGCAAGCTCTCTTTGTCAGATGCTGGGACCTCAGTGCTGGAAACATGAAATGGATCTACCAGGTCCCAATCTTAGCAGCAATCATGGTAAGAAGGGCAAAGAATGTCTGGGAATTTGGGAATACATATTTCCTGTAGCTGAATTACTAATCATATTTGTAAGGGTTTAAATTAGTTTTAAAATATCACATGGCATCTTTCGTAAGTATTACTTACTCTTAAGTTTTAGAGTGGTCCATCGGATCTGTATTGTTTGCTAAGAATTAGATTTTTCTGGAATTTTATGTAGTCCTAATGTTCTTTGGGTTGTAAGCTGCAGTTGTATTTTTTAAGATGTAGAATTGTTTATTTCACAATTGTTTGAGATGGGAGTTAAATAGCCATCAAAATATATTGCTATACAGTATACAGGTAGTCCCAATTTACAACCACAAGCAGGGCTGGAATTTCCATTGCTAAACAAGGCAACTGTTAAGTCACACCTAATTTTCTAATTTTATTTTTTTTGCCACAGGTGTTAAATGCAGTTAAGTGAATCACTCAGTCATTAAGCAAATCCAGTTTCCCCCCATTGACTTTGTTTGTTGGAAGCCAGTCAGGAAGATCGCAAATGGCGATCACGTGACCCCCAGATGCCACAACCATTGTAAATACACGCCAGTGGCCAAACACCAGAATTTCGATTACGTGACTGTGAGAATGCTGCCATAGCTGTAGGTGCAAAGACCGGTTGTAAATCACTTTTTTAGTGCCGTTGTAACTTTGAATAGTCACTAAATGATTTGTAAATCAAGGTCTACTTGTGTCCAGGAATAAAGCAGCTGCGTAATTCTACCACTATCTAAAATGTCTGGCTCAATGTTTCTGTGTTGCTGGCAGGTGAACTTTTTTCTCTTCCTCAACATTGTGAGAGTTCTGGCATCCAAATTATGGGAAACAAACACGGGGAAATTAGATCCACGACAACAGTACAGGTTTGTATTTGGGCACAGCTGAACTAGATTTTCTCTGTTATTTCTACAATTAACTATTATTTCAGTTCTCTTAATTGAGAATGTTAATGTTAATCTTATTAACATTCTGGAATACAATGATCGCCTCCATTTTTAACTCTATTTTCATTACCTTAGATTGCTTAACAGCAAAGAGAATTTTTTTTTAAGCTCCCACCTTCTGTGAGGTCAAGATGGCTTATCTTAAATAGGCACCAATTCTTGCAACATCTTTCTTTTTTAAAAAAGAAATCCCCTAAAATACCAAGAACTATTAAGTCCCCAATTTATGCTAACCACTGTAGAATTGGATCTAGGGCAGGATTGGGTCATCTATGGACTGGATACAGCCATCCTGCTTCTCATTTCTAGCTCCCAAAGCTAGCAGGGTTGGTTGCGGGGTATGTGAGACTTGCGAGGATTTTAAGTGGCAAAAACGTACCTCATACTAAAACCACAAACATCAGACTGAATTACTCCAGGGAGAGTTTAAGGCATCCATTTCTCCTCTTAATGACTCCCCAGCAAGAGTGCAAATTCCAGTCTCGACCACTCTGGTAATCCTGTATAGGTTAACAGCAATGTTTTCCTGCAGTAGTTTCAGTTTCAGTTTATTGTATTTATATCCCGCCCTTCTCCTGGTGGACTCAGGGCGGCTTACAGCCAGTTAAAAAACAGAGCAATTGATACAAATATACAAAATTTAAAATAAATTAAAAGATATATTTAAATGGGCCTTTTCTTATTTTAAAAGTTGATTAAAATCCAATTTAAAATATCCCTAGGCCAGTCCTGCCAGCTGAAACAGCCATGTCTTGAGGGCGCGGCGGAAGGAGGGGAGATCCGGAATCACCCGGATCTCTGGGGGCAGCTCGTTCCAGAGGGTGGGAGCTCCAACAGAGAAGGCTCTCCCCCTGGGGGTCGCCAACCGG
>NW_015386394.1:3578672-3581173 GCF_001527695.2 Protobothrops mucrosquamatus
TCGCCAACCGGCACTGTCTGGTTGACGGCACCCTGAGGAGACCCTCTCTGTGGGAGCGTATCGGCCGGTGAGAGGTGATCTGTGGCAGAAGGCGGTCTCGGAGGTAGCCAGGTCCGATGCCATGGTGCGCTTTAAAGATGATAATCAACACCTTGAAGCGCACCCGGAAGGCCACAGGCAGCCAGTGCAGCTCGCGCAGTAGGGTAAGAAGTATTGTCTTGGCTTACTACTGTAATTGTTTCTTCAAGTTTCTAGTCCTTTTTAAGGGTCAATCTTTCATTGGTCTTATTACCCATCAAGCCTTTTGTTTTATTTTAAACAAACTTCAGCTTCTGGGAGTTGAAATCCACACTTCTTACAGTTGCCAAGGTTGAAACACTTCTCTGGAGAACCAGAGGGTGACATGATAGCATTAAAATACTCCCTCCATCCCATTACTTTCAGAAAATTATTGAAGTCAACGCTAGTCCTGATGCCCCTCTTTGGTGTCCATTATATGGTGTTCATGGCTACCCCTTACACAGCCGTCTCCAGCACACTTTGGCAAATACAGATGCATTATGAAATGCTCTTCAATTCTTTACAGGTGAGTTTTTATGCTTATGAATCTTGCTTTTGAAACACTCTGTCCCAACTGATTCTGACTTTTGGTTGTCTCTGTCTCTGGTTAGGGCTTCTTCGTGGCTCTAATTTACTGCTTTTGCAATGGTGAGGTAAGAACATGGATTTTTGCGGCTAAATCTATGTAGGCACAAACATGAGCACGTGTATAAAATTGGCTTTTCTCTACGGCGTTTGCATGGATTTTCAAGTGCAGCCACCAATTTATTAACTCTACCACTTTATCTGGCTTATACCTCTCTTCTAGAAAAACAATACTGCTTTGCATGGAATATTGTATTTATGGAGTTTTGCTAAAAGCCATACTTTTTGGCCCAGCATCCTCTTTTCTGATTGACTGCCTTATTGCATGTAATTTGTATTCCAACCCAATCATTAATCCTGAGCAGCTCACAATCCTAAAATGTAAAGGGTGAAAACCTTCACAAAGACAATTTCAATATAAATCTAAAACTAACCATGGACCAGAAAAAGAAAACTACTTATTCTCCAAAGAGGATGGTTTAAACTCCTTTTCTGAAGAATAACAGAAATGGGACCATTCTGATAGGTGTGTGTGTGTGTGTGTGTATGTATCTCTGGGGGGAGACTATGTCATAGGGCACTGACATAGGTCTGCTCTAGATCTCTAATTGCTTCACATGCTGGAGGGGGGAAGCTGATGTCTCACTCTAATCCAATAGATGACCTCTCTCAACAGTATTATGTTAAACAACATGGAGAAAAATATTGTATATGACCCCTGTGGCATCCCACATAGGAGTAGTCGAAGATTTGACTTCTCACCTCCGCTCATCAATCTTTGTGGCTTCGCATCCTGGGGGGGAGGGGAACAGGGTTGCATGAGTGGTGGGCTGGAGCGCATGTGCATGTGCAGCTCAACTTGCGTGAACAGTGGGTTGGTGAGCATGAACATGCATATGGAGCTCAACCTGCACAGGTTGAGCTGTATGCGCATGTGTATACAGACCAGCCCACTGCTTATATGGCATGGTTCCGAACAGACCATGGCATGATAGTAGGCTGTGGCCCGGAGGTTATAACTTGGGGTAAACATATAACTTGGGGTAACATTCCATCCTAGGACTGTGGTGGTTTTTTTCCATTACTCAATTCGAAACGTAAGGCTAACTTTTCAATTGGAAAAATAAGTACACATTTTGAGTTTTAAGAAAAGGTGAAGAATTGGGAAGTGTGGGCACCTGATAGTTTGGGCCAAAGCTGCTTCTACCACATATTCAAAGTTGAGAACAGACACGTGTTGAATTAGCCAAGCTGCATTCCTTTAATAACTGGTCTCTATCTCTAGGTGCAGGCTGAAATTAAAAAAGCTTGGTTCCGGAGAAATTTGCTACTGGATCTAAAGCAGAAGACCCGTGTCACCAGCACAGGAGGGAGTTGTTATTATGGTGGCCTAGTATCCCATGCTACCAATAGCATCAGTCTAAGTATGGCCAGCTGGGGAACAGCTTCTGCAACAGCCATAGCCATGCCTTTGGTTGTCAGAAATTGGCTATTGCAGCTAGTCAGCAGTGGTGCCACACTGGAATACTTTTCTGCTTCTTCCACTCTATATAACTGCTTGAGTCAGGAGATGATGCAGAAAGCTCCTGAGGAGATAATTAAGGCTTTGGTGGATTCTCCGGGCCTAGAAGAAAACCATTCCTGCTTGAAAAAAGATTTTGAGACCATGCTATAAAGATTAAATTTGTGTATATTTATCGTGGTTTTTATTATCGCCTGTTCACCGCCCTGAGTCCCGTAAGGGAGATAGGGCGGTATATAAATTCAATCAATCAATCAATCAATCAATCAATCAATCAATAAATAAATAAATAAATAAATAAAAATAAAAATAAAAAAAAAAATAAAAAAAAAAA
>NW_015386394.1:3581251-3587529 GCF_001527695.2 Protobothrops mucrosquamatus
TATTCTCCCGCAGCCTTTGAACCCTGTTCCAGGGACTGAATGTCAAGAAGCAGCCGAGGGCAGGACTAAGACGTGGGTGGGGAATAATAATAATGATGATGATAATGATAATGATAAAATAATAATAATAATAATAATAATAATAATAATAATAATAATAATAATAATAATAATAATAATAATAATAATAATAATAATAGTAGTTAGCGAGTGGATTGCTAGATTGAATCCTGAGCTACTCATCATTGTGATGACTAGGGTTAGCTAGTTTTCTATTGATATGAAAAGATTATTTACTTCATTAGCCATTTCTGACTGGTGTTGTGTGCATATAATTTTATCATGGGTCTAGAGGATTGCTCAGGGAAATAGGTAACGGCTAACAAAATTGCACCTATAAAGCACATGCCATTTATTTTCAAACATTCTAATCGACAAGGCAGATCTGCCTTCTTGCCCTGCATTTGTCAGTTCGACCTCAGCAACAATAAACTGAATTATGCTTATCTATATATTCTACTATGGAAAGCATTTTATTCTCTCACTTGTGATATTGTAGTACTTGTAGTGTTCATTTTAGGACTCCAAGATTAAATAGGCAAAATTGTTAGCTAACATTTCAGCTGATTGTAAGTAGAGAGTACTGATTCAGCCAGTATGGAGTATGAGAGAAGTAAGTTTATTCTTGATGTTCATTTTCATTCTTGTGTTGTCTTATAGTGAGAAATAAATTATGATGTTCTTCTAACATTGATTTGTTATTTAATTATCAATTGTACATCTGTGATATACAATGGATTTTTAAAAAACATATTATATGAAAGTTTGTCCCATTTTTCAACCATTTTTCCTCCCAACATGACAGTAGCCATTCTTGAAGAGAACTGATTATTCTGCCAAACTACTGTGCATTGTACAATGAATGAACTATTCAAAATTACAACAGCTCTCCGAAAAAGTACTTAAGGTACTTAAGACCTGGTTCTGAGCTTCATGTGACTGCATTTTGGGCATTTAGCAACAGGCCTGCATTTATGTCCATTTGCCTGCATTTATATCCCCTTGTAGGAAGTCAGCGCACCCCCCCCCCAAGAAGGAAATATTTTGGGGAATATTAAAAAAGGCAGAATATCGTATTTCCCCAAAGGATCTTAAAGGCAGAAAAGCAGGCCCAGGTTTTCTTAATAGCCCCAAACAAAAACTGAGCAGGCCAGCTCTGTAGAAATGCAGATTTGATAATCCCATTCAGAAAGATTGAGGCCCCATTCATGAGCAAATACTACCTGCAGAACCATCCAAAAATCCAACACAGGACATAGTCATTAGCCACAGCCCCAGAGAAGCAGGACATGACCTTTAGGATATAATAAGATTAACCCACCACCATTAGAATACCAAAAGGCCACACTGAACCTCAGGTCAAAGTTTATGACACAGGAACAGGAAGAACCTCAAATACAAAGCCCAAAGGAGGTATAAAAGCCCATCACCTCCAGCTCCATTTTGTCAGCTTTCCCAGAACTGTATGATGTTGCAATTCTGTTCTTCAATAAACTGAACCATCTTTCCTAAGCAGCCTCCATTTTGTTTATTCCTGGTTTGGACTGGACCCTGAAGATTTTTCTTTCAACACCATGGTCACATGATCACAATTTATAATGTTTTTGCTGAAACCCAGCATTAACTTCTGGTTTTTGGCAAAAACACCCCATAGCAAACAATGGATTTGCTTAACGACAATCGAGTTCACTTAATGACAATGGTTATTCACTTAATGGCTTGCTGCAAAATAGACTGTAAAATTGGTTTGGTCACATAATGACCTACTTTATGTCTGGAGTGTTTTTTTGATGCATCCTGTCGGCCCAAATATGGGAAGAAGATATCTTCTGACAAAGTGAGAAAAAATACAATCCTATTCTTGATGACAGTTAATAGTGAGACTTAGAAAATGACACAAAATGTTATAGTATCGGAAAAATTAAAGGAGACCTTTGAAAAAGGGAGCCAGAAATTAGTAACTACAATATCAACATTGTCAGTAATGTTTACTTCTATGGGTAAACTATGTGTAAAAGATGATAATGAAGGAAAACGGAGGTGGAATAAATTTTATTTGACAAGGCAAAGTTTCAAAGATGATAGGCCAAGAGAATGATTTAGAAAAGGATGCTTTTCTAAATATACAAAAGAAACTGGCTGAATTTTTAAAAATTAAAAATGACCTGGAAAACGTGTTTTTACTGTATCTACAAAAGAGGCTGGCGAAAGCCTTGATGAAATCTATGAAGATAAAGAATAAAGAAGAATTGAAGAGAAATCAAATCCTACCACAATATTTCACTGAATTAAAGACTAGACTTTTTGAAAATGTTCTGGCAACCCTTTATGGACTTTCTGCTAACACCAGGACTGAAAAGCTGGGATTTTATGGCTTTGTGAATAGATCAGGGATGTGATATGGGATAAAGAAATAGCTGCTTAATCTTATAGGGCAACTTTAAGATGGGCTATAGCTATAACGCTCAGTTGCCTGGGGAATGCCACACATCTTAAAGTTGCCAATTTTGAGAAACACCACTATAAGGGTTGAAGACTTATAAAATGCACTTATACTTGTTGTGAAAGTTAGAAGTCTCTTCTTTATGTATTCCTTTTTTTCTTTATTGTTGTTACTACTACTACTACTACTACAATTGCATTCCCCCTGACCTCCAAGCAATATAACAAAGAAGAGAGAGCAGTTTGGAATGAAAAAACATTAATAAGCTTGGCATAGATCATGAAATACTCTTTCATTTCATTTTATGTTAACAAAGGGGATTTTTCTTTTCTTACACTTCTCCCCAGGGGATTTTTTTACCCAGTACTTGTCTTACAACCACAATTGTGACCAGCATTTCCACTGCTAAACAAAGAGGTTATTAAGTGAACTGCGCCCATTTTTACAACTTTTATTGCCATGATTGTTAAAAGAATCACTGCAGTTGTTATGTGAATCATCCAGTTTCCTCCACAGATTTTGTTTCCCAGATACTGACTGGGAAAAGTGAAGAGGCAATCACATGATCCCTGCACACTGCAGCCATTGTAAATAGATGCCAGTTGCCAAGTGCCCGAATTTTAATCATCTGACCATGAGGATGCTGTGGGGTCATAATTGCGAGGACTAGTTGAAAGTTAATTTTTTCCCCAGTGCCACTGCAACTTCAAACAGTCATTAAATAACTGGTTGTAGATTGAGGTTTACCTGTATATGGAAGAAATCAAAACAAAAAACTGAGAAGTGGACTTGATTTAAACACAGATTGTAGGTCAGGGCATTTGAAAGACATTTTTCCCTCTCTGGAGACACAGTTGTTTAAATTCATGTCAAGGCTCAGAAAAACTGTTTCAAATTGTAACCCTGTATATCATAACCCTTCCTTTCCTACGGTAGTCTAAGAGTTCCATATATGGGAAAATAAAATAATGAGATTACCTTTTCGATTGGCAAGCAGCCCTCTTTTTAAAAATAATCTGTTTCTTCTAAGAACAAGGCTGGCAGCCTGATTACATGAAACTTGCTTGCTTTGCAGAGTAGGAAGGAAGCTCTACTTAAACGTAAAGAAACAACACAATGGCATAATTTGTTCTCTCTAAATACAGACAAATCCCAAGATGCTCTCCAAAGAGTAGCATTAGCAAGCATTGTTTCAAATTCCATATATGGACTCAAAGAATGTGTGTATATATAATACTAACTTATAATGTGGTTTCTTCATTTTTGGCTCATTCTATATGAATGAAGTCTTCTAATTTGTAATGTATAATTGTGACTGAAATATACAATCTGAGTCTGATGAAAATTTTGATGCAAATTATAATTTGTATCATGATATAAAAGGAGAACTGGTTAAATACCTGGCTGTATTAATGTTGATCACAATTTTAGTCCATTGTAAATGTAGGTTAAGACTTCCAAAGCTCTCTTCTAGGCCCCAGAGGAGGATGGGAAGAAAAACACAAAAGTTTCAAAGTTGATTTTGCTTGTTCCTGTTTGTGTACATTGGACTAATCACATTTTAGCATATATAAATATGTCAAAAAAATAATAACAACAAAACATATCTGCATGGTGCTTAGCTAATTTTTAAGAATTATTTCTTTATGGAAATCTGCCAAACCTTAGGCATTTTTATAGTATATGAATGTATTGGGAAACCCAGAGGTTTGGTGCTATATTCCAGACTGATACATAACAAGAAAACCTTGGAAGTAACGAAGGAACGCCTACATACTGCAGGGCCAACCCAACCAGTGCTATATATGCAAGCTTAGACACATCAGAATCCACAAGCGACGGCATATGGAATAGCCTGTTTGTAGGTGAAATTTGGTTTTCATTTTCCATGCAGCAGTCAGGAGGGACATTCAAGTGGACTATTGTCCCTACATATGGCACTTCAATCCTCTCCTCATAGCCAATTGGCCATATGAAAGTTTTCTTCACCAGTCTCTTAATGACAGAAAATCACACTGGCATAATATGTAGGCTTCCATGGTCAGTGTCTATTGCATTTTAGGGTTCAGTGACTCTGCACCAATCAGAAATCAGCTCAGCTAAAGACCCCAGCAGGTCACCTAGCTATAAAGACAGGAGCTCAGTCAAACCTTGCTCAATACGTTGCCTCTGAAGATGCACAGTTGCCAGCAAAATGTCAGGACATCTGTAGCCTAGCCCTAGACCATGGCCATTAAACCCTGAAGCACAACATTGCCCAACATTTTCCAATCCCTCCACTGGAATAATGTGGCTGGTGCTGTCCTTCCTGTTGTAATGTGGGACAAAATAGTGAAAACTTTAGGTGGATTCCCCAAGTTTCATTTCCTTGCCCACCCAGCATCACTGCTGGATGGTAAACAACCACCCATCGTTCTCTGAGATTCCTTCCTTCCTTCCTTCCTTCCTTCCTTCCTCCCTCCCTCCCTCTCTCCCTCCCTTCTTCTCTTCTCTCCCTCCCCAGACTCTAGCTACAGCTCTTATTGGGATTCCAGGCATGAGATGCCATGTCTAGGGTGCACAAATCTAAACAACTAGTTCACATTGCAACAACAAAATATAGAAAACTCTAGACCTAGCCTGGCATCTGGATGTTTGCAGGCCATCCTGTGTATTTTGGTATGTTGAATGCATGGGACAAAGAGCAAAGGGGAGTTCAGCAGGGCCCTCATATACTGGCAGCTTTTACTGTATTTACATCTTAACATGAAAACATTTCTAGAGGCAAAACTCCAAGACCTACCTAACTATCTAGATATACATATATAGATAAGATATAGATATAGATATCTATAATATCCTGTTATACACTGTAGTAAGAGAAGCATTAGAATTCACTCCTGCTTTAGTCCTTTCCCAAAAAAAACTTTCATGAACAGCCATCATTTGCCTTCCCTGATTGTTTCAGTCCTCCTCAACAGACACCATCTCTCTTTCCTGTCATTCTAAAGCACACATGTACACAAATGCTGTATCTACAGGCTGTGTGCTCACACAACAACTGCAAATTCTGGTTATCTGCACAAAAGATTTCTTCACCAGCTACTAGTTGATATGCTGAAAAGGTCAGGTTCCACACCCCAAATTTGACCCTACAACATGGCACTAAATTTTTTGAAAGAAAAAAGAAATTAAAAGAGAGAACAAAAAAAGAAATAGAAACAGAGAGAAAAAGGAGAAAAAGGAGAAAAAGGAAAAGTAGGGAGTGAAATCACTAAAAGCAAAGGAAGCACAATTCCAAATAGAATAATAAAAGAAGAAAGGGGACAGGGACATGTATAAAATTGTAATGTTAGAAACACAAGAGTGAAAAAAAAGGAAAATATGTAAAAACAGAGAAAGGGAGAGAAAAAAAAATGAATAAAAGATATAAAAGAAGAAAAGGTTGGGAATCAAGTGAAAATGCTGCCGGGGCAAAGTGAAGGGCAGAAAAGGGAAAAAATAGAATGAAAAAAAAAGGAATCGAATATGAAAAGAAAGACAATAAATGAATTTTAAAAATGAAAGACAAATGAGAAACAAAAGAAATGAGAGGCAAGGATGCAGTGCATGAAGGCATGGTCGGTGCAAAACAAGAAACAAAGTAAAATTGGGATTTAAGGAGAAAGAGAGAAGAGAAAAGTAGGGGAAAGTTGGTGGACAACAACCTAGAGAAGGTAAACACGATCTGATTGACAGCCACACTTAGCATTTCGGGAATTATGTCATAAGAAAGGAGGAAATGCGGGCGCGCCGA
>NW_015386394.1:3588099-3591911 GCF_001527695.2 Protobothrops mucrosquamatus
AGAAGCTTAGCATAATGACTTAAGGGGTGTCACTCCAGGAGCAAATGAAACCCCAGATATCTGGCTCCCTGGCAGAAAGGCAATACTTTCTATCTCCACTTTGGAAATTGCTCTGCCAGCAGTATTAAATGTGGGGAAAGAGAGTCAACATCCTAAATCAAGAATAGTTTGGGGGGGGAGAGAGACTTATAATTTACAGCTGACATGTTGGCATCTGTCTTATAATGCCATTTTATTTGTTAATTTATATTATTCACATAAACACATTATTCTTCCTTCTTTCCAAACTGTGCTGGTACTCCTAAACCCTTTTCATGAAAATGCAAACAACATTGTGGTTAGACATGCAAACTCCATGCCTTCAGGGTTAACTTTTCCACTGTCCTTCTTGCACCCCAAATTCCCATCACTTGCATTTTGTAACAACTTCTTTCATTAAGGTTCAGAGGATTTCAAAAGATGCCCATAGTTCAAATCATACTTGGCTGGTTCTGGTACAGGTGATGCCTGATCATGGATTTGAAGAAGAAACAAGTTAGTGATATATTGTGTGTTTTCTGACTATTGATTATGGAAGTCCAAGTTTCAAGTCCAACCTCTCTAAATGGATATCAAATTTTCTAGAATCTGTAAACTGTTTGTTTAGTCTGGAGACAGAAAACAAATTCCTTGGGTCAGAATATTGTCAGGGGCACCTTAGTCTTATTTAAATCAGGAGTGAGAACGCTGTATGTATAATTTGCAATTGGTAAATTCTGAGTTTCAAATACAGTACAATAGAATAATACACTACTGTACATCTGTCATCTGGGCCAACTAAGTGAGCTATTAAAGCTGTTTCCCAGTCTCTAGGGCTCTGGCAGTTTGGCTGGGGGAGAATAGCTTTCAACTGAACCCTAGAAAGATCAAATAGCTACAGCTGTGGGTATTAAAATCTGACATATCCATAGATTTCCAACTTTCAGTCTGCATAAGGCTGCACTTCCCCAGAGGAGATGCATAATTTGAGGGTCTTCTTGGCCTCATGACATGACTGGCAATAGTTTTCCATGAATTTCCGCAACATTCTATCCATTACTAGTTGGTGGAATTGCGAGGAAGTAACACAGAATGTATGCTTGCTGTCTTTCTCTCAAGATATGGCTTCTTATGTATATAACCTATCATTGGATCTTATGCCAAGTATGATTCAAATCCTTAGATATACAGTTGGAACTTAAGAAGTTGGACTAGGAATGAGAAGACCCAGTTTCAGAGCCACCATTAGCCACAAACATTCCTGACTGACTTTGAACCAATCATTCTCTTCCAGTCTAGTTTATCCTGAGGCTTATTATGAAAAATTGGAAGAGGGATTGTTATGATTGCTTCTTTGAATTCCTGGAGGAAAAGCAGAATACCATTTTAAAAAATCAGACAATTCTCTTTAAGAGAAAAAAATAATTGTCTTCCAGACTCATGTGAGGCAACTATGAGTCCAGCTATGTGGCTTCTGCCTGCCTGACCTGAGTTGACAATGCACACAGCACATTTATCTCTGCAGCTTATAGGGGTTCACAGGGTGGAAACTGCAATGGGAAACATTTTTGGACTGTACAAAACTGTTGAAAATTTGCCACCTATATGCTCATGAATATAGAAATAACTTCATATAGGAAAAATGCACAAGAGAAGGAGAAGGAGGACATTTCAAAACAGTGATGGCTTTTGTTTTCATTTATAGATATTTTCTACTAAGTGTCTTTCAGTGGTTTTATTCTGAGGTTTTAATTTAATTCCTTGTTGGCTAAGATGATGACAAACATGTATATTGGAGGGCAGTTCTTGCAGGATTCCCAAATTATGGGAGCTGTCAAGTTACGCAGACAAATAATTGTTATCACTAATCAAGCTTACTCCTTTCCTTGCCTATTCTGTGCCAGCAGTTTAAATTATCAGATTATGTCCTTAGCTGATCATCATCATCAATCATCATCTCCACTCTGCTATTGGCAATGTGTCAGACACCATTTCTAGATATATTGTTATTGATGGTGAGCACAATAAACAAGAGCCCTTAAAGATTATTGGATTTTTATGAAACAGGATTTCATTGCTGCTGCGGAGTGTGTATGTTTTTGTATAAATGTGTGAATGTTTATCCATTTCTAAACCCCTCTCTCCACACAGCTCATCTCCTCCCAGTGATGGTTTTAGCACCTTCCTTAATGGAGTTGCAAATGGGATATTTACCTTCCTGGTGTCTTTAGCATTTTCTCCCTTGGACAGTTTGGCCCAGCTGGGAAGAGGATTATGGCAACTTTGGACAAATAAGCAAAAATAGGAGTTCTGCTTGCCTGGGGCCACTCAGAGTGGATTCCCCTGGGACTTCCTGAGCATGGCTTCCACAAGATTTGTACCACAGTGAAAACTGTATGCATATGTCTGTGGCATGTGAGTGGACACACACACACACACACATTTCTTAAACAGACAGAAAGCCAGAAGTGTCTGCTGCTTTCAAAAGTAATAAATTATTACTAAAAAAACTGGTTGGTATGAAACCAATTAAATTGTATCTAAATTAACCAGACACAAAAGAAGATTTGTAATGCATGCACAGGCACATGCATCTAATTATGGTGCTCTATCTAGAAAAATTATATCTGTAGAAATGAATTCCTATTTAAGCAAAATGCTTGTCCTCAGGACAATTAGGAAAGCAATAGAATGGAGCCTTTAATTCAACAAAATTACATAACATTGTTATTCTTCTTCTGAATTACAAAGCTGTCTTACGCTCATCTAACTGCTAATGGCTGGGACTGCTCATTTCACACATACCATGCTAAGAATGCATAGGCATGACACATAATTCATAGTCATCTCAACAGTACTTTAATTAAGGCAGTTTTCCATGTGCCCATGACACACTGAAACGTCAACTAATCATATGGGTTTGCACAATATGATAGGCTAAAGTATGGCTGAATTATAATTGGTTCTGTGAATCCGGTGAATCCAACATACAGTGTGGTTGCATATTCATGGTTTACGAAATAAATTACAAGTGTTTGAAGTCACACAAGGTCATTGTGAAGCTCCACACTCTCCCAATACTGAACCAGAAAAAAATCCCCAAACTATGTTTAGGTGTAGCTTGATATGTGAGCCCATTATTGAGCAAGGAGCAAGTCAGATTTTCATGAGAAAAGTTTGCACATCTTCCTGTCCATGTATTTGTAGGCCTGTAATGTTGTTGATTGCATGGAAACAACTAAGGCAGGCCCTGGGGCACAAAGTCTGGGTTCCCTGCACTAGACAATCCAAAGGACTCTTGTCAGAGGCTGAAGACTGTAGCTGATACAGCTGTGTACCTGCAGCACCTTTCGAGCCATATACAACAAATTCAAATGAATAGGCTCTGTGTGTGTTCAGAGACATCCCACTGTTATATTTTGCACTGATAGGTCTTAGGACTGTTCCAAATCAAGCCAATAAATTTGATCCACTTGTACACTCACAGACAAAGCTTGGCTTGGAAGCCTGTTGGATGACTGCAAAGTGGCCACATCCTATATAAAACACAAATGGCTGCCAGAAAGCCTGGTCAGAAAGTACAAATATTAGACATAAACTTCCTGACAGTGAGAACAATTAACCAGTGGAACAACCTGCCTCCAGAAGCGGTGAATGCTCCAACACTGGAAGTTTTTAAGAAGAGACTGGACAGCCATTTGTCCGAAATGGTATAGGGTTTCCTGCCTGAGCAGGGGGTTGGACTAGATGACCTTCAAGGTCCCTTCCAACTTTACTATTATTATTATTATTAT
>NW_015386394.1:3595145-3667685 GCF_001527695.2 Protobothrops mucrosquamatus
GGGACTGACCTAGGGTGAATTTTAAATAGGGAATAATTTTTAAAAATTTTCAAAGATTTTAAATATGACACAGCTATTAATATATTTGCTTTTTAATTGGTTTTATAGGGGAAATGTTTTTTGTGTTGTTTTTTAACATGCTGTGAGCCGCCCTGAGTCCCTCTGGGGAGAAGGGCGGCATAGAAGTTTAAATATAAAATAAATAAATAAATAAATAAATAAATAATACTGTCAGCAATCCCTGTTGTTTGTCAGATCTTGCTAATTTTACATCCAATCAATTTATCCTGTTCAGGAACACTTTTTCTTATGATTTTTTACAGCATACAGTGCTTGAATTATGAACAGAAACATTAAAGATCCTTTATGAAAGAAAAAAATTCAGGGAAAGGGTTTGGCTCAGTAACAGAGCCTTTCACAATAGTTTAAGGTATCTGTAGTTCAAATCTGGCAATTTTCCTTAAATAAGTATTTTAAACAAACCTACAATTAGTCTGAAGATATTGCAACATTAATTACATTTTATTTAAAAAAGAAAGATGTTGACAGTGTTAGCAAACAAGGTGGTGTGTAAATCAGTGGGTTTTTTTATTGTTGCCAGCATTTGTTTAATCAAATGGATGAGACCCAGATTTTATTATTCAAATTATGCTACATGTTATTCACATTCTGATTACAATTAACAAGATTTTAAAATTTGTTTGGAGAAGCAAAATCTATTGAGAAAGGGAGGAATCTGTTTGCTCTATTTTCCCCTTGTTAAGCTGCTTAAAATGATTGCATCTCAGGTTTACAAATAGCAGTTTGGGAAGGGATTAATTAATTGATTATGTGCTATTAAGTTGGCGTTGATTCTCAGCGACCATTTAGCTAGATTTTTCCAGGATCATTGGCGGGGGGGGGGGGGGGAAAGAGTATTTTATTTATTCCTGAGATTTCATGTATCAACATGAACTTATAACTTGATTCCAAAGGACGAGAAGAATGTAATATTCAAAAGCCATCTTTGAAAATTCAATTCAAATAAAGAGTTAAAAACACGGATGAATCGGGTATATGATGTGTGTGTATATATATATACACACACACACACACACACACACACACACACACACACACAGAGAGAGAGAGAGAGAGAGAGAGAGAGAGAGAGAGAGAGAGAGAGGGAGAGGGAGAGGGAGAGGGAGAGGGAGAGAGAGAGAGTCTGACCCAAACACGAAACTGGATTTATTTCAATATAAGTGTATTAGTTTTTTATAATCACAAGTGCTTAAAATATTATCAGCAACATGAAGGAGCTGAAGGGGAGAGAGAGAGAGCTCAAACAAATCATTTTGGAATGGCTCCTTTCAGTGATGGGCACATTTCCCTGGAAAGAAAATCCTACGGAATTTAGAATAGTGAGAATGAGACTCTAAGTGAATATTATAAGGTCCAAGTATATGCAAATGAAAGAAATCAGAGTGCTATTAAAGTATACTAGAGATAGCTTATAGTAATTACCACTATTATTGTTTTCAGTGTTAACTCTGAGGTAGAACAAATAAAAAGACAGATTAAAAAAATGAAGACAAACATTTTAAGAAATCAAACCCAACAATAAAATAATTCTAGATATGATCACGTTTTGTTTACATAAAACAAAAATGTAAAATATGAGATCAAATGAATGTGTTATGTATTATTTTAAGTTCAGAAGGGAAATGTGTGTGCTTTTTCTGTGGTATTGGATAAAGGAGTTTATGCAGGAGGCACACTTTTCAAATGGCTCCTTAGAGGGACAAGGGCTAACCTGTTTATAACTAATGAGCCATAGGGAACACATTCAGGAGCCTTTTCACTAGCAGCGGTAAAAAGGCGGGAAAGATTGGGTGTTTTCCACTGGACCTTTTTCAAACCAGGAAGAGTGGACTGAGTGGCATCAAGAATGATAAAAAAGAGATTGGACATTTCTGGGGTCAGGATAGCAGGTGTGACTCTCAGGTTGTGTTCACACAACACACTGATCAGATTTATTTCAGGCTTAGCATGTAAAATGATCCAACTAATTGTAACTTATTCAAACAATATTTATTTATTTATCACATTTCTCAGCCCACTGAATACTCTCACAATAGGTATACAATATTAAAGTGTTCAAAGCAATATAACAGACAAAGAAGTATGATAAATGTTCTGGTAGAGCAATAAAAGATATAATTTGAACAGGAAAAAATCTCATAAGAGGCCTGCCAAATACACTAGCCCAAGACCACATTTAAAACAAGGTCAGTTTAGGGACTGCATGGATCTCTGAGCGGGTGCTTCCTTCAGATGACTTTGTTTCATTAATGGGGTCCTAAGCATGGCGGTTCTGTCCAACTGTACAGGATGGGTAGAAATGATAGTAGGCAGCTGTCCATCAGACAGGCAGATCCCACACCATGAAGAACTTTGTAGATGATAACAGGGATCCTGAATTGTATCCAGAAGATAGATGCTAACCAGTGAAGCTCACAAAATGGAAGCATGTTATGGCATGCCCATATTTCCCTTCATTGCTGCACTTGGCACTAACTGCAGCTTCTGAGTGGTTTTCTAGAGTGCATGGCAAGAGTTCACATATTTGAGTGACTGTCAAGACACAAATGACTGAAGAGCCTCAGTTAACATTTAAGCAAACCATAGCTTCATAATACTATGGTTATACTGTATTTAATATTGTCTTTTCTGAACTTGAGCCTTCATTGGACTACATCTATCATTGCTGTAATTCTGACTGTGGTGCCTGGAGTGATAAGCTTTGTAATCCAACGATTTCTGGAATTTGGAAAGGGTGAAGTACACCCTAGAGGTGTGTTTTCCAAGAGACAACTGAACTTTCTTGGTTTTTTTTCTTTGAAAACATTTCACTTCTCATCCAAGAAGATTCTTCATTTTCTGGAACTGAAGAAGCTTCTTGGATGGGAAGTGAAACGTTTTCAAAGAAAAAACCCAAGAAAGTCCAATTGCTTTGGGGAAAAGCACTTTTGGGATAATCATGACCTGGATGATTGAGAATCTCCATAGATATTCGGCTGAAGCACACCTCCATTATATTTCACATATCAACAGGCAGAAACCTCTGCCTCTAACTCTAAACCAAAACCCCACATAGCAATTCATATTTTTTCCCCTGAGTGCATATGAGAAAGAGACAGAGACTGGTTTTCTGTTTCCAGCACAGTGAAACTCTTGACCTACTCTCTGTCTCTTTCTCCTACAGAAAAGGAGTGGCTGACAGGAGAAGTCATAAATACACCCCTGATGAGCAGAGAGGGCAGACTAAGTCACCAAGAGGAGGGAACATTGAACATAGTTAAGCACCACCCTCAGCACCCTCTATCAGTTAAATGAATGCTGATGTCCCAGAAATTTGGAGATCAGACTGGTTTTTGCTGAAGAGGTTTAATCTGTGGATGAAGAAATGAACTTGCATGCCAATGTTGCTAGATCCGTGGAACTTCATTTTGGATTTACGTACTGAAAACACTTTCCCTTCCTTCAAGAAAGCATCAAACTGGACAATAAAAAATCTTCTCCCCTCTTTGGATGGCACCAGTATTCTGAGAAGGATGGAGGAATTGACCCTCTTAAGCAGCTTCCTAAGAGTTGCTTTTTGTTTCTCCTTTCTGAGTGTGGTCTGTGCTTTGGTAAGCTCCTTTTCTCCCTCTTTCTCTGGTGTTGCAAGCAATAGGCACAGATGATTGGGGTGTTTAGCATAACAGGCAGAATCAATTCCACTGCAATCCCACTTGTTTGGGAACAACTCCTGTTATCTTGATTCGACTTTACTTTAGGATTATACTCCCATTTATTTCTGATTGCACTGAATTTCAATAAATAATGAAATAAAATCCATGTGCACCATCTTTAATTTCTTGGATAAAATTATTATAATAAATATATTTTCTATACTTCTATATGTATGTTCATTCTGCTGCCCGGCTTTCCAAAACAGGGTTTGGTAGTAAATACCAATTACTCCAATCTTACATGTATCAAAATCAAACAGTTTATTCAAGAAGAAGGCTGTACAATCTAAAAAGTAAATGAATATAAATACGCATATATGTCAATACTACAAGCAGTAAGTATATATATAAGTCATACCAAGGCATAAGAGTGAAGTATACAGTATAAAAATACAAGGATAGAAGTATAATTGTAATTGAACAAAATGATATAAAATGCAAGTAAGTAAATGAATCAATCTTCAACCACAGCAAGATGAATAGCATATAATGAAGCACAAAACTGGGGAACTTAGCTAGATACATTTGGGTTTTTATCAGATAAGAGGAGTGATAAATGTTGTGAAAGTTATGTTCTCTGCCCCCAAAATGTCTTTGGAATGAGGTAGAGGAGAATCATCCTTGAGTCCCTGTGAGAGGAACAACAGAAGAGCATCTGCCTCTAAGACTCTATTAAGCCATTACCTGTATTACAAATGCTGCTAGGCTCAGATTTAGCTGAAATCTCTCAGAAAAATGACCCATTCTATGGATATACGGTAGAAGAATCTTTATGCAAGCTGCAATGAGCCCACAATAGAAAGCTCATGGCCCTTCAAGACCACAAGGGGGCATTTCCTTTTCTTAGGTTCACAATAGTAGTTCAAAATGATAAACAATCAAGTATGTTGCAAGGATTTTATTTATTGATGTATTTGAAACTTATGTTAATCATATTTGGGCTAATTTACAGGCATTATTAGTTCCTGTTTACATTTGTCCCACAAGAAAAAGGGATTGAAAGGGGGAGGAGAGGAAAGAATAAACAAAAGCAGTACCAGTTGTTAAAGTTACAATTCTTGCAACAACTAACTAGGGTGATGGAATAATTGCTGACTAAGGAATTAAAACAGCAATGTCCTGTAAAGCAGCATTTTTCAAAAGTGGCAACTTTAAGATATGTGGACTTCAACTCCCAGAATTCCCCAGCCAGCATTATGGAAGTTGAAGCCCACACGTATTAATGTAGCCAAGTTTGAAAAACACTGCTCTAGAGGGACAAGGAAATAATCTTTATCCTTTCCTTGAGAATTTCCAGAGGGTGGAGGAAAGGTGTAACCACCCAACTCTGATCTCTATTAGACTTGAATCTAACACATACTTTTTCAATTGCCTCAATTCCCCTTCTCTGTTTTCTCTGTTTGTCTCTGGATTGCTTGTTAACTTTAGTATGGAGTTGTTAAAAGCAACACTGGACAAGAGGTGCCTTGTTCTCCATTGGCTTGGCTGCTATGCACCCCTATGTGATCTGAGAGAGCAATTGGAGAATGACTGTGTGTTAAGAGGGTGAGAGGTATAACTTGGCAATGTAGGAATTACAGAGTCTGCAGCAGAAGAATTTCAGAAGCTAGCAGGGAATCTTTGACTAAAATGTAGCTTAGTAAGAACATGCAAACCCAGTGTATTTCAAAAATGTATAATAATTAAAATGTTACCCCACACTCATCCAACACCCCCCACGCAATTGTGGAACCCATAATTTTATTATATTTCCAAGATATGAACCTGCTAATATCTCTCTCTCTGCTTTTGATTTTATGACATTTTGTTCATGTCCAATCTGAAAAGCTTGCCTTTTATTCCTAGTGTTAAACAGTTGGCAGCATTGTCCCTAATGAATCTCCTCATTAGCAGCTGGGGCTTCATCAGGGCCCTATTGCAGCTCCCCCATAAATACACCCATCCACCCACCCCAGCGCAGATGAAATGGAAATCTCATTAATGGGAAAGTCTTTATCAAGATTTGCAACAGGGCCTAGGCAGATGAGCAACTTAATTGCAGCTGTTATCACAGAAGCCCACTTGAGTGATCTCTAGTCCTGCCTTGCTTTATCTTACTGAGCTCTCCCATTTCCTGACACTTTTTCACAGGAAATGAGTCAGTCCTTGACTAACACAATGCAATCTCATAGTCTACTCTGAACATAGCTTTTCATGCATCTGATGCCACCAAAACGCTTGGCTTCCCTGGACCATCCCTCATGGCTCATAGTTAAGGGAGCATTTTTTATTAGCCATTCTCAGATTGCTTAAGCTGTTAGGTATTTCTCTCAATTCATCCCTTTCCATCCATCCAATAACTATACTTATCTCTGTTTCTTCAGCCCAGATGCCTCCAGAATTGTTGGAGATCAGGTTCTCCAAAGATTCATTCAGCATGCTCCTGCAAACAAGCCAGAAAATAATACATGGATCAATATAGCCATACTAACATCCATATCAATAGTCAATTATTTCTATTATTTGCTGCAGCTGTACAATGCAATCAAAATAATTTAAAGAACACAACCATGATATGCCTTCAGGAGCAATTTACAATTTGTTTAGTGACCAAAGTTACAACAGAATTGAAAAAAGTGACTTTTGACCATTTTTCACACTTACGACCATTGCAGCACTCCCATGGTCACATGAGCAAAATTCGGGCACTTGGCAACTGGCGTGTATTTATGACGGTTGTGCTGCTCTGGTGTCATGTGATCACCCTTTGTAACCTTCCCAGACGGCTTCCAACAAAGTCAATGGAGGAAGCCAGATTCACTTTATGACCTCATGATTCACTTAACAGTTGAAGTGATTCTATTAACAATGGTGGCGTAAAAGATCATAACATAAGGTGCAACTCACTTAATGGCCTTGCTTAGCAGTGTAAATTTGGGGCTCAATTATGGTCGTAAATTGAGGACTACCTGTATTTGCTCTTAATCTTATTGCAAACCTCCTCCCTAGAGTCTTGGAAGGTAGACAGTACATAAATCAATAAATGTGATATTAAAAAAGGGGGGGGAAAGATGGTGAGGAATAAAGCTTGACTCCTGGTGACTTGATACATATCCTTGCAGTTTTATTTGAATGTCAGTGAACCATCCAGAAAATGGAGAGGGAGGTTCATGTATGCAGTGTGGTTTTTCTTGCCAGTGATCTAGAATGCAATGATTTTTTTTTTAATTCAGAAGGTGTAAAAGAGACACGGAACTTCCGTATTTGGGACCTAGCCAATGAGAAAAAACTGGATACTGTACAGCAGAATTTCCCCTTTTCACTTTCCTTAGAAATATCATCTTCAGGTGGTTCTATCTGCAGTCTTCGGACTCCTTGAGTGCCAACCCATTTTCTCTATCTGATTTCATCTTCACTTTGGACTAGATATCCAAAATATAGTGATGAATGAGTGAATGAATGAAGACTGATCACTGTTTAGGATTGAATTTTGTATCTCTCTCTCTATGTATCTGTCCTATAACAATTACTGTATTATATTTGGTATCGATTTGATAGCTGATGTGGTACAATATTCTCAGAACTTGCAGAGCAGATTTAATCACCCTATTTTGTTTTGGAAATAAAATTCAAATAAAGTTGTATTTCTCTTTCCCAGGATTAGTTTGGTGGAATGATATTTCATAAACCTAGTTTTGGGAAAGAAGGAGCCAGATGCAAATGTGTCTTATCTCTTATCTCTCCCTCCCTGTGTCTTATCTCTCCCTCCTTATATGTTTGGCAGGTGGACACTGATGATGTTCTAACCAAAGAAGAATAAATTTATTTGCTGAATGAAGCAAAATCAATATGTCACAATCAGATAATCTGATCCCAGAGACCAAGACCTGTGCAGAAGAACCTATTGATTCCCTTCTCCCTTTGCATGATGGCAGAGACAAGTTAGAAGCAGGTGGTGGATGGGAAGAAGGCTTGTGGGTAGTAAATGATAAAGTACAACTGCCTAGACAGCTAGTTTGGCCAATAGTGAGAAGAGTTCACCAAGCTACCCATGCTGGTCCAAGAGTGATGAAAAGATGGTTAGAGAGAAGGTACAAAGTTGAGAATGTAAAAAAGACTGTGTAAGACAGTAATGGATCAGTGCAAAGTATGTCAGAAGAATAATACTACAGGGTGAGCCAAAATCCCACAAGGACATACCAGAATCGCCTGCTATCTAGGAGAAGTTGATTTTACAGAAATGCCTAAGAAAGGAGCCAAGAATAACCTTTTGGTTTTAATTGACATGTTCATTGGATGGCCAGAGGCCATACCCACCGTCACCCAAACAGCTAAAGAAGTTGTCAAGATCATGATAGAAATAATTATTCCAAGATTTGGAGTACCAAGAAGTATTGAATCTGACAATGGCAGACAATGGTTCAGGGAGTTAGTAAATACTTAGGAATCACCTGGTACCTTCATTCTTAGGAATCACCTAATACCTTCATTGCAGAATGATTTAACCGAACATTGAAGACCCATTTAGCCAAGTGATGCCAAGAGACCCATCTGTCTTGGCCACAGGTTTTGCCCATTGCTATAACTCAAATCAGGGCATTATCTCGAGGGCAGTGGAAACTGTCACCCTTTGAGATGCTCTATGGTAGACCTTTCTCATTCCCGGTCAATATCAAGGGATGAAGGAGAAATAAATATAACCCAATATTTGCAGAAACTGGCCCAGGTTTTGTCTCGTATTTCTAAACAGGTGCAGGACGCTTTGCCACCTGTGACAACAGTGCCACCATGTGTCCAGCCTGAAGAGTGGGTTCGAGTGAAAGAACTCTTCCCAAGCGCAACCAGTGCCAAATGGCCAAATCCTCACCAGGTTCTTCTCAGCACACCCACAGCTGCTAAAGTTGAAGGCATCAAGGTGTGGATCCATGTTTCCAGGTTAAAAAAGATTCCACGCCCCAGTGGAAGTGTCAACCTATCACCGATTTGAAGATACGTTTGCAATGAACACCAGCATCACCAGCAGATCTTTTCGAAGACCTAGACTCCTGACTTCTTGTTGTTTACCTTCATTGCAATTTGCCTACCGCTTTGGATTATTGCTGCTTGATATGCTGAAAAAGAAAACTGCATTTGGTGATTAGAAGCCAGAGTAGACTTCAGCACTCTCCCATCAGACCTAGTGGTGTTAACTGCTTGATGTGTCTACTGCCTCCAACATCTTTTGCTGTTTTCCTTCCATAAGAGGCATCACCAGATTTATTTGTCATCGAGGACTCCATATCCCATGACGTATTGGCATCAGGTGAGGAATATAACAGTGATGACTACGAACTATTGTTCCAGCATTTTCCACCTGAAAAGGATTCTGATGATCCTGAGCCTGAGCCTGAACTCGATTTCCCCAACTTCTGAGGAGGGCTCTACCGGCATTCTTTGTTTTCTCAGCCTTGGTGTTTGGAAACCTGGCATGTCTCATTCTCTTTTGCATAAAAGAGGAGCTTGGGGAGTTGGAATTTATAAGGGAAAATGTTCATATGTAATGAATAGTAACAAGAATGAATGGTCTGGAAGTTTGGTCACTCAGAAGACACACCCATGTTATCCAGGAGAACGCAATTGCTGGGAACAGGCTTTGATTAATGACTATCTGTCCCAAACACCCAAATATCTATGCAGAATGGCAGTTCTCACTCTGAGGGTAGGGATCTGTCCCTCCCTGAAAATGCAGCCTGCCATCCCCTTTCCCCTCCAGTGTGGAACTGAAGGTATAAAAACAGTGACATCCACATTTCATCTGACTGGGGGGTGGGTAGGCAAGTGTGCTTTGCAATTTCATGTTTCTCACAGAGCAAAGAGAAGCATGAAATCAGATGACAACTCGTCCTGTCAAAAGTGTATAAAAACCACTCGTACAGGAGTTAAAATTACTAAAACTTTGGTTTACCATTCTGATTACATATGTCATGGAATAAAATCTACCTGCATATATAACCAGACACAATATGCCACCTGTTCCAGAAATAACCAAGTGGTGTGTCACACTCCAAAGGGAGCCAGGTACACTTCCAAAGCATGGGTATATACATATCCAGGGAATAATTATGGTAAACAATTGGTTTATAATCACACTATGCTTGACCAAAGTCCAGAAATGTTTCTTTGTTTTGACACTTCCAAAGGAATAGACCAAGGACAGGGACCAGATGATAACTATGAAATCTGTTGTGACTCCCTGGATTGGGAAAGGTCTTATATTACTGAAAAGTAAATATGTATATGATAACAATGGTTATGGACCAGCTCCCAGAGCTTTTGGAATCTCACCCGATCAGCTTGTCTACTGGTAATATCCAACATGAAAATGACTAAAGGTCCCCCCACTGACCGTAATTACAATCAAGTTTAACCTGACTGAAGGTGCTACTAGGACTGACTATGCTCTAGGGACATATACCCCTATTTGCCTACATTTCAAAGATCCACCCACAAAGTCTCACCTTTTTGGAATAGGGATCTCAGGAAAAGGTAGAGACCATTATGGAAGAATTATTGTAAAAACTGTTCATTTACAAGAGACACATAAAACCTACCAAGTTCATAGTGTCTTTTGGGAAACTATGAAGCAAAAGATTAAAATATCTCCAGTTACCAAAAAATTGTTCATTGATTTGGCAGAAAGAATTGGTGCAGGCTTAAACATAACAAGCTGCTATGTGTGTGGAGGAACAAATATGGGAGAACAATGGCCTTGGGAAGCTAAAGAAATGCCCACTGCCAATTTCTCTTCATTTAACTTCAAATGGGAGGACTGGCAGAGACCAACTCTATGGGTGTTGCAAAGTGCTGTGGTAGGAGAAAGGTGCTTTGTTCGAACAACTGGTTCCCCTTATCTTGAACCAATGGGAGAATTGGCCTGTGAATCTGGATAGTTGTGCAACCACACTAAACCTACACATTGTTTCTGGTGGTCTAACCAAAATGTGTCCAGTTCTAATCCTTTTAATTCATCAACACAGGAACTGTTGTATCAAATTTGGAATGATCCTGGAAATCCTTCCCTTCCATTAATTGCACCTGACCATTGTTATTGGATTTGTGGACGAGCATATATTCAGCTACCTTTAAACTGGACAGGAGCTTGTGTTTTGGGATCCATCAAACCAAGTTTCTTCTTGTTACCCCTCAAACAAGGAGAAAAACTTGGTGTCACAGTATGATGAGCTGGGAAAAGCAAAAAGAGAAATACCTGGTAGTATAGGTGACTGGAAAAGAGATAAGAAGTGGCCTCCTGAAAGGATCATTCAGGTGTATGGTCCAGCAGTTTGGGCCAATGATGGAAGCTAGGGATATCAAACTCCTATCTATATGTTAAATAGAATCATTAAATTGCAAGCAGTTTTAGAAATAATTACTAATGAAACTTCTTCCGCCCTTAATATGCTAGCAAAAACTAATTCTCAAATGAGAACTGCTATCTATCAAAATCGATAGGCTCTAGACTATCTTCTAGCCAAAGAAGGAGGAGTCTGTGGAAAATTTAATCTAACTAATTGCTGTATCCAGATCGATAATGGAAAAGCAATTGAGGAAATCACAGACTGAATAAGAAAGCTTGCACATGTGTCAGTCCAAACCTGGGATGGAATTATAGATTCTATTGGATAGTTTGGAGCGATGTTTGGAGATTGGAAAAGAATTTGTTCCTCATAGCTCTATCCTTTGGAGGATTAATGTTATTACCTTGCTTGATACCTTTAATAAAATCAATTGTTGCGAGCATGATTTCTGGAATGACTGTTATAGCAACAGGAAAGCAAAATAAACCAGCTAAGGTCCTAACTCTGATGTCACTATCTGAAGAATATGCGTTGCTAGTTCAAAAATAGAATGCATTCTATTATCATAAAAAGGGAGGAATGAAGGGATAAAAATGTAATCTTTCAAAATATAATCTTTTATGTATAATTCATCTTTCATGTATAACATAGTCCAGCATTGTTTATTTATTTTTGCTTTCTGTACGTGCTCCAATGTAATCTAAATTGTGCTGACCAAAGAGAAATAAAAGTTTTCTGTTACTTTAAAAATGTTACTGCTATAGCTCGCAACATACAGCAGCGTTCTTTTTCCACCCCCTTTCTCTTCGGATGGTATCAGCTTTTTATTTCTCTACCCTGCTGCCTGCAAAGTAACAAGGTACATTTCTGGGTTAATTGGCAGCTATTGAGCTATTGTGTATTCAGAGCTTAGAGATGCAGAATTGCAACATGCTTGATAGATAAGGAAATTCAAACAAAAAAGAAATCTTTAGATGTGCAGTGTTGCAATGTAAGAAAAAATGTTGCAATGTTAAGAAAAAATGTGTATTAGTTATAAAAGGCAGAACTCATTCTCCTCTGTCTCACAGCGTGTGTGTGTGTGTGTGACATGAGATTGAGACACCCACCCATTACTTTGATCAAAGGAATAAAGCTAATTTATTCTTTTCAGTTGCCTCGTCTTCAAAATCTTATTGGATTTATTGGAATTCTGAGTAAAAACCTTACAAAATAATATTAGATACAAAGTTTTCTTCACTTCCCTCTCCCTGTTCCTCTTCTGAACATCTGTAGATATAAAAGGAATAAAAGATATTACAACGTGTTTATTAAAATACATATTCTAATCAGGCTGCTCAACTTTTGTTAAGCATTATTATTATATTATAGATCCAGTATCCTTATTCTGAGATGCTTCTAAAATAATTTCGGTATATTGAGGTGCCACTATATTTCTGAGAAGAGCAAGAATTTCAGTATTTCAGAGCTGTTGAATTTTTGCTATGCTGAGTAGTTAAGATGCAGAAGAGAGCAAATGTACATAGGAAAGATCAAAGGAGTCCTAAGACAGGCCTGTCACAATTCTGCTTCTTGATTATTCCTGCTTGGCTTCTCCAACTCCTTGAGAAGTTAAAGATAGGAAGATAATAGAAAATCACTACCCTTTTTTTCAATTTCATGTCAGAGCCAATGACACTTGAAAAAAGAGCTTGAAAAGAATATTGAGAGATTATGAATAACTAGACAGGATGGCAAGAGGGCAAGGGCTGTTTCCACTCATATTTCCAACAGAAAGTAGAATGGATATGTTGCTGCTAGCCTTCTGCTAAAAACCAAGAGAATCAGCAATGTTGCCACTGTTTGCTTTCCTATCAGCTTTTTCTACTGGTGCCTATTTTGCCAAGAGCTTCTTTGGCACAGCACACTGCCTCATGGGAAATGAACTCATTTACTGAATTAGCCCAGTTTCCTGGGTGGGCACAACACATGAAGCCATAAACTAGCCAACCACATTTTGACCTAGTATCTTAAGTGAACCCAGCCAAAATATGGTTGCTAAGAGGACAATTCAGCTCCTGAAAATAGGAACTGTTCTAAGAGGATTCTAATACAGAACACAGGATGAGAAACAATTTCAACAATACTTTGGTAGCCCACCACTCTAAGAGAAGAGGGCTCACCTATAGAATCTTCTCACAACAGCTACTTTTGGCCTGGCAGCATCACTCTCTATCTATGTTAGGGATAGGGAAAGAGAGAAGTGAAGCCCTAAGGTGAGCAGTAAAACAAGCTTCCAGAGGCCTTGCACTGGCCTCCCAACAAGACTGGGGAAAGAACTGCTCCTGCTTCTCTTTCTTGACAGACTTGAATGAAATTAATTGTTTACAACATTAAAAATATCATAAGCCACCTGGAATTATCTATATTTGAGTTGGGCAGCTGTATGAATTTGTTTAATAAATAAATAAAAAATAAATGAAATGCATGATTATGTCCTAGCAAACAAGTATCTGTCTAAATAAAAGTTATTTCAATAGGTAGAAGGAATAAAACGGATGCAACTAATAAACAGAGTACTGTTTATTCCTAAAAAAAAAAAAACAATGCAGTGTTTGGAAGGATTCTTACTGTGGCATACAAATGTAAATTTACTTAGGAGTAAAACACACTATATTCCCTGAGGCTTATCTGTGAATTGGTTATATAGATCAGGATGTGTATTTTTGTGTCAAACCCAGAATTGTAACAGGCAGAACATAATGCTATTTTGCATACTGGGATATTTTAATGAGTCCTTTGAGTTTCTATTTCTTTGTTGTTGTTTTTCCACTTCCTACCCTTTCTCAACAGCCCTGGCATCTTTTTCTCTAGTTTGCCAACTCAGCCTGATTCCACACCTTGCAGTACTTTCTCTTCCTGAGTAGTATGGCTAATTACTAGGATGCAGTATTGCAGGCTAACTCTGCCTGCTGCCAGGAGTTACATCCTGACCGGCTCAAGGTTGACTCGTCCTTCCATCCTTCCAAGGTCAGTATTGTCCCCAATAATATTGCCCCATATTGTTGGGGGTGTAATTCTGACACTATAAACAGCTCAGAGAGTGCTGTAAAGCACTGTGAGGTGGTATAGAAGTCTAAGTGCAGGTATTCATGTGAAAATTCTTATATTCCCTCCCTGAACTGCAGTGTTGCTAGGCTAGATTTTTCAGAAAGGACTTATATTTTCTCTGAGGAGATCTAGATCTAATTTTTCATATCCACAAAACATACTTTTGTTTTGTATGTCCTGAATTCTAGTAAAGAAGCCACAGAAAATAAAATCTTCTAGGGCAGTGGTTCTCAACCTGTGGGTCGGGACCCCATTTGGAGTCGATCGACCATTTCAAGGGGGTCGCCAAGCAAGGCTGTCTGCCATTTTTTTTGTCCGCCATTTTTTTCCCCTTTTCGGCGGGTGCCTTACCTCCCTTGGGCTGGGCCAGCTGGTGGTCGGCCTGCTCCGTCTCTGCCGCTTGCCAGCTACGCCTCGGCCGGCGCAGGGGGCGGAACCACGCATGCGCGGCACTCCCAGGCAGGGAAAGTCTTCGACTTACGACCGGTTGGGTAGTCCTCGACTTACGACCGGTTTAGTCCTTGACTTACGACCGGTTTAGTCCTCGACTTACGACCGGTTTAGTCCTCGACTTACGATCGGTTGGGGTCGCGGCATTAAAAAGGTTGAGAACCACTGTTCTAGGAGAAAAAAAATCTCCATTCCTTCTTCATATTGTTATTCATTTGAGTTAAAGAGGAACACTAGTTTTATTGTTTTATGTTTTATTTTAGATTTCATGCTATTTTAATTATATCATGGTCTAGCATAGGGCTTTATTAATTTACCAAGTATTTCCATTTCTAAAAAGAGCCATTTGTCAATAAGTTCCTGTGAATTTTCTGATTTTTCTTAAAAGAGTTATTAGATGATCCAATTTAAACACAAATGCAAAAGCAAAACTGAAAAAGCCTCCAATCTGTTAGAATCAGAAAGAAAGAAAAATGATAGGAAATTACATCCATATGTATGCAATAGAAACACATACAATGAATGTACAGTGAAAGGAGCATCTGTTGCTTTTTACAAAAGGTGTTTGAAACTTCAGAACTGCAAAAGGTAAAAACTGCCTTTAAATAGGGGAACTGCAAATCTTTTAAATTAAAACTGTTGGAGTAAAGCATAAAAAGAATCACCTTCAGCTAGGATAAATACAGATATTATGAAGGAAGTACAGAACTTTCTCCAATCCACAATCTCTACATGAATTGGATTATAGTTCCCATCATTCTGGTCCATAACTGAGGACAATAAGCTCTGGTCTAACTTTAAGAAAACAAACATATTGTCTTAATTCCTTAATCTCTGCCACAAACTTTAAAACCATCCATTTAATGTGGTCAAAAATGTTCACTGTTCTTTCTGAAATTGCTAATCTTTTAATAGGAAGGTTGCTTTTGCTCTTTTCTAGTTTTTCTCCTTCCTCTTCGTATTTCCTACTAGAATCTATTCTTTCTACTGTTGCTCAATAAAATAATTGGTGACAGAAGTGGTCAATCCTCCTTTGTGCTCAGCATAAAAAGCATTGTGCAAGGCACTTTTCCAATCCTCCATTGTGCCAGCAAGCAAATCAATTTTGTAACATTAACCCAATTCACTAATAGCTAAAGAGAATGAGAGGATTTCATAAAATCTTCCATAATGGGCACCAAAATTAATTAAGCTGCCTTGGGAGGGAGGTACTCTCTGCTGCTCAAATTTGGGCAGCAAATTATTTTGGGTGTTTCCTGCACTCAGCTAGGAACTCTCATTTGGATTTGTGAAGTAGGATGGCCAGGAAAGAATGCTGCTTTTTGCCTTGTAGTTTCAACCAGGTTAGTGGATACTAAAACCTGAAGGCATCATCTGACTTTCTGCCTCCCCCAATCTGAATTTTTAAATCAGAATGCTCTTAGAATCTGAAATATGTTCAGCTACTAAAAATGGATCCTTTACTTTTTGCGGTGATTTTACACTATCACAGTACCAGAGAAATTAGGATATTAACATCCTGTAGGCAGTGTATTTTAAATTAAGTTTGTATATGCAAAGGTTTTTGGATGTATAGCGTTACTAATTTTAATAACGATGAACCTGCAATAGTAACAGTATAAATTAGATGTTAAACAAATGCATCATGTAGAACAGGGGTGTCAAACTGCCAGCCCATGGACCGGATGTGTCATGCCGAAACCGCGTCCACTCCACTGCTGGCAATGGAAAAAAGTCGCGATACATCGCGACATGTCACGTCACATTGCAAGTTTGACACCTCTGATGTAGAAGTATCTTGGGGAAAAAGAACATTCTAAATTAAAGAACAATCCTTGGCAGACTGTACTACTCACTCATTGTTTGGATGAGTTTTACTAACGCGAGACTCTTTTTCAGACCTGACAAAGAACATAAAGATCTTTTAACAGAATAAAAGATAAAAAAAACTCTTCTGCAAAGTCAGTGCCACCCTTTCTTGTGATGTTGCTATATCACTGCCACATTTGCTGTGACTCTTTAAGGTTGAATATATTATATTAAATCCTGGCTGTAGTAATGCTGTTTCCCTGAGTTAGTGTTTAAGGAAAAGTTAGCTCTTCACTAAAGCAATATATTGAGAGTTGGAGAAGTTTGTTTTTTCATTACTGGGCTTCGAGATATAATAGATTAATATAAGGATCTATAACAAAATACTTAAGCTTTCCTTAATTAAAAAAATTAGCACAATAATAATGTTTATAAATGTTGTCCCCAAAAAAGCCAACAGCAAGTAAGTCATGTTGACATTCCCATATTGTAGAATTTGCTGCCTTGCTATCTGCAAGTCGAACAAAGAGAAGCAAAATGGAAGATAGGCCTTTATGTATTGCAACATTTATTCATCCTGACTAATGATACAGTGGGCAACTTGTACTCATCAGTATATATCAGACTGTTCTGTTACAGCTCGGTTCTTAGATAATGCTAAGCTAGAATTTGCTTACCGTAATTTGAATGTCTTAGCCATATTATCACACCTATAAAAATTTAGCAACAGCTATACTATAAACCCATATCTTGAAGTTAGTTTAATAATCCATAATATGTTTTTAACATGTTTTATTATCTTGAACTTAGAATCCTGGTTTATTACTGGTTTATACTTTGTCATACCAGAGGCTCTTACCAATTCATGGTAAACTCAAGGCAAGACAAAGGCAAGTTTCAGAATTTTTGTTCCCCTCCATGCAGTCTTGTAATTTTCCCTAGCAACTTTTCCCCATCAATCTTGTCTGCTGAATACCAGACAGATGGAAGAGTCTGAAGTCTGTATGCCAAATTATCTATTAGTCCCACAAAATCTGACAAAATACCCATTGGATTATATCAGACAAAATACCCATAGGCAGAGTCTTATAAATGCATGTTCATAATAAATCCACTTTGGGATTATTAAAGTACAATGAAAACGCAAGTCATATATTTTATAAAAAAAATGTTTACAAAATATTAACAAAAATCTTCATAAATCACTGACCAAATCTAGTCCGATAAATAAGGATGGGAAAAGTATTATTGCTGCTAGGACATGGCAGAAACTATATGTGTCAGGGTAAAAAATATTTTTAAAAAGTAGTCAGGAATTAGATGATTATTTCTTTATGTGCAACACTGTGTATAGATTATTATAAAAATCTGGGTTAAAGTAAATCTTATTTAGCATTATTTGAATATAGATATTTACTGTATATTATTGTCCAAGATTCATTTTCACCTACTGTTTAGGAAACTTTTGCCAAATTTAGTATTAAAAAAAATCTTTAGATATTTATTACAATATCCACTTTGTCCTTTAAAATAGCATGTCAAAATTCAAAAGCAGAAATTAAATTGATAAATCAGGCCAGAGATAATCATTATTCTCCTTCTCCTTCTCATCACCATCACCATCATCTGCAGGAAACATTTGACTCTACCATTGTTCTGTAAATCCATTTTCTTTAAAGACCAGTTATCGTCTTTACACAAGAGATATTGCAGACTCTTGCAGTTCTTCCAATCCATAAAAAACCTCCCTGATGCGGCCCTCAATGAAATTGAGTTTGACACCCCTGCTCTAACTCATGAGTTTTCTCTTCATTTTCTGTTATTTTTGCTTTCGGTGCAACCTGTAGCCACTTGTTAACCTCCAGAGGACCTAGTCTCCTTGCAAACCTCCACCATTTTTGAGCTATTTTAGGTGAACCTTGCTCTTCTGCAAGATTTTCAATTCTTTTTGCAAATTCTTGCAGTTGAGTTAGGAACCGAAAAAATAGGTCTTCTACCCATGGATTTTTTCCAAGCCAATGATCTCTCTGCACCATTTTATTTTGGCTCTTTAACCTATCCGGATGGCTTCTAGTGCTCAGGCCAATGTCACCAGAAGCTTCTTTAATTTCGGTAGCCAGTTCCTTTTGCAGCTCCAATATGAATTTTCATTTTCTGTTATTTCTGCTTTGGAGGCCCCTCGTAGCGACCCGTGAATCTTCAGAGGCACGATTCCCCATGTAGGCTTTCCCCAGTTTTCAGCCATGGTATGGGAACAAGTCTTTCTTTGATCTCCTGCAAGATTTCCAGCGTTTTTTCCAAATGCTTTCCTTTTTCTTACCAACCTAACAAAAAAGTCTTCTTCCCTTTGACTCCAGGAGTTTGATTCTGGCCGGCTCAAGGTTGACTCAGCCTTCCATCTTTCCAAGGTCAATAAAATGAGGACCCAAATTGTTGGGGGCAATAGGCTGACTCTGTAAACCGCTTAGAGCGGGTTCTAAAACATTATGAATTGGTATATAAGTCTAAATGCTACAGTTTTGCTATTGCTATTGCTAAATATGACTACTCAGGAAAAAGAAGCAGTAACAGCAAAAATGACTCCAAATAAGTTAAAATGCTTTCCAGAAGAGCTTCATCATTAATATCTGTCTGAGTACAATTCGGGACATTTCCAAAGGAGGACTTTTCCAAAGAACCAGTTAAACTGAAAAGCAGTCCCTTCTGGCTCACACTTATCATACTTGGGGTGGTGGTGGTAAACACTCAGGATATTTGTGGGGAGCAGGGAACAAATGACAGCATGTGCTTTTAAGTGCCATGTCCAACAGTGCACCCTTGTATCAAATGTCCTAACAAGTAAATGATTGCTGGTGGCTTTTGGGTGATTAAATTATCACATGCTTATCATTTTGCTATGGTTGCTGTTGATACACACATCCTCCCCAGAATTTACTTTAAAGAAAAGGAAGAGCCAGCACAAAAATAAATAATTAAGGACTTAATGACTAATTTAAATTACTTGCCTGCATAATAGGATGCCCCCATTTATAACATTGACTGACCTCCCTCTATATCCCCTGACAATTCTTACATACAGAAATTTCTGTCACACACACAAGCCCAAGCATACAGACCTTAGCACCCCGTTCATTTTGTCCTTACTTCCTACAAGAAAAAGAGGCAATAGGGTAGGATAGGGAGCTGCACTGGAGAGAAAGGTGAAGGAAAAACTAGAGAGAGGAAAGGAAAAAGTAACTGGAAAGCGAGGAAAGATGTTACAAAAGAGGGAATTACAGTCAAATAGACTTTACTAAGTCTAATCTCAAGGGCACCCATACTTTTCAACAGCCTTATTTGCCAGCATTTGCATCTCTTGCTTCTCCCTTTCTTTTCAATAGTTTCTTCTATTCTTATCAGCCTACTCCCTCAATTGGCAATGATCAGGGTGGGGGGAAATATTCACCCTATTGGATATTTATGATAGAAATATTAATATTAAATATTTGCTGCCTGTGAAAAAAGGATATATGAAGCCAGGTGATCCTTTCTTTTTTTTACTATTTAGAATAGAATAGAGCTGGAAGGGACCTTGGAGGTCTTCTAGTCCACCCCCCTGCTCAAGCAGGAGAATTCTATACCACCTCAGATAGGTGATTGTCTAGTCTCTTCTTCAAAATCTCCAGTGATGGAGCGCCCACGATTTCTGGAGGCAAGCTGTTCCACTGGTTGATTGTCCTCACTATCAGGAAGTTTCTCTTTAATTCCAGGTTGCTTCTCTCTTTGATCAGTTTCCAACCGTTTCCCATCCTTCCCTCTGGTGCTCTGGTGAACAACGTGACACCCACATCCTTGTGGAGGACCCTCAGATACTGGAATACTGCTATCATGTCTCCTCTATTTCTTCCTTTTCTTTAGACTAGCCAAACCCAAGTCCCGCAGCCATTCTTCATATATTTTAGTTTCCAGGCCTTTGATCATCTTAGTTGCTCTTCTCTGAATTTTTTCCAAACTCTCAACTTCTTTTTTGTGATATGGTGACCAAAATTGGCTGCAGTATTCCAGGTGTGATCTTACTAGGACTTTATAAAGCGGTACTAATACTTCGTGTGATCTTGATTCTATGCCTCTATTTATACAACCCAGTATTGTATTAGCTTTTTTGGTTGCTGCTGCACACTGCTGGCTCATAATCAAGTGATCGTCCACTAGGACTCCAAGGTCCCTCTCACAATTACTGTTTTTAAGCCAGGTCTTGCCCAATCTGCATTTGTACCTTTGGTTTTTCCTGCCTAAATGTAAAACTTTGCTTTTCTCCACAATGAAACTCATTTTGTTGGATAGAGCCCATTGTTCAAGTTTGTCTAGATCTTTTTGGATCCTGAGTTTGTCTTCTGGGGGGTTGGCTACTCCTGCCAGTTTGGTGTCATCTGCAAATTTGATGAGTTCCCCTTCAATTCCCTCATCTAAGTCATTTATGAAGATATTGAAGAGTACTGGGCCTAAGAGGAAACCTTGTGGTACCCCACTGCTTACTTCTATCCATGTGGATGTAGTGCCATTGAGGATTACTCGTTGAGTACGGTTTGCCAGCCAGCTACAGATCCATCTGGTGGTGATGTTGTCTATTCCACCTTTTCCTAGCTTACCAAGGAGTAGGTTGTGGTCTACTTTATCAAATGACTACGTCCACAGCATTTCGCTGGTCTACTAGTTTAATCACTTTATCAAAGAATGAAATAAGATTGGTTTGGCATGATCTGTTTTTTAAAAATCTGTGCTGGCTACTGTTTGCTTCTAGTTGTTTGCTTCTAGTTGTTTGCTTCTAGTTGTTCGCAGATCTGTTTTTTGATTATCTTTTCTAGGATCTTCCCAGGTATTGCTGTTAAACTGATTGGTCTGTAGTTTCCTGGGTCTGTTTTCCCCCCCCTTTCTTGAAGATGGGAACCACATCAACCCTTTTCCGATCCTCAGGTACTTCCCCAGTGCTCCAGGATTTATGAAAAATGTGGTGCAATAGTTCTGAGATAACATCTGCCAACTCTTTCACAACTCTGGGATGTAATTCGTCAGGTCCCGGTGATTTATATTTGTCAAGGTCGTATAGGTGTTCTCTTACCATTTTCTTGCTTATTTTAATTTTTGTTTCTAGTATGTCTTTTGCAGTGATTTTTTTGGTATGTTGGGCTATAGTTTCTTTTTGTGTGAAGACTGATGCAAAGTATGAGTTAAGCAGCTCTGCTTTCTGCCTATTGCTTGTTATTTCCTTGCCATCTTCTCTCTTTAGTGGGTCTACAGTTTCCTTGACTTTTTTCTTGTTAATATGTGGGAAGAAACTTTTTTTATTATCCTTGATTTCTGTTGCAAGTCTTTCTTCATTCTGAGCCTTTGCTTTCCTGACTTCATCTTTGCACGTTCTGGCTATTTGCTGATAATAGGCCTTAGTTATGTGCCTCCCTTTCCATTTTTTGTATTTGTCCTTTTTGTCTTTCAGTTTGTCAGAGAGATCTTTGTGCAGCCATGATGGTTTCTTCTTAAATTTCTTGTTTTTTTTTTCCTCAATGGGCTTTTATAATCACATTTTTTTAGGATTTCCCACGCTTCTTGGGTTGTTTTCCCCTTTAGGATTTTCACCCATGGAATCTTTCCAAGGTTCTCTCTGAGTTTGTTAAAGTCAGCTCTTTTGAAGTTTAAGACACTGGTTGGATTGTTTACTATTGCTAGTGTTTGCATTATATTAAATTCCAATAGGACATGGTCATTTTCACCCAAGGATCTGGCAATTTCAATTCCCTCTATCACTTTTTCTCTGTTTGTAAGGATTAAGTCCAGTATAGCTTTACGTCTAGTTCCCTCCTTCACCTTTTGGATGACAAAGTTGTTGACTAGGGTGGTTAGGAATCTGTTGGATCGCCCGCTCGCTGCAGAGTTTGTCTCCCAGTTGATATCTGGATAGTTGAAGTCTCCTATTACTAGTGTGGTATGCTTCCTATGTACAGTATGTTTGTTAACTGGTTGGCAAAGAGTTCATCTATTTCTTCTGATTGATTGGGTTGCTGTAATATACATCTATGGCAATGTCACTTTTTTTCTCTTTTATATTGACCCATATATATTCTGGATAGATTTTATCTTTGATCATGTGCATTTCTGTAGATATGTAGGATTCTCTTACATATAGTGCAACTCCCCCCCCCCACTTTTTGTAGACCTGTTTCTTTTGAACAATTTGTATCCATCCATCAATCCATTCCATTCGTGGGTTTTGTCCCACCAGGTAGAATTGGATCTAGGGCAGGATTGGGTGATCTATGGACTGGATACAGCCATCCTGCTTCTCATTTCTAGCTTCCAAAGCTATGTTAAGCTGGCAAAAACGTACCTCTTAATAAAAACACAAACATCAGACTGAATTACTCCAGGGAGAGTTTAAAGCATCCATTTTTCCCCTTAATGACCCCCCAGCAAGAGTGCAAATTCCAGTCTCGACCACTCTGGTAATCCTGTATAGGTTAACAGCAATGCTTTCCTGCAGTAGGGTAAGAAGTATTGTCTTGGCTTACTACTGTAATTGTTTCTTCAAGCTTCTAGTCCTTTTTAAGGGTCAATTTTTCATTGGTCTTATTACCCATCAAGCCTTTTGTTTTATTTTAAACAAACTTCAGCTTCTGGGAGTTGAAATCCACACTTCCTACAATTGCCAAGGTTGAAACACTTCTCTGGAGAACCAGAGGGTGACATGATAGCATTAAAATACTCCCTCCATCCCATTACTTTCAGAAAACTATTGAAGTCAATGCTAGTCCTGATGCCCCTCTTTGGTGTCCATTATATGGTGCTCATGGCTACTCCTTACACAGCCGTCTCCAGCACACTTTGGCAAATACAGATGCATTATGAAATGCTCAATTCTTTACAGGTGAGTTTTTATGCTTATGAATCTTGCTTTTGAAACACTTTGTCCCAACTGATTCTGACTTTTGGTTGTCTCTGTCTCTGGTTAGGGCTTCTTCATGGCTCTAATTTACTGCTTTTGCAATGGTGAGGTAAGAACATGGATTTTTGCGGCTAAATCTATGTAGGCCCAAACATGAGCACGTGTATAAAATTGGCTTTTCTCTATGGCGTTTGCATGGATTTTCAAGTGCAGCCACCAATTTATTAACTCTACCACTTTATCTGGCTTATACCTCTCTTCTAGAAAAACAATACTGCTTTGCATGGAATATTGTATTTACATTTCCCAAATGGAGTTTTGCTAAAAGCCATACGTTTTGGCCCAGCATCCTCTTTTCTGATTGACTGGCTTATTCCAAACCAATCATTAATCTTGAGCAGCTCACAATCCTAAAATATAAAGGGTGAAAACCTTCACAATGTCAACATAACCCTAAAACTAACCATGGACCAATAACTCCTTTTTTGAAGAACAGAAAGGGGATCATTCTGATAGGTGTGTGTGTGTGTGTCTTTGTTGGGAGACTATGTCATAGGGCAGTGAAAAAGGCGGCTTTAGATCTCTAATTGCCTCATACTGGAGCTGATGTCTCATTCAATAAATGACCTGTCTCAACAGTATTGTTAAAACATGGAGAACAATATTTCTTTCTCTGGGGGGGGGGGGTGCTGTCCTCCCACACTATCGATATGAAAAGATTATTTACTTCATTATCCATTTCTGACTGGTGTTGTGTGCATAAAATTTTATCATGGGTCAAGAGGACTGCTCAGATAGGTAATGTCTAGCAAAATTGCACCTATAAAGCATATGCCATTTCTTTTCAAACATTCTAATCGAGAAGGCAGATCTGCCTTCTTGCCCTGCATTTGCCAGTTCATCCAACAATAAACTGAATTTCGCTTATCTATATATTCTACTAGTGGAAAGCATTTGATTCTTTCACTTATATTGTGATACTTGTATTGTTCATTTTAGGGCTCCAAGATTAAATAGGCAAAATTGTTAGCTTTCAGCTGATTGTAAGTAGAGAGTACTGTACTGATTCAACCATTATAGAATGTGAGAGAAGTAAGTTTATTCTTGATGTTCATTTTTATTCTTGTGTTGTCTTATAGTGAGAAATAAATGACAATGTTGTCTTCTAACACTATTTAATTATCAATTGTACATGTGTGATATACAATGGATTTTTAAAAAACATATGAAAGTTTGTCCCATTCTTCAACAAATCATTTACCCAACATGACAATAAACATTCTTGAAGAGAACTGATTATTTTGCCAAACTACTGTGCATTGTACAATGAATGAATCAGGCCTTGATCCAGTAGTTTATTCAACATACTTTTAGCAAGTACACTTTACTAGTCTACTTGTATTTGGAAATGCAGTCTTCAAGATAGTCTAAAGAAAAATAGCTGGTAGGAAAATGTATGATTAAACCTTCTGTATGAAGCACAGAACTTCAGTTAATGCAACAAGGAGTATATCACAAAAGCCAGCCAGTATCTCTTTAAGGATCCCAGTTTGATTTCTGTATTATTTCCTAATATCAGTTAGAACAATCAAGTATTTTGAACCTTCAAAACTCATTTGGGATAAAAGGATAGCTAAACTAAAGACCATCCAAGACAATTATACTAGTAATAAAACATTTATTAGAAGAAAACATGGAAAGTAAAAGAGATGGCATGTCACAGAATCTTAACACAGTTTCAGATATATCTTCATAAAAATGCAAAGCAAGAACATATTTCAACAAACAAGATTATTTTCCTATTACTCTGGGAAAAAAAGTTTAAGAACATGCAATTAAAAATATCAAGCAAAACATTTCGCATCAACTTTCCAGAGGTGTATGACAGTCATTTTGAAAAAAAGTTTTGCACAGGTCCTCGTGCCTGCTGCTTCAAAAATCAACCCCAAATTTACAAAGTTTAAGCTTGGCCCCCCAATCACGGAAACTTGATACTATACATAAAAGGTGCCTCTCCACCACACTCCTGAATCTAATGTTGGGGATAGGAAGGAATAACTTTGCAAACACCCACAAAGTAGCGAACAGAAGATCCTAAATGAATATTGCTGAGAACAAAATTAATCCTACTTGCTTCCTATGTTTTCATTGCTGCATGCATGGTCTGTCTTTTCTATTCAAGGTTAACGTAGCTTCAAGAATCTATACTTGTTAACAAGCCGATATAAGTAAAACCTGTATCATTCCTAGATACAGAGAGGCTTCAATCTAGTAAATGTCTGCTACAATTACCAGTTTTGTTGTGCACTTTAATCTCTGCTTCTGCAAGGAAACTTTCAAAATATAGATGATAGGATGTTGCATAGATTAACATGGAGATTTCCATTAGTCCCAGGAAATGTGTTTTATTCTACACACTATTGTAATTGTAATGAATCAGAGGAGTCAAATTCCAGCCAAAGACATTGTCTTATCTAGTTTACAAAGGGAAAAGTGGCATTATTGCCTACGTATCTGCTGTGTAGTCTTTCCACATCTAAGAAATAATTCTAATTCTCTCTCCTTTATCTACAAGCATGCAGATACTATTCAAAGTGAATATAAAAGATAGAGGGAGTTATCTGGATCTGTTGCCTCCTTAACTGCTGAAACTACAACAACTGACAAAACATACATACATACATACATACATACATACAAACAAAAGGAAATCAAACCTGCAGAAATTCAAAATGAAAGGGATTTAATGAGTGCTATTTTATCAGATGAAAAGTAGAGAGAGTAGCTGAAGGACTGATACAAGCCATAATGAAGCAGCAGGTTTTCCATGCATGATCCAAGATGTTGGTGTAAAAGGGCTAATTCCATTCGCTTCCATCCTCGATTTCTGCCAGAGTGATCATCACAACTTTACAATGTCTGCTGGTTTATCAGTTTGATTTACTCTCAAGTAGTCCGTGAAATATGCATATGCATGAAATTAAGAAAAACGGAACTAGGGATCTATGCCTGGGCATAGACAGTCACTATAGCCAGAAGAAAAATGGGTAAAAGCATTCTTGTTATAGAAATTATAGGTACACCACCTAAACAAGTCACTTCTGTCAAGTCTATAATGAGGAAATTAAAATATACCCTACTCCATTTATTCCTATGTTTAGAAATATTTAGTTAAAAAAAAATACAAATTCTTCCAAGGGATAATCAGTGTTGTGAAACCACTCTGGATGGACGGATTTTTCAAAGGTAGGGCACAAAGAAATTATATTTAAAAGGGAACTTTCTTTTGACCAAAGCATAAAATCGATGTGGCGTTAAGGGGAAGCGGTTAACATGGGATGCACTGAGTCAGGCTTCCATGGGAAATGCTATTGTCCACTCTTATCCTTTCAAATAGCCACTTCTGGTACAGAGACCTTCCTTAGAGAGAAACACCTTGCCACTTGAGGGGAAGCGCAGATGTCTAGCTATCCCACCGGCTTTTCTTGCGCTTGGGGGGTTCAGGAACTGCAAAGCCATCTGTCTTGCTGTTGTCCCGGTTGCTGCTTTCTTTCTTGCTTTCATTATTCCTATTTTCAATATTTCTGTTTTCATTGTTGTTCCGGTCATTGTTGTTCCGACTGTCTCCATTATTTCTGCTGTCTCCATGGCGACTATTGCTGCTGCTCCCACCTCCAGAATGTCGGCCTTCACTGTGTCTATGGCTATCCCCATGGCGGTTTTCTCCATGACGGTAGCCTTCTCCATGGCGCTGGCCATCACTATGGCGACTGCTGCTATCTCCATGACGCTGGCTGTCACTATGACGACTGCTACCCCGATTGTCATTGTATCTTTCCCTGCCTCCATTGTTGCCTTCTCTGTTGTTGATGACATTTGCGCTATTGTAACCCTGAATGCCTGCACTTGGAAAGCTGGAGACACTGTTTAAGTTTCCAGAACTTGTGAAACCTGGGATACCTTTTGCTAAACCTGATACTACCATGGGACTGTCAGGTTTTGCTGAGTTCTGCTGGGCTGAATTTGTTGGCACAGAGTTTAAGCTGCCTGCACTGGTCCAACCACTGGCACCTGCTGAAGAACTGCCCGTCTTCTGGTTGCTAAAACTGGCAGCAACAAAATGGCTCTTATACTGGGACTACAAGAGAAAAAAACATTATAGTAAATATAATATTATTTATAAAATTTCTCAGAGCAACATGGGACTCTTCTTTAAGCATCAATTAAAACTGGAGACTGGGAGCTGAATGGGATGAGCTTCTGCTTAATAATCAGAAATTATTGGTTAGCACTGCTTTCTTGACTTAAGGAACTTAAGGGAAGGGAATTGTTAGGTGGCCTTTAGTCCCCCTTGCAGCCCTCAAATCTTCATGTGATAACTTGAATTAGCTGGATTTCCTTCTTCACAGGTAACATGGTACAAATAGGAGGCACTGGGTTTCAAAGACTAATGGCCACATTGGACTCAAAGTCTTGGTTGAAAAGGTGGCAGCAGCACTAGAATGAGGGCAATGTGATCTTAACATGGGGTTCTTTTCATACTAACCTGAAATGCTGCTTTCATTGCAGATAACCTGTCCCCCATTGCTCCTGAGGATGGCTTATATGCTTCATAGTTGACCATCACACTGTTGCTTCCCCGATCCTAGAATAGAGTTGCATCGTTCAGTTGAGGCAGAAGTCTTAGGCATCCTTAGTAGAAATAAATATGTTTGATGTCTAGGCATCAATGCTTACCACGTTCTCTGATCCTAAGCCAGGCCGCTCACGATATCCCAAACCACCACCACCAATATTTAACTTCTTGCCCTTCCCTCCCTTGAAACGTGATTTCCGGAACCAAGCATTCTGGGAGAGAAAATTGTGATATTAATAAAAAATGCTGGGTTTCCAATATGTTAGCACATTATTGTTTTAGATATTTCAGTTACCCTGTCAAGAAAGAAAGTGAAAGCATTAATTACAGATGCTCTTTGCATTATGTAAATCCTGACTTTTATAAACTCAGTTTTGCATAAACATTTCAATAGAACACGTCTAATAGTTTCTTTATACACTTCCATGACTCTATTCTTAGGACCTTGCTTTAGAATGGTTTCCATCTTTCGTGTCTGCAGTGGTTCTTTAATCTGTTTTCCCTTCTGCTGGCACATCACTACATGGTTACCAGTAAACAAATCAGTGAGTCAAGCTTGTAACTGCTTCTCATCACTTCACTTGGCTCATAAGAAAAATGACAAATGAACCTCTGTGAAGAGTCTCATGTGACAATATGCTGTCTTCCTTTCTTATAGCTTTCTTCCTCTCTTCTACCTGTTCCTGTTAATGCATATAGGTGAGCTACAGAGCAAGAACCAGCTAGTTACAAATGCTGCAATGCCTATCTGGCAATCTCCTTCCTCATCAATCCCCAAAATGCCACTGGTAATTACTGTATGTGTATGTATGTATGTATGTATGTATGTATATATATATATATATATATATATATGTATATATGTATGTATGTATGTATGTATGTACGTGTATTTATATGCATGCATGTGTGCGTGTGTGTGTGTGTGTGTATCAAATTAATCAATGGTTTCAAGAACAGAATAGTTATGCAAGCTGGGGAGTGTCTAAAATTAAATTAAATACAGCTCCCATGGTAAATTAAAATATTAAAATTATATCATAAATATAATCATACCACATGTAGATAAATATTTTCCCATTTTATCTCATTAAAAATTATAACTAATTATAATTTGGTGGCAACTCTTCCACAGTACCAAGTTTTCAAATGGACATGATAGCCAATAGCCTTAGATTGTGTATCACTATTTCTACAATTGTGTCAGTCAATACAGTCAATGTTGATCAATGTTCTAATTCAGGGGTCCCCAATCCCTGGTCCATGGACCATTGGGGATGGGCCGTGCACGTGGTGGTCGACTGCATTGAAGCTCCATTTGTGGCAGGCATGTGCGCAAAATTATCCTCCCCTCCCCCCGAGTTGCTACCAGTCTGTGGAGCCAGAAAGCTGGGGATAGCTATTCTAATTTTTTCCCTAAGTTTTGTCTGGCTTAGACAAAAAATATAGTAAAATTTCAAGTAAACTTACTCCATATTACTTCAAACTTACAACCTATATTTCTTATATAGTTACTGTACTCACAACTATGTGCTTCAAAACAGAAAAAGAAAAAAAGATTTTACCTGCATAGCTAAATCCAAAAGTTCCTTTGAAACGTGCTGATTGGCTCCTTCCAAATTGCGAACAAGATCTCCAGCAAAGTTGCTATCCTTCTGAGTCAACAAGGTGTAGGCCACACCCTTTTCCCCTGCTCTACCAGTACGACCAATTCGATGAGTATGAGTATCAATATCGCGAGCCACGTCATAATTGATCACAGTCTTAATGGAAGGAATATCCAGACCACGAGCTAGATAAAAACACTTCAGTTATGAGGTTGGAGGCTAAGAATGCAATTCTCAAACACTATAGATACTTGTCTTTAAAAAAACTATTCATCCTGCCCTTTCCAATGCAGTCAGTCTTTCGTCTATTTTCAAAGGCCCTTATTCTATTTCACCACTTTCAATTTTAGAAAGGTTTCTCAGCTATGCTTTTCTGTGCAAGTTACCTACTGATCTATGCGTTAAGTATTAAATTATGTGAAAATCTGGAGAAAAAAAGGGGAACATATCCATTTTTATACCCCTCTTTTCAGACTTTCACATCTCTAATTACAGATCTAAAAGTTGTATTTTTCCTAAGCTTGGAATAATGAGACTGAACTGAAATTCAGTTAATCCGGGGAAGGAAGGGGAGTGAAAAAACATTCATTATAGATTTAATTCTGTGTATCCTCCTAACCCATGCTAACCCCTAACCCATGCTACCATTGAACTGGAAAAACAGCATTTTTGTATCCTTGCTATCACTTCAATCCTAACACTTATGAACATTTTAGTTTCAAACAATGTATTTAAAGAGTGACACCCCCCCTTTCAATCTCTTTCACAGAAATATGTTTTTAATGCCTTTACAATATGCATAACATATAAAGCAAAGAAGCCACATTGGTTGTGGGGAAGGATAAAAGGATGCTTTAAGAAACAATTTCTATGTATTTTAAATCTGGCCCTGCAATTTTACCAGCCACATCTGTAGCAACCAGAACTGGAAAGGCCCCTTTCTTGAAATCTGAGATGACTTTGTTCCTTTCACTCTGGTCCATATCACCATGCAGGAGCCCTAGATTATGCCCCTCCTGTTTAAGGTTGTTGGCCAATTCTTCTGCATTTGCCTTCTTGGTGACAAAAAGGAGGACACTCCCTGAAGAAGTGAATTCCACTAGGCGACTAGTCAGCCAGTTCCATTTATTTGGACCAGAGCTGAGGATCTCTACAATTTGAGTGATATCTTCATTTGCCTGTTTGGGGAAGCAAACACAGACTATTAGAATTTAGCAATATAAAGCAAATATTTGTAAGCAAGACCAAAACAGGGGAATATGCAAGCTTAAGACTTACCTTTTTATTCATTCAAATAATTATTTTAGAACGGGAATTTACCTCGCCAATATCTCCTTGCACCACTCGAATTGGATCAATCAGGATATCCCTGGCCAGTTTCTCAATCTTCTTCCGAAAAGTTGCACTGAACAGAAGAGCTGTTAAGTCAGAAATGCAGTGCTGATTATAGCAAATACCCAGAGATACCAGAACATAAGTTCTCCACTAAAGCAAGTCCCTTGGAATATAGACACAATAGTTGGATTCACAGGCTACATCAAGAATATGATTTATTATAGGAATTGTGGTTTACAAATCAAACAGCTAGTTTAACATATTTCTAAACAAAACCCAAATGAATCACATTGTGTAGCACAATGTGTGAACCAATACCCACACAATGATGCAGTAATTCTGCACATATTCAGAGACATAAAACAACATTCTTCTCTCATATCCATTAGCAGTCATAAGAAAATTTGTCATATGTAATAGTCCTCATTCAAATTAGGTATCAATGCTGGTAGTTTCTTACTGATTTAAGTGAGTAACCAAATTAAAATATTAAGTGGAATTTAGCCTGAAACACAAAAATAGACAGTTTATTTTAAGAGTTTCTTCTGCTAAAGTTAGTAGTGGTTTCATATCATTTTGATGCAGGAAATACAGAGACGCTTTTGTATTTCTGGTAACAGACTTAATGTTGAAAAATGAAATGTAAAAAAAGAACTTCCCTAAAAGATGAAGGCAGAATGAAAACTACAACCGGGCTGACCTCGATGAAATGGCTCTGTATATTGTGTATCATTATACTATGCGTTGCAACCTTCAGCTCTTCTCCAAAACACTGAAAACAGCAGCAAGAGACCAGCAAAAGTTTGCTGCTCTGGCTGTAAAACTGAATAATCTATTTATGATCTATTTTACCTAGAACAATTTCTAATCTTTGCTATTCAAGATGGTTGATAATTGCCTACTTTCCTTGTTCAGATTTGTGTGGAGAGGGAGAAATATATTTCCTTATCTAAAACCCATTCAGACAAATCTTTAAATCAGAAAAAGATGGGGAAATCAGATATAAGATATAAGTGTTTTCCCTTGCATAACTGAAAGTAATGTGTAGAGCATTTGATATCTAGCCTATCCTGTTCCATTCATAACTTAAATTAATATTAACAGAGAAGTCTAACTCCCCCCCAAATTATTTTTTTTATTAATCTTGCATTAGGAAAGCCCATACTCACTTTGTCTTTCAGGGCGGACATGGCTGGCAATTGATCGGACTTGATATTCTGAAGAAAAAGGAATGAGCTATAGTAAAAAGCATCACCCTCTGAACCATACCCAATATAGTGTAAATAAAAAATAAGATTTGGCAAGGATACACCTAGAGTTTTGTGAGAGACAATACAGGTAGTCCTTAACTTACAACAGTTCATTTAGTGACCATTCAAAGTTACAAAAGCATTGAAAAAAGTGATTTATGACAATTTTGCACACTTACAACCATTTCAGTATCCCATGGTCATATGATCAAAATTCAGATATTTGGCAACTGACTCATATTTATGACGGTTTCAGTATCCTGGGGTCATGCAATCAACTTCTGCAACCTTCTTATAAGCAAAGTCAGTGGGGAAGCCAGATTCACTTAACAATTATGTTACTAATATAACAACTGCAGTCGTAAAATGGGACAAAAACAAATGTTTAGCCAAACCACAGAAATTTTGGGCTCAATTGTGGTCATAAGTCGAGGACTACCTGTATACATGTAGTTCTTGACTTATGACTACATCGGAACCCGGAATTTCCATTGTAAGTTATGACGGTCATAGGTTAAGACATTTACATGACCAGACGTGATTTTATGATTTTTTTTGTAGTGTTCATTAAGTGAATTCCCTGGTCATTAAACGAATAAATGTATTCCTATGCGTGTTTTTTGCCAGAAACTGCAGAATGCTGTGACCAGCCATAGAGGTGAGTTGATTGCCAAATGCTGAAATGCAGTCATGTGACCTTGGGGTATGTGTGCAGTCGTCAGAACTCTGGAACTGAATCATAAGTAGCTTTGGAGGTGGCCCCTCATAACTTCAAATGGTTGCTAAGCAACCATTTGTTAAGTAAGAATAAACCTCCAGACTAAAGAACCTTTGCAAAGAATAGAAAGCAATATCATTATGACTGCTAAGCATCCAGCTGAATGAATAAAAGTTTTACACAAGGTCTGAACGAAATGATTTGGATCTCAGAATTCTAAGTTAACTTTTCTGTTTTTAAAATGTAGAACAACTCAGTAAACTCTGTCTCAAATGGATGCTGATATATTTGAGTAAATAAATGATGGACAGTTTAATGCCAATTAACTAGGGTTAATTAATTTCTGAGCCTTTATGTGCTACCTTCAAAGTTACTGCCATCAAGAAAAAAATGGAAGACCAAAAATTCTCTTTTTTTCTTCTGATTATAACATGCTTTTATAGTGCCCTCTGTCATGCAAGGACACTACTAAGAAATATTCTCAATTAACCATAGAGATTATGACAGAACACACAACATAGCTTGATATTAGTATTCACATACATAAGATATATGTTTTTTTTTTATTTCTCATATTTTTGGTATTCTTCACTAGATGAAATTATTTCTTTTCTCCATGCTTACTGCATTCCCACATGCAAAAAAACTTTCAGCAATTATTTCAGCTATTACCAAAATATCTATACTTTTTTTTTGTAAAACTGAAGCTAGTTAGCTAGCCTACTGGGCAAATAATTAAACAAAGCATTGGTCTTTACAATAATTTTGCAAGTGGTTATCAAACCAAACGCTTCTAGAAGACAATAGGTAACAGTAACAAGAGCACTGTTTATTAACTATGGTAATAAGTGCTATTACTGATTACGTACCAAAACCCATATCAAACATCCTGTCAGCTTCATCAAACACAAGGTAAGTGACTCTCTGAAGGTTTGTGGCTTTCTTCTTTACATGATCAATCAAACGACCCTGTGTGGAAACATTTAACATACACCTTAAGCCTGAAACCAAAATAAATACCAATGTGATTCAAGCTACGGGAAATATTTGAAATGGGTATCACTGTTCCAAGTCTCCCTATCCCTTATCATTTGGAAGTCTCCAAGTCTCTGTATCCCTGTCCCTCATCATTTGGAATTTTTCTGCATCCTGCTAGTGAGCACTGAGTTGGGATTAAGCAAATCAAAAATCAAACAATTTCAGAAAATTATTTTGTTCAAAAGCAGAAAAAGCAAGAATATTCTGTTCCTCGCTGCAACACAACCATACTGGTGAAATACTTACTGGAGTGCAGACAACAATTTCTGCTCCTTCCTGAAGTGCCTTGGCCTGCTCCCACATGCTTCCTCCACCATATACAGCTACAGATCGCAGATTGTAGGCTTTTCCAAAACGCTTGCATTCAGCATGGATCTAAAACCATATAGGTTCACATCATGTTAAGAATGAAGAATTAAAAACTGAGAATTTTTTTTTAGTTATTTTTTAAAAATGACTTTTAAAAGTCTTCCTATTACTTAGCACAGTAGTCGCATTTGTTTGGTAGAAAGGACTCTTTTTAACATTTTGGTGGCCTCAAAGTACATGGAGCTTTGGCACTTCCTTATGTAATTACTATTTACCTATTTTATGAATATAGCTTTCATTTGGTTCCCACCTAAAATGATGCAAAACTTTGCATCCAATTTTCAGACTATTTCAAGGACAGTGAAATTGCATGCTGCACTGGATCTATATACTCTCCACATGAGATTTAATTATTTAGAAAACGTGCATGTCTGCTTATATTAAGCAAACAACTCTGGATAGCTAAACAAAATTAATGGAGAACAAAATGGAAAATAAAATGAAAAGCAAACACAATAAATACAAGAGCCAAGGCATCTCAAAAAATATTCATAACTTCAAGTGGGCATGTAGCATCATTACAACTTTCCCTAACACCTGAAAGAAAACACAGATTTTTCCGAAGGGCCAAATGATTTGAGGCCATCTAGATCATAGGAGGAGACTGTTCCACAGTACATACAGTACTGTACTGTTTTACATCTGAATCATAGGGGAAGACTGTTCAAACAGATAAAGCAAATTCCAAGATTCTAGTTTTACTGAGGCAACTTAGCCTTTTAGATCTTGTGGGTGGTAGAAACCACAGACTCTATTCTGTGGAACATAATCCCTGCAGAGATAAAATTGACCCCATTTTGACATTCTTTCTCAAGGCCTTGGAGACATGGTTTTGTCAATGGGTCTGAGGCCGAGAGTGATATACATATATGAAGCCTTTAAAGTGGGTGGTCTGATTGTTGTTGATTACAGGTAATCTTCGATTTATGACAATTGAGCCCAAAATTTCTGTTTTAAGTGAAATATTTGTTAAGTGAGTTTTGCCCCATTTTACAACTTTTCTTGCCTCAGTTAAGTGAATAACTGCAGTTGGTAAATTAGTAACTCGGTTACTAAGTGAAACTGGTTTCCCCATTGACTTTGCTTGTCAGAAGGTCACAAAAGGTGATCACATGACTGCTGAACACTGGGACCATCATAAGTATGAGTCAGTTGCCAAGTATCGGAATTTTAACCTTGTGACCATGGGGATGCTACAAAGGTCGTAAGTGTGAAAAATGACCATAATCCACTTTTTTTCAGTGATGATGTAACTTTGGTCACTAAATGAACTGTTGTAAGTTGAGGACTACCTGTATTGGTTTTTGTACTGGGGTTTTGTTTTTGCAGGCTGCACACAATCACTAAGAGTCAGTTGGGGACCATGTACATTTTCTTAATAAATAAAGACACATGCTGTAAAGATGACAACCAGCACCTTCTTAATACTCTTTAAGGACGGTCCATTTTGAACATGTTGTAGTATTCCAAACTGGAAGTGACTAAGGGGTAAGCGACCATGAGAGCTGGCCAGGAGATGCAACTGGCTCACAAGATGAATTATGCAAAGGCCCTTGAACAGGAGCTGTGAATTCATGAATTCCCCCCCATCTTCCCCATATTGCGTACTAATTCACTCTATGAGAACGCTATCTGAATCAAAGTTACAGATGGAACAATTCCAGAATCGTTTGGAGGAGATCTCCCTAGAGATCTCAATTTTGTAAAGCACTGATTTGCCAGCTGTTCATCTCCAGTTAGACCCTCACAGCCTGTAGGCCCTGGGAAAGCATTTTAATAGTATCACATACAGTCTGGATAAACATTTTTTTCTTCCATAACGTAATTCTTCTCTGATGTTTCTATTCCCATCTATCCTGCATCAACTGTTCATAACTAAATTATACAGGCTGCTTTCTATAGTCTCTTGTTGTGTTTCTTCATGGCATTTTTTCATTGCACAGAAGGCAGAATTTCAGGTTTTTTGATTAAATATTAAGGACCAAACTCTAATATCTCCATGATTATGCCAAGGCATCCAATTGGAACAGTATGTAAATGAAGACAGGAACACCTCCTCACAGATACTAATATCATTTTTGTAATTACACTGTTTCAAAAGTAATAGAAACAAAAGCAAGTAGTACTGTGACGTTCATACATGAAGAATTATATGCACAGCTACATCTTATCAATTTTGCAGTCTGCTCACACCAGCACAACATGCTAGAAAACCACACTCAGAAACCACACTCAGAAAAGCTCTTTGCACTTGCAACATAAATTCCTTCCTCTGGAGATTTTTTTTAACTCTCAGAAGAAGCTAGTCATATATAATAAAAGAACTGGCCTTTTCATAGAAGTCATTTTTCTCTGCAGAATTACCACAATCATATACTGAATAGGATTTTTTAAATAGATAAATAGTTAAAGATAAACTAGTAGGAAACGTTAAGAAGTGGAGGCTACAAACTATAATCTTAAAGAGCCTTCAAAATTATATTTGTTGTACTAATTTGTCAGACAATGCAACTTCCTATATTTCTAAATGCCAATGACCCAGAGAAAGATGTACTTTAGTTTTTCACAATTTTGCAATAATAAATTGTTACTAATCAATATTAAACCAACCTATTAAAATCACTAAATGATTTTTCTTAGTTGGTAGTTTTGATCAAAATGAATAACTAAGATAGGTTTGTTGCTAGAGATAGCAATAGATATCTGATTATAACCCCTTCAGTATAATCTTCAAAAGATACAATGAATACTATATATTGTACTTTTAGAAAATTCTTAACATTACTCCCCCTTCTATAAATATTTATTTTCCCACATTTCCCCCACAAAGATTCAAACTTACTTACCTGTTGGCACAATTCTCTAGTGGGACACACAATTACAGCAATGGGACCATCACCTGGCTCCAGCTCCTTCTGATCCATGATATGGATTAACATGGGCCAAATGAAAGCTGCAGTTTTTCCACTGCCGGTTTTTGCAATGCCAATCATGTCTCTGCCACTGAGTGCCACTGGAATACCCTACAGACAAAGAGGAACAAAACTCTGCTTTTATTTCAAACTCAGCAATCCTTCAAAATACAGCAGGTGATTCTGAATTTAATAAATTAGTTTGAAAAATGTCCACTGAAACAAGGATGGGGAATTTCATGCCTTCAGATTTTGCTGAACTACAACTTGAATTGCAACCTTTATAGTCAATAAGGGATAGGGAAAACCACATTTCAGCAATCACTGAATGGTTTTAGGTTCCTTATTATTTCATTAGGGAAAACCACATTTAAACATACAACACACCTAATCACACTGTACACTGCCTGAGATGTTTTTGATACTCAAGGTTGGTCTAGAAACCAGGAGACTGTGAAATCTAATCCTGCCTTAGGCACGAAAGCCAAATGGATGACTTTGGGTCAGTCACTCATCTCAGTCCCACTCTCATCTCACAAGGCCATTGTTGTAAGGAAAACAGGAGGAGGAAAAAATGTTATGTATGTTTGCCACCTTACAAAAATAAAGGGTGGATAAAAGTCTAATTAATCAATCAGTCAATCAATCAGTCAATCAATCAGTCAATCAATCAATCAATCAATCAATCAAAGGAAACAATGACTTATAGTCCTGTATCAAATTCTAAGTTGTACTTTGTTTCTGTAGTTAACAAAATAAATGACTCTTCTGGTTAAGTTCTGCAGATTTGTGAGCTCTAGAGAAATCAGTAAGAATAACTAACTTTTCAAAATGTTCCAAATCAGGGATCCCCAATCCCCAGTCCATGGACTGATACAGGTCTGTAGCCTGTTGAGCAAGTATGGGCAAGTGTGCAAAGCTCCATTTGCACATACGCAGGATTAGGTAGCACATGCGAAACCATCTTCCCCTGCAGCCACCCTTGCGGATCCATGGACTCGGAAAGATTGGGGACCGCTGTTCTAAATAGTTTCTAATTTTGTTAGAATGTTTACATATAGAAGCCATTCTTTTTTATTTTAAAGATGCAGATTGGTTTTCAGGCTCTATATCACTAAGTCCATTACATGTGATAACCAACTGATAGTCTCTCCCTGCTCTTGCAAAAACTATGAAACAATGAGACTCACCTGACATTGGATAGGAGTGGGTTGAGTGTATTCTGATTTTCTGATTTGGTGCATAAGTTGCTCATCAAAACCAAAGTGAGCAAAACTACTTCCTGGCCTTGGAGGAGCAGCACCAGAGACCTAGGAAAAGAGAAGTTAATTAGACATGCCAAAGTTTAACTGCTTGTATTATTCACTTAAGAAAATCGTTTTAATATGCATGTTGGTGTGGAGCAGAAATGGGCTACTTACCCAAGTTGGAGGTTACTGGAAGGGATAGGGTGAAACAGTTTGAACAACTTGTTCCCCAACAAATAAATCGGAAGAGGCTTTCCAGTATTTGCTGATGTTACTGGAAGGGGTAAGATTGAATTTTTTTACACTTTTTTCTTCTGGGACTCTGGGAGAAAAAGTGTTCTCTTTCCCATCTTAAATTTCCTAATCACATCTCAAATGAGCTAAAAATTGCATTATTAATTTCATCCATTTTGTTTCTGAATTTCAGCAGCACCATTTGGGGGTATTTTAACAATATATATAAGAGTGGCTTGCTTCAGAGGCTTCCTGTTCCTATATGATTCTTGGTTTTGAAGAAAAAAAGAGGATCAATATTGCATCACTGACATACAGCTATTTTGTTTCCAAATATTGATGCTACCACCAGGACACAGAGGAAAGGATGCTGCAGATCACAAGTGATATATAAAAAGTTATACAGGAAGGAAATTAGTTAGCCTCAAACCCCTATGCCTGTTACTTGATACACCATAAGAAAAAGTAAACAGCTAGAAGAGTTTTTTTTAAAAAAGCGCTAGTAATGGGCCAGAAACTGGGAAGCTCAGGAAGCATTTCAGAGAGTCTAGAAAGAAGCCTCTTTCCAATTCTAAAATACAAAGAAAAATGCTACATGAACTAAAAAAACACTGAATAGGAAATAGGTGACAAACTGTCAAAACCAAAACATTTACCTATCAATTCCCTAGAGCAGGGCTTTTCAACCTTTTCACCCATTGCACCACTTTTAGGATATGACAACATCCGAGTACCACTAGTTGCCTAGCAAGGTGTCAAAAACTTGATGACCAAAAAAAAAAAAAAAAAAAAAAAAAAAAAAAAAAAAAAAAAAAAAAAAAAAAAAAAAGGAAAAAAGGTGATAAAGTACAGGTAGTCCTCGACTTACAACAGTTCGCTTAGTGACTGTTCGAAGTTACAATGGCACTGAAAAAAGTGCCCCCCAAGCCACAGCCAAGCAAGACACCTGCCTGCCCACCCGCCGGCGTTCTTCCTCCTATCCGAGGTTTTCATTGTTGTGAGCATTTCTGTTGAGGATTGGCAGCGGGGGTGGGGTAGGGGGGTGTTTGGTTTTTATTCCCCCCATCTGCTGGGTGGTTGCAGCAGGTTTTGGTCACTTCACATGACCCTGGGACACTATGACCATCATAAATATGAATCAGTTGCCAAGCATCTGAATGTAAATCACAAGACCCTGGAGATGCTGCAACATTCCAGCTAATCAGCGCTTCTTCAGGGCTCAGCAGAAGGGCCAGGATCAGCGCCGAGCTCCAGCTGGAGCCTGGTGCTGATCCTGGGGCTTCCGCTGAGCCCTGACAGCCCTGCAGCTCCAGCCGTCTCTCGCTCAGGCTTGTGTGGTGCTGCCACCGGTTCAGTTCATTCCCCTCCCCTGCTACTTTTCTTGGATGGTCATGTACCACCTGCCAGGTGCCAATGTACCACAGGTAGTACCCATACCACTGGTTGAAAAGCCCTGCCCTAGAGCCCTAAAGTTTTCTTTTTTCCCCCCAATATTATGCCTCCCTTTCCTCTCAAGTCATATTTACTTCTCCAAACTCTTTCCTTTTGGAAAGCACTCCCTGGTCCATTGCAATACTGCTGTAAGATCCAGCATCTGTTTAGCACACAATAAAATGTTGAACAAGAAAAAACAAGATTCTTGTTTTCACCTTACCCGGAGATTTAATTTATGGCGCAGCTCCACTACTTGTTGTGGGGTGAGACTGGTGATTTCTTCATGCTCATCATGGAAGTTTTTCTCAAATGGTGGGTATTCAATCTGCAAGCCAATTACTCCTTATTAGTAAGGAATGCCATCTGAACAGGTAAAACCTAACCGTTGCTAACTGCTGTATTATTATGATCTTTCAATCACGAGAGAATGTTAGCAGAACATTTGAAACATTGGAGCACAAAACTGACAGTCAAAGTAAGGAAAACAATAACTGCGATAAAGCTCTTTTGTCAAAATAAAATCCTTTACTTAATCATTTCAGCTATTAATAGTTAATCTTTCAGAATCACTACAGTACAACAGAGAAGAAACCGAACACATTAGACTAAGGGTCCCCAATCCCCAGGTCATGGACCGTACTGGTCCTTGGCCTGTTAAGAACCAGGCCACACAACTGGCGGACAACTGAGCAAATAAAAAACCACCCCCACCCCGAAAAATTGTCTTCCACAAAACTGGTCCTTAGTGCCAAAAAAATTAGGGGGGGCTACTGCATTAAAGGATGTGTTTTCTTCCTATTTTGCTTTCTTCAATATTATTGTTGACTTATTATTTAGCTTAGCACTGATACAATTTTACTAAAAGAATAAATTTCATCACCTCTGAATGATCAATAGGTGGTAGAGGATCAATAATTTTTTTAGATGGTGCTATTGGATTGCCATCACTATCATACTCCAAGTTATCTTCCTCCTCTTCTGGAACCACACCAGCAGTGGGGTTTTCAGCCATATAGCGGAAATAAGCTTCCTGCAGCAAAACAGAAAAGTGTAACTGCATACAGATGCCAAGAGGGAAGAAATGTAGTTTATTGCTAACCACATTAAGTGATAGTTTACTTTAATGTCTGCAAGAGCAGTAGGAGTCTATTTGAATTGCATTTTTAGCACAGAAATTATCTAGTGAAACTACAATGACTGACGAATATGAACAATATTCTAAGTCTTTTTGTAATGTACACAATTCAGAAGAACCTAGGAGATCTCCCCAAAAATTCAGATAAAACCACAAAGGACATTGTTCCAAATACTGAGATGATTTTAGTATGTGATTTCTTAACAACATAATACACATTATATTAATCATATTCCAAACTCTTTTCTGGATCTCTGATGGCTGTGATTACAGGAAGTCCTCGCTTAACAATGGAACTTTGGGCTGGCAACTATGTCTCTAAGTAATGCTGTGCAACATTACAAGGGTACTTGCGGCAGTCCCAGCTGATGTCACTATGTAAATCTTGTGCAATTGAAGCAGTTTCATAACCACAATTTGTGACTTCCTGATGGCTTCCCCGCTAACTTTACTTAACAGAAAATGGCAGTAAAAGTTGCAAATGGTGATCATGTGACCCTGCAATGTAGTAATTGTAAGCCAACTGCAAAGCACCCCAACTGCAATCACATAACTGTGGGGATGCTTCAGCAGCCACAATTATGAGGACCCGTCAGACACCCCCATTCAATGCCGTTAATTCAAATAGTCACTAATGAGTGGTTGTTCAACAAGAACTACCAAAGGAATGTCCCTGCACATATTTTTTTTTCTCTTCTTTATTTCACATTTTGCCTTGCAGGCCCTGAAGCAAAATTATAAATAGTTTCTTAAAGTCTGTAGTTATAAAGAGTTACCTATATACAAATCAAGGAGCTAATTTTAAAATGGAAGAGAAAAACCTTTTCATTTGGCCTATCAGTGCATTCTAAGTTACTAACAAAGTGGGCCAGGAGAATGGCCACTTATTCAGAATTCTTGAGTTATTGTGAACTAGCAACATGCTAGTACACACTGGTTATTTTCACTGGTTACTTCTGCAAGATGGAATGACTAAACAAACCCAGATGGCCTTGTCTCTGGTTTTATTTACCACTACAACACATGAACTCTCCAAACAAGGCAAAATCAAAAGTCAAGAATAAACCATTGATTATGATTTTATCTTGTTAGAAGCATTAGCTGGATTCTTCCCTCTACGAAGAACACCATTATCACTGGTTATCTTGTCAGTAGGATTTAGAAGTCTCTGTTTTAAAACAGCATTTTTTCCTCTTTTCATTTACAGTTGTTTTTATCGCTTAGAAGGAGTTTTGAAAGATTTTTATTCTGAAATTTTTAACATTGTTAAAAATCATCAAGCCACAGGTTCTATTCACAAACCACAGATAGAGCCAACCTGGTCTCTTAAACTATTTTCACCAGGCAAAGCCAAGTAGGAGCAAGGATTCAGCATGCATAAGAACACTGTTAAGTCAGTGTACGAAAGAATTCTACATGAAGCTGTTCCTTTTGTCAACACGTTTTCTTATATCCAGACTACAAAGCTCCCTATAAAAGAAATGTTTTAATATGCGGGTTTAAAAGTTTTCTTGCTCTTCTCTTATTCTTTTACTCATTAGAAACTTGATTAAGATGATGTATGCAAAAAAATCAAAATCCAAGAATCATTATGAGAAAACTATACTTGGATGCCCAAGATACACCTTGATTCAAAGTGCTTCAGAAGAACTCCATGTATTTTAAATGTCTTATACCGACACAATGAAGTATCATTTCATCTACTTTACCTCTATTTAAATGAAATAAATTTATAAGTGAAAATTTAAAAATACTTTCCAGAAGACAAAAGTTCAAAATAAAGTTCTGGTACCAAGTTCATGTATTATAGGACAAGATAAACTTCTGAAAGCACTTTCTTTAGGATCTATTCATAATTTCAATTTTAAGGATAAAATGAAATTAAGTTAAGATCTTCCCTTCTTTCAAAAGAAAATATTAATTTACATTCAGAGGAACTACCTATCAAGATCCTTAAAAAAGTTTTTCATATGTACATTTAACCAATTATATCAACTGACTGCTTTAACTACTCCTACAACTGTATCAATATTCCACTTTTATTTCCTGTCTTTAAAAAACTGGGAGAGATGTACGTAAGTATTCTCTGCATGTTGTAAGAACCTTGAACCAAATAAGAAGATACGGGAGGGCATTAGGACATATTTCTATTTATAAGTTAAAATTTTGTTTGCAAAAGATTTATTTCTGTATTCTGAACAAGCTGTTTCAGTTCAGTGATATACAGGCAGTTATTACACATACAAGTAGTCCTTGACTTACGATCAATCGTTTAATTCAAAGTTACAACAGATATCCAAAAAGCTACTTTCAATCTGTCCTCAAGGTTATCACAGCTAACCCTGTCACAATATTGCATTTGGGGAGCTTGGCAACAAAAAGTTGCAGCATTCTGCAGTCATGTGACCATGATTTGCAACATTTTTAATGCTGTATTTGCTTAACTATATGGTTCGCTTAATGAACACAGTAACTTGCTTTACAATCGTTGTAAAAACAACTATAAAAACAAGTCTGGTCCTGTGGAGCCTCAACTAAAAAACACAAAGACTTGTGACTGAGTTTGCACTTTGGTAATGGGTAATGGTAACTTATCTATAAATGGAATGGTCTTTTTTGATCATCAAACAAGGTAGAATTGTGTTTTCTTAAATTCTATGCTGAACCATTTTTTCCTAATCTCAAACTGTGCTTTAGACTTGCTGTCATAACTTACTTTTGAAGAAATAATGAATTGAGTATGCTCCTGGCTGAAAGAAGGCAACAAGACCTTTCACAGACAGATAACAAGTGGACTCCACTGGAATGGATAATTACACTATACTTGCCATTGTGATATGGAGATGATTGTCCACTCATTATAGAAGCAACAAGGTAAAGGAACCACTTTTGTACAAATGAAGAAAGTGGATACTTTGGGTATCAAAGACATACTAACTTGTCACCAGCACACATGAAACTCTTATGTAGTATACTAATAAGTTACAGTGCAGTCTAAAAAATATTAAATTAGATGTTCTAGTGTGAAAATTAAAAGAGAATCACCTCTCTAATGGCTTCTACTTACACTTTCTCAGCTGTGATATACATGGTGAAAAGCATCCTTTTATACTAAGATAGATTTTAACATTAATTTGTACAAGGGATCCAATTTCATTTTTACATAGATAGAAAGATTTTGTAGAAAACTCACTTGATCATCTTCCTCTTCAATATCATCGCGTATACCCCTGGAAAAATAAGCAGAGAAACAAAACTTCCCTGCAAATGTTCCACATACCCAGCTCCATATATTCAGCCTGATGAGTACCAAAATGACTTAACACAGATACATTCAGCTGCAATAAAAACACATTTCTTATAACAACCCCACCCCCCCAGGACTTGCCAAATTCTAACAAGTCGATTGGTATTTCCAATTTATGAAATATGAGAAGTGTTTACAGAATTCTACACCTGAAAAGGACTAGAAAGTCACGTTCTGATTCTGCCATAAGTCAGAAATAATCATACACTAGCCCTGTACAATTTAACAATCAAAATCCAAATCACAGCCTCTAGAGAATTTCAGCAAAGCTGAACTATCTTGGCATGAAAATATTATCTAACTAGAAATAATATGATACCATGTTTAAACACGATGAATTTTTATTTCAATAGGAATATGATATACGAAACTTACTTTGAATTCTTTCTTTCCTTATCTTTATCTTCTAATCTTTTCATGTCTCTAGCAGCTTGATCCTAATCAATCACAAAATGAACATGATTTTAGAAAGTAGCATATTTGATATCAACTTCCATCAAAATTTCTGCTACTTAGAAATTCATGGAGCTGTAAGCAAGTAAATACAGAGTCCTCGGCTTAAGTCAATTCATTCGGCAACAGTTCAAACTTACCGTGGTGTTGAATACATGAACTTATGACATCATACTTAAGGACTGCACTGCTTACCAATGGCAATCTTGATCCCAATTGCTATCATAACCAGAGGACTGCCTGTACGTTATTTGATAAACCAAGTACAGATTTTTTTCACTGAACTTGAAAACTAATTTCAATGGTAGCAAAAATAGTGCCTTCTTTTGAATCGGTTGTAATTGACAAGACTTGACAAAAACAAGTCTCAGATTTAAACAAAAGCTCTTGGAGCATGGTCTTTTCTATGATAGCAACCCAAAATATTTTTATAGCTGAAAAGATAGCAATTGCTTTTATTCTGATCTGCTTTTTCTTTTATTTCTGTAATATTAGCTGGGCAATCTACTGAAAAGTAAGTACATTCAAGAATAAATGAAAAAGTGCTTAAATAAGATTAATAATATTTTTATTTCTTGTTTTTGAAGATCAGACTTAAAGTGTAAGTTGCTTTTCTCGACAGTAAATTTTCATGTCAGGCAATCTTTGTAAAATTAAAGGAAACAGTAACTTACTTCCACTTCAGCCATGAATGCCTCCAATGGGTCATCCTCACTATCTGAGTCACCTGCTTTAGTATGGAATTGCTGACGAGTAGGAGAGTTTTCAGCAGGAATGTATGGCAAGTCAACATTATTGGAATCTTCCTCCTCATCTTCAAAGTACCTAATCATTAAAAGAAAGAGAAAAAGGGAAATCCTTAATAAAGAATCCAGTTATCAAAAATCCAGCAGCATAAGTCAGAAACACTTGATTTTCAGTTTATTTGAATTTAAAATATATTATATGATTACGAGTTAAGTAAGTACCACTTCCTAATTCTCCATTTATATGAGCTGCCTATAGTTCAGGCTTCATTCAAGACTTTTGTGCCATAGTGTAGCTTAACAATAATAAAAATAAAACAAGTTAATTAGGTCATACTGATTTTACTGGTTAAAATAAAAAAGGCTACATCCCTCATTGGTGCTGTGTTTGAGATACTGTTAGGTAACACAACCATACTTTGGGAAGTATGTCTACTATACCATGTTTCCCCAAAAGTAAACCCTACTCCCAAAATAAGCCCTAGTTTTGGGGCGAGGTGCACGCCTAAAAATCAAGCTAGGGTGAGAGTGGAGATTACCGTTGCAGTCAGGCTTCCCATGGATTGATACTTGCCTCGCCAGCCCACTTCTTCTGCAGCCAAAGGAGCAGCTTCATTCTGCAGCTGAGAATGGAGCTCGGGCCTGAATTTCGCCATCAGAAGCCTTTCCAGAAGGTCTCTGCAGCCGAGAATTGAGCTATGGAACCCATAACTTGGTTCTTGGCTGCAGAAGCCTTCCAGAAAAGCCCCTGAGGGTGAAATGCAGGCCAGAACTCCATTCTCAGCTGAAGAATGAAGCTGCTCCTTCGGCTGCAGAAGAAGTGGGCCGGTTGGGCGGGGCTGTCGGTGCCACTGCCACAAGGTGAATGGAAAAGACACCCCCCGAAAAAATAAGACCTAGTGCCTCTTTTGGAGGGGGGGGGAAAGACCGGGTCTGATTTTCAGGAAAACACAGTAGATATATGTGCAAAAATAAGAGCTTACGCATTCTCTTCATCAAAATTTGCTCGTTTAGATCCAATCTTGTAAAAGGATGGCAGCTGAGGTGGTGCTGTCTTCCCAAACCCAGCAGAACCAGTGGCTCCAAAAGCACTATGGGATTGCTGTGGCAGCTTGGGCTCCTCCTTCTTTCCAGATGATATTGAAAAGCCACCAAAACCAAAGCCTCTCTTAGTGCCAGGTCCACCTTTGTTCCAATTCATGATGATGGTAATGTATCTAATGAAAAATAAAATCAAATTTAAAACCACTTACCCATTTAAAAGATAAAAGAAATGTTTACATAATATGAATTACATAGAAAAGACTTATAGGCAAATAAGTTATTTACTTTTAACAATTACCGCCATACTTTAGAAAATTCCTTCAAAATAAATATCATTATATTTATTACAGAACATCACTTTTCACAATTCAAAATAGGCAAATTAAAGCTTAATTTAATGGAAGTATTTTGTTTACTAAAACAAGGGATCTACTTTTATTAAGTAGATTAACATAATGGCTTATTACCAGTTATTGTAACTAAAATCAAACACTGGAGCAACAATCCTTTTGAGAGGGATGGGGAAAAAATGTTCTACTAAAGAGGAAGTGAGATTTTTTTTTTTTGGTACTTTCCTTTTCAACTGATTCTGTATACAATAAAGGAAAATAATTTTGCCACCCTATTATTCATTCAGGTGAATGAAGAGATTGGATTCATTGCAGCCTAGACCTCCCCTGAGCTACTTGTTTCTTTCCATACACTGACAAACTGCAACAGAGTAGTGGCTATCCTAAACATTTTTCCACCATAATTGTTTTTTAATATGCAGTGATCCCTTATCTGCTCCTCATCTTCTAAGTATCTAATCATTCAAAGAAAGAGAAAAAAGTATTTTCCTCCTACTCTCATTCCAACTCAAGGTTGCTCACTCAATCTTAAATAATTGATATTTATCATATAATAAATTATGCCCTAAAATCTAGTCTGCTAATATAAAAAAAATGGCAACTATGTCATTTTATTTATTAATAAATAAATAAATCATAGACTAAGAAACTCACTATACTGCTTAGCATAAATCTACGAATCTCCAATCATTTGTTTTCAGGAATAAGTGTTTTTCTTTAAGTTAGCCAAAATGTAGATAAGATCATTTTTTTTAATAGTCGAACATTCATTAGCTTCTCAAATTTACTCCCTTCCAAACTGATTTTATACTTTCTCTTACCTCAAGACGGGCCACAGGCCGGTCAGAAGACGCAAAAAAGAGGTTACCTGATGGAAGAAAATGTGAAAACGATGAACTCCAAATGTTTACGTGCTCCGACTAGGCCTCAGCCCCGCCCCCTCATTTTCCTCTTTAACCAACGGCCAAACCCAGGACGATCTAGGCTCTCCTCAGGCCCTTTCCTTCGCCTCTTTTCTCTGCTTCTGTTCTGTTTACCTATTGTTTGTTACTCAGGTATTTGGGGATCCTTCTTCCCTCCTTTCTTTTGCTCGATTGCTGTAATGTGCAAACGAGGAGGTAGACGTTGCCTGCTGAAATGACCGTGACGTACAGACGTCACGCATATAATACACCGACACTCTGCTCTTGAAGGCCCTTGCACATAAACCTCGTCCTCAAACCGTGGGCCTTTACTCTACCCTGCGCTCCTTGATGACGCCTGATACCAGTCATAAACTCCGAAAGAGCGGAACGTAGAGCTTGAACATACAGAGTAGCATAACGCATGCCTTTATTTCTCCAAATCTGTAAAAATACAATTTTGCTTTTTTTTCACTCTATATACTGTATTTCTTTTTGAATTGAGATCATTTCTTGAAAAAATATGAAATGGCAAAAATGCAACCCAAGATGAATTCAATTGAATTCTGACTTGGTGGTGGGTCTATAAAAGTGGAGAAAACTTAAATACTAGGTACTAAATAAATTAAATACTAAATACTAAAACAAATTGTTTGCCCTTTGTGAATGATACATTTCTTTTTTGAGTGAACTCACTGCTTTCCTAACGCACCCCATTAGAAAGAAAATAATTGCAGCTGGAGTAACAGAAATCCCATCTTTGAAAGTAAGTTCTGAATTTTGAAGACTCTAACTTTGGGTATTTCACAGTAAAGTTCTGAAATCCCTTATGATCATGACAGCAACAGAAACCTTTACATGGTATATCTTTGCAGGCTGGCAGTACCCATCCTATCTTTGATGAATTACAGTATACCTGGCTACTTTGTAAATGGGCAACCACTAGAAAATCTCTCAAGTCAAAAAACTTCCTCCAAATGGCAAACAACTTCTACCTTGTTCTCAGGAGAATCTCATGGTCTAAATGAGTCCCATGTCTTAGTAAAGTCACTCAGTTTGAAGATATCTTACATCACACCAGCATGCACTTATACTATGGTATTAAACAATTTTAGCTGAAGCTTCAGTTCTTAAATATATGAAGAACCACACATACTACTGATAAACCTTACAATTGTTTTGAATTCTGGAATGCTTCAGGTCATAAAATGTAAAATCAGTGATAGCACAATCCAAGATTGCATGTTTAATTGCATGCAGTGTACACTATAAAACAGATAATTCATTTTCAGTATGTTTTAGCCACAGATACCTATTTAGGGAAAGTGCTAATAGAATGAGCACAGATACCATATGTTGAACCTCAAACTATAATGCAGTTTAATTGAGGTCAGTTTCCTGGAGTTAGTGTTATTTATTCTCAGGTGTAAGCATCTACTAGATTGTAGCCTAACAAACGTACTGTTGTCCTTCAGTTGACATGATCACTTATTAGTGGACCAGAGGAATGCTGTGGATATAATTTACTTGGACTTTAGTAAGGCATTTGACAAAGTAGATCACAACCTACCACTTGATAAGATAGAAAAAGGTGGTTTAGACAGCATCACCACCAGATGGATCCGTAGCTGGCTGACCGGCCGTACTCAGCGTGTGGTCCTCAATGGAACCACATCTACATGGAGGGAAGTGTGTAGTGGGGTGCCCCAGGGCTCTGTTCTGGGCCCAGTGCTCTTCAACATCTTCATCAATGATCTGGACGAGGGGATAGATGGGGAACTCATCAAATTTGCAGACGACACCAAGCTGGCAGGAATAGCCAACACTCCAGAAGACAGGCTTAGGATACAGNGCATCCAGTTTTGGTCACCACGATGTAAAAAAGATGTTGAGACTCTAGAAAGAGTACAGAGAAGAGCAACAAAGATGATTAGGGGACTGGAGGCTAAAACATATAAGGAATGGTTGCTGGAATTGGGTATGTCTAGTTTAACGAAGAGAAGGACGAGGGGGGACATGATAGCAGTGTTCCAATATCTCAGGGGCTGCCAAAGAAGAGGGAGTCAAGCTATTTTCCAAAGCACCCGAAGGCAGGACAAGAAGCAACGGGTGGAAACTAATCAAAGAGAGAAGCAACCTAGATAACTAAGGAGAAATTTCCTGATAGTTAGAACAATTAACCAGTGGAACAACCTGCCTCCAGAAGCGGTGAATGTGCCAACACTGGAAGTTTTAAAGAAGAAACTGGACAGCCATTTGTCCGAAATGGTATAGGGTTTCCTGCCTGAGCAGGAGGTTGGACTAGATGACCTCCGAGGTCCCTTCCAACTTTATTATTATTATTATTATTATTATTATTATTATTATTATTATTATTATTATTATTATTATTATTATTATTATCCTGAAAGATTATGCTAGAATGATTATATATGGTGTCACAAACAGTTCAACTTATTTTACCAAAAATATGTCTGCGTTAGAAAAGCTCAACAAATGTCAGTTAATGACCTAAAATGTTATGGTACGGGAGAATTAATCTCCGTTTCTAAATACAAATGGGACGGGGAGAGATAGATTTAGCCCAACTTGACTTCTAGAATGCAATATAAAAAGCGCTAAGTGCGCCGCGCGCAGCATTGCTTTAATCCTAAATCACTGCCTTACGCCCGTAGAAAATATAATGCATATTTTTCCAGAACAAGGAAAATCTCAGTTCTTCTTTTCTCTCTCTTCTAATCGCCTAAAATCATCAAAACGCAACGAAGGTTGCCAAGACCTGGAAGCAGCCAGGTATCCTTTTAAGGAATGTCCGCTCGCTCTCTTCCAACATCTCTCCTTTTCAGCAACTTCCTTTTCTCATCTTTCAACTGCAAGGCGCATGCGCTGACTTACGCAAGTGTCGTATTTTACGGGGAAGAACGGCAGGGCGAAAAAGCCACCCTGTTGGGATCGTTCAACCTAGCCGAGGAGCGAGTTGGTCTTGGGGACGTTGAGAGACTAACCCTGGTCTGAGGTATCGAGCGGAAGGGCTGGAGGACTAAGAAATCCTGGGGGAGGGAGTTCTCTCTTGTAGGGCTAAATAGTAAGCTAAATAGTAATGTTGTTCCTCAATCAGGAAAGGCGTGGACACGGCCCGTCCTGGGAGAGGAAAAACAGCCCCAAATTGGCTGTACACGAGGGTTGCTTCTCACAGGTGTGTGCCTGGACCTGGAATTGGTCCCGAAGCTAGCTTTCCCCAGCTCGTTCCCTCCAGATGACCTGAACTGCACTCTTAGCAATCTCAGCTACCATGAATGGCTGAAGGTGATTTAGTCTGGTTGGAACAAGCTCCGTTGGAGATCTGGCTAATCATTTCCACCGCTTTTTAGGTTCCTTTTGGGTATCTAGGCCAGCCCTGTGAACGCCTTTCACACATATCTTGCTAAACTGAAATAATAAAAATGGAAACTGTTAGAAAACTGGTTAGTATAGATGGGCAGGAAATTGTGTGTATAAAGCTAAAAAGAAGTCTGTCAAATTTCTGCTCCTGTAGTGCAATAGTAATCCCAATCTGCTCTACAAATGTGGGTATTCTTTTTAGCCCTCAGTGATAATAAAGTTAGAAACACTGAGATGTCGTATCTTTCATGCATTCAAAAATTTTATGCTGCTTTCTTGGAATTTAATATTGGTAATTTTAGGGTGTGTCAAACTACACCTTCCATAAATCCATTAACTATATTGAGGTTAGGCAGGTTAGGGAGCTTAATGCCTTCCAGGAGTTATAGACATTTTTTAATTAACATGGTTAGTGATAAAGAATTGTGGAAGTTGTATTTCAGCAGCTAGAAAGTAATCTATACTATTATTAGAATTTTGATCACAGAAAGAATTATGGAAATTGCAACCAACATGCTGTGAAGGTTGAATTATTTAAATAACACATTATCTATTCAAGTCAAGCATATAGTAGTGTCAGGACTACTGGGAAACTACAACATGTTGCTTTTTAAATAGAATCTATTAATCATACTTGAAAAAGTGGCCATAGGGTAAGTATAATGCTCTGCAATAGCTTACCTGCATGTGTAAGTTATTGGCCAGTAGAATAATTTGATTCTTAGCTCAAATCCCAGTTAAAAATACAAGTTGGTTACAAAGGTCAATGAGTTGGACTGATTTTTTTTCTATTCCCTCTCCATTTTCTTATTATTTCTTATATCATTACATTATATTGGTCAATGATTCAAGAAATAGGTTTTATTATTACAAGAAAATTTTAAAACAAGGATTTGTGAATTACTTTTTCAGTGATAAAGCTAAGACATATGCAAAATTTTAATTTAATTTAATTCATCTAATTTTTATTTTTTTCAATTTCACGTTTTTCCATATTATTTTGACAAATGGCCACATAATACAATCACTGTTTGGATTGGCTGGGTGAGGAGGAAAAGGTTGATACCCAGTTGTATACAGACAGTCCTCAGCTACAACTGGTTATTTAAAAACCATTCAAAGGTACAAAACATCCATTAGGGAAAATGGATTTGCTTAAAGATCATGGTATTCACTTAATAACTCTTGTAAAAAACAGTGGTAAATTCAAATCCAATCACATGGTACCTTGACCTATGACTGTAATTCAGGCCCAATTACAGTTGTAAGTCAAGGACTATCTGTATCTCAATCCTAGCATACACACACACACACAAAATCTGTTAGAGTCTGGAGGTGGGAACCTGGTTAGAAAGGACCAGTCTCAGGTTAAGTCTAGCAAGACCAAGTGACTTTGGGAATCATCTAGATCTGGAGATCTTTCCTTTTTAAGTTCTGAATGGAGTTGAACAGACATAGCTAAGAGGACCTTTGCATAAATCCATGTTGTGTGCCAAATGGTCCCATTATTTGATGAAGAGATCCTGTTTATAATGCTTTAGTGACCTTGCATTTAGGGTATTGCAATGCACATTATATGGGGCTTTACTTGAAGACTACTCAGAGCTCCCATCTAGTCCCAAATTCAGCAGTGTGGGTATGCTTGTTGCGTGAACTGCACTGGTTGCCAGTGAGATTCCAATGCTATTAAAGATTTTTTGTAATCACTTCACAAGTCCTTAATAGCACAGTCTGGATATTTGCACAATCATTTGCATCCAATTATCTCTGCTATTCCAACAAAACTCAAAGGGTTGGCATGTTCCAGGCATCATCAATTAAACAGTTTCATCTCATGGGATTAGGGGACATGTGTTCTCAGTTGCCAGGGATTCTCTATTACCATGCCTCCTTTATTGTACAATATTCCCCTTGAAATTTGGATGGTCCAAGCCCTGATGGCCTTGAAGAAAGATCCTTTGAAGACACTGGCCAGGATGTTATGCAAGTCAATAATGTTTTGAATGTGAATTGCATTCAGTGTGCTATATTTAATTATTTCCTTTATATTTTTTAATTTAAAAAATATCTGTTAATTGTCCAGAGTTGCATGACAAGCAAGTAGCCAATTATGTTTTTGAAGTTCAAGCAAAATAGGTTTGCATTATTTACATTCAATATGAGATAGGTAGTTTGGGTTTGGCATGGATATACTTGTTAATCTGTGTTTATTTACATAAGCCATGATTTTTTAAAAATGCTGGTAGACATGTATAGTAAGTATCTCTACATCAGATTTGAAGCATCTTCCTTGCCTCAAGGCACATCAGACTAATATCCAACAGTCAGATTCAGGGTAGGAATCCTTTTGTTGTTAAAGCATGAGATTTAAAAAGTGTGGAGTCACTGCTAATCTATTACCCACAGCTACATTATATTAGTAAATTCTGAACTACTTTCTGCCCAACCCCTATTCACATGTTACCATATTATTAAAACTTGTGTGCTGATGTCTGATAAACTCAATCCCAAACTTGAGAGACTAGGCCTGAAATGTCAATTAAAAGAAATTTTAAAAAACTGTTTCATTAAATGCATATGGTTGTCTGACTCTCTTCCATTTTAAATTGTTTAAATTGTTCATATCCTGAAGGCTTACATGTAATAGAAGTCTAATTCTCCTTCATTGCTCAAAAGATAGCTGTGGTAATGTTTTATTACAGTGGTGGCGAACCTATGGCACGCATGCCAGAGGCAGCACTCAGAGCCCTCTCTGTGGGCACACGCGCCATGCCCCGGAGATGGCAACCGTCCCTCTTCAACCAGCGGCCTGCTAACTCACTGAGGTCCCACATGGCCAGATGCATCCCAGCACCCATGCACTCGCTGGCCTCTGTGTGCAGGGGCCGATGGTGTCAGGCAGCAGCCACCCCAGCCCGTCTCACCTTGCCCTGTAACAATGGCATCCCCTCCTTGCCTCGCCTCACCCCATAGGACGAGCCTCCTGCCCACCGCCCAACCCCCTGGATCTCCACCAAATCTACCTGGCCCCCACAGGCATACCTCCCCATGAGCAACATCAAGGTGATCACGCCCACCTTGGCCACACCCACTCAATCTGCCATGACCACCACAGCCATGCCCACCCAGTGGGCCATGCTCACCTGGCACCTGGCGATAAATAAGTGGGTTTTGGGTTGCAGTTTGGACACTCGGTCTCTAAAAGGTTCGCCAACACTGTTTTATTACTACAACCAGCTGTTTAATGGAGGAGTTTATGTCTTTTCAAGGCAGATTAGAGGTGAATAAATAATCAAGCATCATTTAAACCCCAGATCAGTCACACATTTCTTTCAGTGATCCATAGGACTCATTAATCCTGCTTATTTTTTTCATGGCAATTGTATAGAAAATAGGGAATTTGAGATATGAACTATTTTATTTTATTTTATTTGTAGCATATCTGCTGTTTCTGTATTAATAATACTAATACGAGTATTATGCAGTTTAATCTAGTAGTTAAGCTTCAGGTTAGAAACTCCTGACTATAAATTCTAGTCTCACTTTAGGCATAAAATTCAGCTGGGTGACTTTGAGCCTGTCACTCTCCTTCAGTCCAATTTATCTCATAGGGTTGTTATTGTGGGAAAGGATATGTCCACTGTCTTGAGTTATGTACAAAAATAATAAAGGCAGGATTGTAAAAAAATTTAAATCAAAAAAATCTAAATCTAAACAAATTTCTCAAAATATCACCATTCAGTATGGGAAAGATGCCCAGAACTATAATTCAACATTTGGAAAGTCACATCTTGCCCTATTTATTACAGAAAGATTGTGGTCCTTTCATATAATGCTGAAGTAAATTCAGGATGGCTACAATAAAGTATTTATTCTGTGAAATGCACCATTATTGAGGTTTATTTCCACAACTTGTTACAATTCATGTTAATCTTATTTAATCTAAATTTCTTTAGAAAAAAAAAGATTATATGTGTGGAAAAGATCTCTATGGAATGATGGCTTATTTTTTGGGAAGAAGTAATCCGCAACATTTTGTTCTGGTTGCTAATAATAAATTACAAATTCATTGAAAATTCACTTTGCTATCAATTCAGCTCACATCCCATGGTTTTTATGGAGAAAACAAATGGAAGAAGGAGTACTAGGTGCACCTGGAGGAAATGTTTGATATTAATTTATTATTATTGCATTGGTTATTACACTTTTGAAAGTGCTGTGCAAGATGAGACATAATTACTGATTGTAATACAGTACTCTTTTTCTAGTTTTCTAGTTCCATTTTTACACTGCTGTATTAAAAAAAATATTTTGAACTTAAAAATTTTGGGGCCTTTGCTATTTTTTATTTATTGAGCATTTTCTTCCCCAGCAATAATGAGAAGTTGGTGGTTTTTCGTGGTTACATTCTTTATCCTATGGGGTCTTTCTTTGGCCAAATTTGAGGAGTTTGATGACGATGACTTAGTAGAATATGATGATAATGATTTTGCTGAGTTTGAAGATGTGATTGAAGCCACAGAATCTCCCCAGCGGATTGTTACAGCAGAAGAGGAGGAGGAGGAGGAGGAAGCCACAGTAGAACTTGAAGGACAAGATGAAGGCCTTGATTTTGAGGATGCTGATGGACAGGTGATGTGAGATGAAGGACTTATCTTTTTTGATGCAATGGGATAATGTATAAGACTGATTAATAGGAAATCCAATTATACTGTGTATTTTCTTTAGTTTGGGTATATCTGTGGACAAGTTTCTAATATAATTTATATTTTTAAAAAACGTAAGCCATTCTATAAAGCTTGACATGCTTAAGACTAAGTAAGATAGACAATGAAAACAAGATAGTATCAATGTTAATTGGCCAGTTTCATTGGTAAAATAAGTTTTTGATTTCAAAAAAATCAGCAAGGAAACTTGTGTTGGAGAGTGTCACAGAATGCTGGAGCTATAACAGGAGTGAATCTATAGTTTGTGTAGTCTCATCTGATATATACATAATTATTGTAATCAAAGAAATAAGTTCCACATGATACATACATAATTATTGTAATCTAAGGAATTCTGGAACATCAGATAGCTCCAAATATCTATAAATCAGGAGTGGAAGAAATGCTTATAGACAGAAGCTGCTTTTTAAAAAAATATATATTTTTGGTGCTCCAAGGGCTGCAGGAAGAACAGCAGGGATGTAAGCAAAGGAATAGGATCTTAATGGACGTTGTAATTTTTTTTAAGTTCAATGTAGATATTTTAGGTTTACCAGAAATTTAAGATAACTGTTGTTCAGTTTATTTAATGTAAGAAAAGGACTGTGAAAAATCAGAAATCTCTGTTGAATTCTAATGGTACAATCTTGAAGGTTGGCGACCATATGTAAGTTGTGGGTTGATATATCTCTTGTATATAAATATAGTATAACACCTAAAATTAAAATCTGCTTGGATCTTGCATGCAATTTGGAAAGTATTCCATATTGCTGTTATAGTCCTTGCCATAGATGTTTCCATGATTACAGAGCAATCCTATACATGATCAATTTATAAACTGCAGATTTGTATTTCCTTTTTGCATTTAAGTTGAATTTACTAGGCCAGAGCTTCATGTATATCATATTCAAACAGCTGAGAGCAGGTGGTGAACTATGTACAACTTTCCAACATGTAATTTATGATTTTCCAAGTCTGTGATTATACTACTGAAATTCAGAAGCAAAATAGCTAATTTTGGCTATGCAGCTTTTTCACTGTTGGGACCTTTTGTTTGTTTGGTTTCAAAAATGAGGGAGGTAATGAATACAAGAAGTTTCAGGGAGCTGATCTGATCCTATTTTCATTCTTAATATCCTCCAGCCCCATACCTGAAATAACAAAGTTTCATCATTTTGTTGCCAAATTTTGGAGGCATGATTTGATGGTAGGTAGTAATTGGAAGCACATAAGGATGGAAATGAGAGTGGTTTACCTTCCATTCCTACCATTACAACGTAAGCAAAGAGTCAAGAAACATTGGGCCAGGCCTCTTCTGATATAATCCCACAGAACTGAGTTTCAGCATTTAATATCTGAATAACTGCCCAGGCTTAATTAGGAAATTGTAATTAGCATTCTAGTTTTCTTGCATGGGCATTCATATTGATGAGATTCATATTCTGCTGCATTTGTAGTCTACTTTTGTGCATAGCACTCTTTGATTAGTTTCACCCATGTGATTGAATCCCAAAAGTGCTTTTTCCAAAAGGTAACTGGACTTTCTTGGATTTTTTTCTGAAAACATTTTGTTTATCCAAGAAGCTTCTTCAGTTCTAACTGATTGGAGGGGAATAGAAGATTTATATTCTTTGCAGTCATCTGGTCAGTAGTACTCTAAGGGTCAATCGTTAGTGGTAGCTCTTTGAGAGTCATTGAAGCCTCTTGGGAATTTATCTGTATCCTAAGAGTCATGTGAATCAGAGTGTAAATGGGTACGGAAGCTTCTTGGGACTGCTGAAAGGACTGCATTGTAAAAAGGAGATAGGTGGTGTCGTATCTCTCCCCCTCTGTCGAGGCGGGAGCTGTTCAGTTTTAACATACATAACCTTTTTGATCCCTCTTTCAAATAAGTGGTCCCCTCTATCCACAATGTGAACACATCAATATTGTGGACAGAAACATTAAGTTCATACAGGAAGATATTAAAGAAAATAGTCTGGCCTTCTTAGATTGTGCAGTATACATCAAGGAAGACAAAAGCCTCAATACTGCAGTATACACAAAATCTACACACAGTGATCAATAGTTACATTTTCATTCTTACCATCTTTACCATCCACTGGAGTAATCAGGAGCTTATACCACTGGATTGAAGGTTTGCCTACCATCAAAGAGAGAAAAGAGAAGGAACAAAAACACATCAAGGAAGCCCTCAGAACTTGTGGTTCTCTTATTTGGGCCTTCATCAAATCCATAAAAAGATCCAGCAGGAGCTCCTTCATAACAAAAAAGAGAACAACAAATGGAACAATGTTGTCATTCCATATGTTGCAGGAATATCTGAAAAACTCAGGAGGATTTTCAACCAATACAAGATATGTGCACACTTTAAACCCAGGAATATATTAAGGGAGAAGCTTGTCCAATCCAAGGGCAAAACACCCAGACACAAACTGAGCAATGCACTATATGCAGTGCATTGCAGCAAGATATGTGCAGACCTATACATTGAAGAAACAAAACAACTACTTTATAAATGCATGGCACAACACAGGAAAACAAATTCATCAGTACAAGCTGCAGCAGTCTATCTGCATTTGAAAGGGCCACTCTTTTGAATACAGCAAAGTTTATATTCTAGACAGAAAGGACCACTGGTTTGAAAGAGGGATCAGAGACCAACTAGGTAAAATTAAAACAGCCCTTTCTCAACAGAGGGAGAGGGTGCAACACCAACTATCTCCTGTTTACAATTCAATCCTTTCAGCAGTCCCAAGAAAGTTACACCCATTTACACTGTGATTCAGGTGTCTCTGAGCATACAGATAAACCTCCAAACAGCTAACACTAATGACTAACCCTCAGAGGCTAACAACCTGATGACCACAAAGAATATAAATCCTTCCATTCCCCTCAAGTCAATTAGAACTGGATGAGAGATGAAACGTTTTCAAAGAAAAACCCAAGAAAGTCCAATTGCCTTTTGGAAAAAGCACCTTTTGGACAACAATGACCTAGATAATTGAGAATCTCCATAGACATGTGATTGAATCAATCATCAATTATCAAAGATGTACATATTGTATTTAGAATAGAAAAAGCAGAAGATAGCTGTATGTTTAAAAGACAGACATTTACTATCTCATTTACTTGAAACAATGGATATTTCCGTACATTTTGCCTTGTTATAGGAAAGTGATACAGAAAGTGAGCCGTATGATGATGAGGAGTTTGAAGGTTATGAAGAAAAACCTGATGCATCTCTCGGCAAAAATAAGGATCCTATTACAATTGTTGATGTAAGTGAAGATTATGAAAAGTTATACATAATTTCTAATTAATGTCTCGTATTAGGTTTTCTCCTGAACTATTATAATTAAGGTTGCAATCCTAAGTGTCTTGGATTAATCTCTACTTTGAATGAAATGTGGATAGACTCACACTCTCCCTCTCCCTCTCCCTCCCTCCCTCCCTCTCTCTCTCTCTCTCTCTCTCTCTCTCTCTCTCTCTCTGCATGTGTGTGTATGTGTATGTGCATGTGTGCACACACACATAAACACACCTGCTTACCTCTTTCTTCCCCCCTGCACGTGTGTGTGCACGTAGTTCTGCTAATTTATGTTTTTGTTCTGCCCAAACTCTTCAAACTTTTCCTGGTAGATGTTAATTGGTTGATAAATAGAGATAACAGATGGAAGTGGATTTATTCCACAGGTAACTATAAACCCTGGTAAATACTGGCATTCATAGTGTCACTTTGTATTTGGGGATTATAGCTAAATAGCAAAGTCTAGATGCTTAAAGTCTTGCTGAATTATAATAAATCATAGATATGATCTGAATGACATAGTGAAATCAGATAAATTTAAAGAAAATAATTCTGAACTGCAGAAAAGTATTTCAGCAATAAAGGGTCCTTGATGCTCTCTGAGCTTGGTTGTTTTCTTGCAGACATTTCATTACCCAAACAAGGTAATATCAGGGCTATTGGGTAATTTGGGTAATAAAATATCTGCAAGAAAACAACCAAGTTCAGAGAGTACCAAGGACTCTTCATTTCAACCCTGAGCTATAAATATTCTTGTTTATTGGTATTTCAGCAGTATTCAGAGGATTAAAATATGTTTATGAGAAGAATGGATTATGTTGATTTAGTATTTTCTCTGTGCCTGGAGTTAGAATTGCTGATTGCTAAATTAATAAAACCTTAATGCTGATTATAATGAAGAGCCAAGATTTTGACTGGAAATGGTTTTTTCCTTAAATGAAATAGCTTTTAACAATGTTCAAATTCATCAGGTTCCTGCACATCTTCAAAATAGCTGGGAGAGTTACTACATGGAAATTTTAATGGTGACAGGACTCCTTGCTTATATCATGAACTATATCATTGGAAAGAATAAGAACAATCGTCTGGCCCAGACCTGGTTCAGTAGTCATCGAGAGCTACTTGAAAGTAACTTTGCACTAGTTGGTGAGTTGGTTTATGATTTATCTTTACCTTCTCCCTTTTTCCCATGAAAACAAAATTGCAGACAAAGTCCAGGAATTCTTAGAGTTAGTGCAGTTCAAGGTATTATATGTGATAATTTAATTTTTTCAGGAAGAGGGCTTAGAAAACAAGAAACATTAATTGGTGTGTAGAATTAATCAGGTTTTAAATCTCCCTCAGAGCCTTTCTGTTGCTTGAAGTATCAAATGTATGGAATCACCATGATTTAGCATGAAATAACTTGTTTGAGAAGATAGTGAGGGGAAGAACTGAGACATTGAACAATGAATAGCGGATGATAAATTGAAATGGCATTGCTTAAAGTTTATGGACTGAAGGTTATAGAAGGAATAAGAGACAGCAGAGAGAGAATCAGTTATTATAGAGGAGAGTAGCAGTGAAAATCATTAGATCACAAAGGAGTGAAAAACACAGTGTGCAGTATTTTATGGGAGCTATCACAGCGTTGTATAAATGGTGAATTGGGATCAGTCAAAAGCAGATTAATTGAGAGAGAAGTTGTGGTAAAAGCAAATTCCTACCTAGGTGATGCAAGTCATTTAAAGCTTTCAAGGTTTTTGCTGGCACTTAGAAGAGGCTGAAAGACAACAATAAATCAGCAATACTGGTATAATGTATTACAGTAACTTGTTCTCACTGGGAATGTCATCAATAGCAGCTCAGTATAAATAATAAATGCCCATTAATTGGTATATCCTTTCTTTCAAGGTGATGATGGTACAAACAAAGAAGCCACAAGTACAGGCAAACTGAACCAAGAGAATGAACATATCTATAATTTGTGGTGTTCCGGTAGAGTGTGTTGTGAAGGCATGCTTATCCAACTCAAGGTAGTGGATTAGTTTGCAGTAAACCAACAAAGTTCCTTGAATGCCAGTTGTTTGGAAATAGCAGCAATATTACTTTTCCCTGTAAAAAAGAAAAGAATGTTAAAATGTTAAAAAAATTTAAAATCTTGGATCCAGAAGTTATTCTGACATTGGAAAAAAATCATAGAGGACAGACGTCAGGATTTTGAAAATGAAGGTTTTACCTTCCACGATCTGTGTTGAGAATCTCAAGATTGTAGACACATAAAATGAGCTGGCAGATACAGCATTAGTCTTGAAAGTTCAGCAGCATATACATTTAATAATTAAATACCCTGTAAAGAACTTCAATAATCAAGTCTGAACTGTATGTTTGAAAGAGAGGAAGCTAGTTCAGTTAACAAAGAACTAGTCATAGCTAACAACAGTATTCTGAATTTGCAGGATCTGAACTGTGTTTAGAGTACTCCTACATTTGCTGTATCACTAAAGCCCATTCTGTTGATTGGGCAGATGTGCTAGGTGCAGATTCTGGTATAACAAACCGAAGAATTAACTGCTTAGCACATGTCTTTTACTCCACTCCTTTTATTATGAAGAACATGGAAGCGAGTAAATGAAACTTATATCCCCTAAAATGGGTCATTGCTTCCTCCAGTGACTTAGCAAGATAGGAGTTCCTCATTTTTCATTTTCCCATGAAAAAGCAGCATGATTGCCAGAGTCCTAAGACAAAGTCTTGTACTCTAGTTTTGTTTACTTAAAGCTTCTCCTAGGTATGGCGGTTATGGAGAGGCCCAGTATATAGTCTGGAAGTACATCTTGACTTGCCTGAGCATGTTTGGACTGAAGAAGTTGATCTGGGTCCTTAATGTGTGTCAGCTGCCTTGTACTGTGAGGGGGGGGAGGGAAGCAGCATCAAAATATATTAAAATAAGCAATTAAAATAAACCTCAGGATGTATCTTTTGCACAGATTGATATGTTTACTGTAGGAAGCTTGTAATGTTCATTGAATTAGGGGTCTCAATGGAGAGATGAGAAGTTCTCACACTTTTGCACTTTTCACTTTTCAGTTTCTTAAGAGACAAGACTTGCTGAATGTTCTTGCACGCATGATGAGGCCAGCCTGTGATCAAGTGGTATGTGTTAATTTTATAATCAAAAATAGCTTGAGTGAATTATATTCATAACACTGTTTGATTAGCTTATTAAAACTATAGCTCAATATGTGTGATGCTTTTACTCTCACAGTGGGAATCACTGCTTTCTGTTTTTTTCCTTATAAAAGTTCACAAATTATAGCCCATATGGCTGCAAAACTAAGTTTTTAATTTTTTGACATTTTCATTTAAATCCCAGAAGCAGCATGTGTCTTAGTAGAAATTCAGAGTCAAAGCATGTGGGTTTTATCACCATGTCAGTCGGCACCAAAATAAGTGTATTATATGCACATTTTATAATCAGAGTGGAGATTATTAATTTTTTATCTGGGAAATGACCAATATAGGTAGTCGTCGACTTACAACCGTTCATTTATTGATTGTTCGAAGTTACAAAGGCATTGAAAAAAGTGACTTATGACCATTTTTCACACTTATGACCATTACAGCATCCCCATGGTCATGTGATTTACATTTGGATGCTTGACAACTGGTTCATATAATTATGACAGTCGCAGTGTCCCTTAGTCGTGTGATCACCTTTTGTGACCTTCTGACAAGCAAAGTCAGTGGGAAAGCCAGATTCACTTAACAACGCTGTTATTAATTTAACAACTGCAGTGATTCACTTAACAAATGTGGCAAGAAAAGTTGTACAATGGGCTCATTTAACAAATTTTTTACTTAGCAACATAAATTTTGGGCTCAAATGTGGTCATAAGTTGAGGACTACCTGTATTATTCTGATAATATGCTGCAAATAAGAGTAGGTAGCAGTACAGATCCCTAATAATAGTACAGGTAGTCCTTGTTTAACATCCACTTGTTCAGCTATTGACAGAACTGAATAAAGGATATTTATGACAGGTCCTATCTGCAGCCATTGCAATGTCCCTAAAGCCATGTGATTGTGATTTAGGCACATAGCAACTGGCTTGAGCTTATGACATCACAGCATCTTCCAGTCACTTCTCTACTAGCTTCACTACTAGTTTCAAACAAGCAGATTCAATGGGGAAACCAGCAGGAGGTCCCAAATGGCAACCACTTGATCATGGGATATTGAACATGCAGGCTTTGCCTAATGACAGCATTCAGGATTGTTTGTTGTATAAATTGGTCCAGTCAGGTGATATCAGCTTTATTACTTTGATGCTTAGCTCTGGGATTCCTGTTCCAATTACTGTTGGTAAATGATCACCACCAGTATTCTGTAATATTATATAAAATAAATAAAAATGTAACTTCCAGATGAGAAATTGTCCACCTGTATTTCCTACTTTGTCTTTTTAAGGAGTTCTGCAGTTATTCTTTTACTGAGAAAATTCTATACTGTATTTTAGAACTTCTCAGAATAATTTTGAGACTCTCCTTAAGCATGACCTGATCTTGGCTAAATGGACATTTGCTATCCAAGGCGTTTTATACTTTTGCCATATGATCGGACTATTCTTCTACTAGTGGACCTTCTGTGCAAAATAATGTATGTGTTCCTATTATTACATTATTGTTATCCAGCAAATAAAAGTTACTATGAATGATGATGATATGGATACCTACGTTTTCGCTGTTGGGACAAGAAAAGCCTTGGTACGGCTTCAGAAGGAAATGCAGGACCTGGTATGTACTGGAGCTGTGGGAAGGACTTTTAAAAATTTGGTAATTAGAGAAGGAAGAGGGAATTTTAAAACACATAATGAAGTCTTATAAATGGTCCAGGACTGTCTTAACTACATGTTGTCTTAATACATTGCCTTAATTAATTAATTGGATAGTTTGTAACAAGTCTAATTGGCAATGTCAATCTAATTAATTAATTTTATAGCTAAATTGGGCAGGGAACCATTGTGTAGCTTGGGATGACGCTTAAATAAATGATTACATCTTCTGGGGACATAAAGCCCATGATGGAAGGGCTTTTTATGTTTTGTTTATATGTATCTTCAGTTTATATGTATCTTTTTTCTTTTAGTAAACATATGAATTAAAAACCTCTATTGTAATCCTTTTTTATATGTGAAAAATTATGTGGGAATATGAGATCTTTTATTCCAGATTTAGAACATCTCACAAGTCCCTAAAGGCAGCAAATTCTTCTTGTGCAATCAGAAGCTATTGTTCTTTCAGTTGAGCAGGGTCTTGTTCTCACTGTTAAGTTCTTAAATCAATTTCAAAGTTTGGATTAGGTTGATCGGACATTTAACTGTGCAAGAAATAGCAGATTTACCTTATAACATGGCGATTCCTTTTTGGCAGAGTGAGTTCTGCAGTGATAAACCCAAAACTGGGGCAAAGTATGGGCTCCCAGAAGCACTGGCCATCTTATCGGAAATGGGTGAGGTCACAGAAGGAATGATGGATACGAAGGTAATGTAAAATAAACAGCTAAAACATTCAAGTTGCAATAATGCTCAGTTCTCATGAGAGCATCCAGGATACAAGTCTGCATATTGCTATGCATTGGAACATCCTTATTTGTTTTGTTTACTTGTTTTAAAATGAAGTACTTTCTATCTTGAGCTATTCTGAAAAACTGAGAATTCAGGTTTGGAAATAAGCATATGCCTAAAATTGGTAAGTGAGTGTTCTATACTGTATATTGTCATGGTATAACTGGTTAAGTCTGAAACAAAGGTTACCCCAAATCATGTCCTCCTATGAAGGTACTGAATAATTCTGGGCAAATGTATACTTAGTCCACTTCTCTCACAGATTAGTTATAAAAAATGATTGTACACAGCATTTTCACAGAAACAAAATCTGATTAGTTCAACTTATCCTTTTGGTGGAAGCAAATCAAACATTCCTAGAGAATATCCCTAGCATGATGTCGACCTGATTGTTGATGCTTTGTTTTTGTTTCATTTTTTTACTGTTAATGAGTCGTGCCTTGTCATATCTAATCCGTAGAAGAAATACATGACATTCTTGTTTTGTTACTAGGCTCATGGAATTCATTGCTAGTTAAAGTCAAAATATTTACAGTGAGGGGGGAAAATATTTGATCCCCTGATTTTATACGTTTGTTCACTGACAAGAAATGATCGGTCTATAATTGTAATGGTAGGTTTATTTTAACAGTGAGAGACAGAATAACAACAACAAAAATTCCAGAAATCAAGAAAGTTATGTTGATTTTCATTTTAATGAATGAAATAAGTATTTGATCCCTATCAATCAGTAAGACTTTTGGCTCCCAGGTGTCTTTTATACAGGTAACGAGCTGAGATTAGGAGCACTCTCTTAAAGGCAGTGCGCCTAATCTCAGATTGTTACTTGTATAAAAGACACCTGGGAGCCAGAAGCAATCAGTCAGATTCCAAACTCTCCACCATGGCTGAGACCAAAGATCTGTCCAAGGATGTCAGGGACAAGATTGTAGACCTATCAAAGGCTGGAATGGGCTACAAGACTATCGCCAAGCAGCTTGGTGAGAAGGTGACAACAGTTGGTGCGATTTGTTCTGACCCAGCCTTTGCAAGTCCTACACAATGGCTTACTCATGAGGAAAAAAATCCTTTTTATTTTAATGGCGTTTATGGAGTAAACTTCAGATAACCAGTCCTTAGATGTTGAAACAAATAGTAGCAGTCTCTGAGATAAGTACAAAGTCTCTGAGTTCCCAGCAGGAAGGCTCAATTAGCAATTCAACCCAAACACAAAGAAAGCTGACAAACCTGGCAAAGAATTGGCAAAGAATCCTTGCAAAAGAAATCCGACAGAGAAACAAGATACTGGAGCATGAACGGTTGCCTGTGGCAACCGGCGCCTCCCACACCTCTCCTCTTTATAGTCCAGGCAGGGCATGGCTTCTTAAGAGTCTCTTACTTTTCCTGGAGAGTCCACTGTCTTCCGTTGTCCTGACGCCTCTTCTCTCTGCACATATGCACATCTGGGACAGGCCCCAGCTGTTCCTCCTCTTTGCTTATTTCAGGCCCCCAACACAGGTGTCTCTCTGCCTGAGCATGAGTAGATTGGCCTGGCTCTGCATCTGGCTCTGAGTCTTCTTGCTCCTCAGAGCCTTCCACAGACTCCGATGTGAACCCAGGCACCCCTTCCCTCTTATCCAATTCATCTGACTCGGCTGCTGGATTCGCTGGCAGTTGAGGAACCACAATACTATCCCTCACTGCACGGCCCTTCCCCCGGGTCCGACAGGCAGGATGTGAACTGCTCGTGGAACTGCACCAGAGCAGGAGCATGCACAGTGACCACATCCTTCCAGGTGAACTCCTCTGGTCCATAGTCGTTTCACTCCATCAAGTACTGGAACTGGTCTTTCAGCCAATGGGAAACTTGGATGCTGGCGACCTTGTAGTCGGGAGCACTGTCTCTGTCATGCTGTTCTGGTGGGGGGGTATTCTGGTCGGCAGAGCAGACAGACTGGTTGTTCTGGAACCAAGAAGGACCGGTGAAAGACCGGATGTACTCTTAGCGAGTGTGGCAATGTCAGGTGATAGACGACCAGGTTAACGACAGCTTCAATGGGGAAAGGGCCTAGGTACCGATGATCCAATTTCTTGGCAGGCCAGTCTGACGGAAGGTGCCTGGTTGACAGCCATACCTGATCTCCCACAGCTAACGCAGGCGTATCATGCCAAGACCGATCAGCGACTTTCTTATAATCCACCTTGGCTTTATCCAGTCACACCAATTGATGGTCAGCCTATAACTCTGCAAGATACTCGTTAGCTGTGGGAACGGGCAAGTCAAGTTGCGTGAGGGGAAAAAGCCGAGGATGATACCCAACATTGGCCAGGAAAGGTGTCATCTGCGTGAAGGTGTGCTGCGAGTTGTTGAAAGCAAATTCGACTACTGAAGATAATCTACCCAATTGTCCTGTTGCTGATTCACAAAGCAGTGCAAATATTCTTCCAGGATTCCAATCACTTTCTTAGTTCCGCTATCTGTTTCTGGATGATGCACCAATGACAGACATATTTGTACATCTAAGGCCTTCCGCAGCCATTTCCAGAATAGGCCATAAATTGAGTCCCCCTATCCGAAATGACCCTATCAGGTAGGCTGGGCAGATGGAAGACATGCTGAATGAACGTGCAAGTTATGGTGGGGCTGTTGGCAAACCACGGCAAGGGATGAAATGCACCATCTTAGTCAGCATTCCACTACCACAAACACTGTTGTGAACCCAGAAGACGGGGGCAAGTCTGTCAAGAAGTCCATGGTCACTGCTCTCCAGGGTCTCTCGGCTGACGACAAGGGCTGGAGCAGACCTGGTGGGGCTCCCTTTGCTGATTTGGCCTGCCGGCACTGTACATAAGATGTGACGTAGGCGTGGATGTTGTGTTGTAATCAGGGCCACCAGAATGTATAGGAGACCAGGTTCAGAGTCTTGAACAGGCCAAAAAGCCCCGCCGCAGGATTGTCATGGCATTGTGAGAAGATGAGTCCCCAGAGCCACCCCCTCGGAATATAGAGCTGGTCGTGAGTGCCTCAGTGAAGGTCCATGGGGAGTCTGGCCCCAACTCCTCCCGTCGTTGATCCACCCATGTATCGTGCTGTTGTGCTTCCCATATCTGAGCCTGTAAATCCACTGGTTCCTGAACTGCAGAGAAGAACTCTAGGGGCAGAAGCTTGTGAGAGTATTCTGTTTTCCTCAAGAGAGCATCTGCTCTTTGGTTGCAACCACTTGGGATATATGTGATGCAGAAATTGAACCTGGTGAAAAATAGAGACACTGAATCTGCCATTGGTTCAATTTCTGGCCAGTCTGCAAGCATTCGAGATTGTTGTGGCCTGTCTGGACTTTGATTTGATGCCAGGCCCCTTCCAAATGATGTATCCAGGCCTCAGACACCACCTTAATGGCCAGTAGCTCCTTCTCCCAGATAGTGTATTGCCTCGGCTAGATTAAGTTTCCTCAAGTAATATGTGCAAGGGAAGAGGGTACCGCCGGGCGTGTGAGCCTGGAGTAACCCCATTCCGATGGCAATGTCGGAAGCATCTGTTTCCACGACAAATGGATGGTGTGGATCAGGGTGTTCAGGATGGATTCCTGCATAAAGGCTTGCTTCAAGGCCTGGAAAGCTTGTTGGTCCAGAGTGCTCCAGTGAAACGGGGTCTTTCACTGAAGGAGCCAAGTGAGGGGCACGGTCAGGGAGGCAAATACAGGGATGAATGTCCTATAGTAGTTGGCAAACCCAAGGAGTCACTGGATATACTTAACATGGGGGTTGCCAACTATACAGGGACTTGATCTTGCTTGGCTCCATGGCAATGCCCTCAGGAGAAATGTGATGTCCCAGGAAGTTGATGATCGATTGATAAAATTGGCATTTCTCCAGTTTGGAATACAATCGATATTCCCAGAGCCATTGCAAGATCATACGGAGGTGCTGATGATGACACTCCCGCGAAAGGGAGTAGATCAGGATGTCATTCAGATAGATCACAACAAACTGAACCAACAGGTACCGGAATATATCATTCATGAAATACTGGAAGACAGCGGGGGCATTGATCAGCCCAAATGGCATGACTGTATACTCGAAGTGGCCGTTCCAAGTGCTGATTCCTGTCTTCCATTCATCACCGGGCCAGATCCTAACTAGATTGTAGGCTCCTCTCAGGTCCAGTTTGGTAAAGACTTTGGCCTCCTGGAGCCGTTCCAGAAGTTTGGGAATGAGGGGCAGAGGGTAACGGTTATGCACAGTAATGGCATTTAATTTGCGATAATCGCAACAGAGTCTCAATTCCCCAAACTTCTTTTTCATGAACAAAACTGGCAATGACAATGGCAAAGACGAGGGCTGGATAAAGCCTTGAGTCAGATTTTTGTGCAGGAAGTCACGCAATGCTGCTAACTCAGGGTCAGACATGGAGTACAAACGCCCCATTGGGAGTGGCGCATCAAGGATCAAGTCTATGGAGCAGTCATATGGCTTGTGTGTGGGCAATTGATCCACCTCTTTCTCACTAAAGACATCTACAAAGTCCGTCAATTCAACTGGCAGGGAAACCCCTGGGGGACTCAGAACCTGGTCTGCACAGACTTGGCAGGTGTGATCAGTTTACATTGTAAACTCAGGAAGGTGACCAAGTTCTGGGACCAGTAAATCTGAGGGTTATGTGTCTGGAGCCACGCCAAGCCTAAGACCACTGGAAAAGGCAGGTCAAATTGAATGGCCTCCTCATGAGAGCCGATGGCCATACTCAACAGTTGCACGGCAGCCTTAATTGACCCAGACAGAAGCAACTGGCCATCAATGGTCTCCACTAACAGAGGTAGGTCCACCGGGCATTGAGGAACAGCCCATTTGGTCACAAACACAGCATCCATAAAGTGGTTGCTCCGGAATTGATCAAGGAATGTACCAGGATCCCCTATGGCTTACCGGATAGGATCAGATGTGCTGCCAGGATCAAGTGCCATGAGGGTCCAAGTGAAGCATCCGATGGGCGTTGATCTGTGCTGGTGGAGGCCCGACCCAGAGTGCCCTCTAGGTCGGGCTCAGAGCATTTCCCGACAAACCTGATAGCCAATGCCACTGGTTGCTTCTTGGGGCAAGAGGTGGCCATGTGCCCAGGATCCCCACAGTAAAAACACAAAAGCCCCTGAATGCTGTCTATTCTTCTCCACTACTGATAGGTGGAGCCTGGCGGCACTTAATTCCATAGGCTCTTCCCATATAGCCAGGTTCTCATGCACGACCAGGGCCACCCGAGTCTCTGCCACAGCCAAGCGTCAATCCTTAAGCAGAGATGGACCAACACATTGAGGGTCAGGGGAACATCGACACAGAGCAGCTCATCCAACAGCTCTTCTGACAAACCATCTTGGAAAGCATCCATGAGGGCAGCTTCGTTCCAGGCTGAATTTCAGCAGCTGAAATTCTCTCTATTCTTATAATGGGCATCAGCCCCGCTTCAGGGCTTTCAGGCGTCTGTAGCGGTCTGCGTCTTCATGGAATCCTCATACATCAGCCAAAAATGGTCACAAAACCCCTGGAAATCATCCAGTAATGGACTAGGCCAGACAAGCAGGGGTGTGACCCAGCGGGCTTCAGTGCCTGAAAGAAGGCTGATCATAAACCCCACTTTATCCTGGTCCGTGGGGAAGTCCTCCATTCTTAGGCTGATGAAGAGCTGACATTGTCCCCAAAATGCTGGAAACATCTTGAGTGTCATCAAATTTATCTGGCTCCATTACTGGGCATTTCTGACAGGGTTGTGGAGCAGCGGGAGCTTGAAACTGAGCAACCTGTGCTACTTGTGCTGTTGGGAGAGCTGGGCATTTTCTGCATGTAACCGCTCCAAGGTAGTAAGGGGTATAGGCCGTAGGCAAACTGTTCTGACCCAGCCATTGCGACTGCTACTCAACGGCTTACTCATGAGGAAAAAAACCCTTTTTATTTTAACAAGGCATTTATGGAATAAACTTCAGATAACCAGTCCTTAGATGTTGAAACAAACAGTAGCAGTCTCTGCTCCCACCTGGCTGAGATAAGTACAAAGTCTCTGAGTTCCCAGCAGGAAGGCTCATTTAGCAATTCAACGCAAACACAAAGAAAGCTGACAAACCTGGCAAAGAATCCTAGCAAAAGAAATCCGACAGAGAAACAAGATACTGGAGCATGAACAGTTGCCTGCAGCAACCGGCACCTCCCACACCTCTCCTCTTTATAGTCCAGCCAGGGCGTGGCTTCTTAGAGCCTCTTATTTTTCCTGGAGAGCCGTACCACTGCCCTCCATTGTCTTGCACACCTCTCCTCTCTGCACATAACCACATCTGGGACAGGCCCCAGCTGTTCCTCTTCGGTCAGTTCAGGCCCCCAACATAGCTGTCTCTCTGCCTGAGCGTGAGTAGATGGGCCCGGCTCCATGTCTGGCTCTGAGTCTTCTTGCTCCTCAGAGCCTTCTACAGACTCCACTGTGAACCCAGGCACCTCTTCCCCTTCATCCGATTCATCTGACCTGGCTGCCGGAATTGCTGGCAATCAAGGAACCCACAACACGATTATTCCCAAATGGAAGAAACACAGAATAACTGTCAATCTCCCTCGGTCTGGGGTTCCATACAAGATCTCACCTTATGGAGTTTCAGTGATCATGAGAACGATGAGGAATCAGCCCAGAACTGGGGAGGATCTTGTCAAGGATCTCAAGGCAGCTGGGACCATAGTCACCAAGGAAACAATTAGTAACACACTGCACCGTGAAGGACTGAAATCTTGCAGTGCTGGCAAAGTCCCTCTGCTCAAGAAAGCACATGTACGGGTCTGTCTGAAGTTTGCCAATGAACATCTGAATGATTCAGAGGAGAACTGGATGAAAGTATTGTGGTCAGCTGAGACCAAAATCAAGCTCTTTGGCATCAACTCAACTCGCCATGGAGGAGAAGGAGGAATGCTGCCTATTACCTCAAGAACACCATCCCCACTGTCAAACATAGAGGACACATTATGCTTTGGGGGTGTTTTTGTGCTAAGGGAACAGGACAACTTCACCACATCAAAGGGACGATGGACAGGGCTGTGTACTGTCAAATCTTGGGTGAGAATCGAAGGACTTCCGGTGGCAGGCGACTTCGTCGGTCGCAGCTGTTTGCTGCCTCCCGCCTGTTTTGCGTAAAAGCCGTTTTGACAGCCAGTACCAGCTGTCAAACGGCCTGATACCTTTCCCCTGGGCATAAGGGGATAGGTGAGCTGCCCGGGGTAGGAGTTGAGTTCCCGAGTCGTCCTATATGGACGATGTAGATGAGAACTCCTCCGGAGCCCCGAGGATTCTCCGCGATCCAGGACGCCTTCGCTTCGGCGAAGCTAGAAGCCGCCGCCACTGCTGCAACTTAAAGTTAACTGTGAGTTTTATTTGTAAGCAGACGAACCAACCTTGGAAGCTTGTTTTTTATTTTGGACTCTACTCTAACTTGGATAATAAGTTCTTCCCCGTACTTGTG